>NW_016107366.1:940536-943498 GCF_001604975.1 Cebus imitator | reverse complement strand
TAGAGACGGGGTTTCACCGTGTTGACCAGGATGGTCTCGATCTCTTGACCTCGTGATCCACCCGCCTCGGCCTCCCAAAGTGCTGGGATTACAGGCTTGAGCCACCGCGCCCGGCTTAGTGCTATTAATTCTTAATGTCTTAGGCTTTCTCCTCCTTTCAGCCTTGGCTGCACGTTAGAATCACTTGGAGAAGTTTACAAAACACTGATGGCTGGGTCCTATTCCCAGAGATTCTTATGTATTAGTTCAGGACTGCTGGCTGGGCATCAAAAAAATATTTTTTTCTTTTTTATAACTGCTTCTTGCAGAGCAGGGCTAACTCATAGCAGTGCAACCAGAGTAGCCAGCATCAAAATTTTTAAAAGTTCCCCTGGTAATCCTCATGTGTCACCAAGGTTGAAAGCAACTGTTCCTTATCCTTTCTGTAGGTAATTTCATCCCTTGTATGGTTTCAGTTACAATCTGTATGCTAACAGTTCCCCAACTAAATTACTGTTCTGGTCTCTGATCCTTATATGCAACTGATTAATTAGCATTTACACTGGAATATTGTACAGGCAACTTAAACTCAGCATGTGTAAATCTGATCTCAAAATTGTACCCCTCACCCCCAGCTTTTTCAGTACTTGATCTCTGGTTCACTGAATGATACCAGTGTCCTGGTTGTGGAAACTGGAGACTTGAGTCCTTTAAAGAACCTGTCTTTCACTCTTCTATATCTAGTCACCACATCTTACCTCTTTGACCTTCTCAACGTCACTGCCAGCACTCTGGTTCAAGCCTCTATCATCTTCAGCCCAGTACCTTGGTTACAGATCTCTTCGTAACTGTTCATGCTCCCTTCTGATATTTCTCCGTATTACAATCTTTGTGATCTTTGAAAAATCCCAAGCCATTGTGTTCCTCTCTGACTTAAAACCCTTTAATGGTTTCTCATTGCTCTTAGGACAAAGACCAGAACCCCTGACCCTGGACAAGAAGACCCTGTGTAGCTGTTCTCCATCTGTCTATAGGTTCATCTTATGCTGTGCTTATCTTTGCTTATTGCACTCCAGCCTCACAGATTCTTCAGTTGGTCGTGTTCCTTCTTCTTTGAGGGCTTTTGCATATGTGGTTCACTTGTCTAGAAGTCTTTTTGCTTTTCTCCCTGGCTTTTGGCTGGTTGCTTTAAGTTTCAGCCTAAAAGTCACTTCCTTGGAAAAGCCTTTTCTGATCCCTTCAAACTAGGCCATGTCTCCTCATTAAACTCTCATGGTCTTATGTGTTTTCCCTGTGAGCGCTTAAAGCAGTAAATACATAATTTTACAATTAATATTAATGTCTAGACTAGGAGTTGGCAAACTACAGCCCATGGACCAAATCTGACCTGTTACCTGTTTTTGTGTGGCTTGCAAGCTAAGAATGCTATTTACATTTTTAATTGGTTGAAACAAATCAAAAGAATATTATTTCATGAGAAATTTATTTCATAAATTATGAAATTTTAATTTCAATGTTCACAAGGTTTTATTGGGACACAGTCATACTAATTCATTTACTTGCCTGTAGCTGCTTTCATGGCAGAGTTGAGTGGTTGTGACAAAGGCCTTATGACCTGCAAACATAAATATTTACTCTGTGGCCCTTTACAGAAAATGTTTGCTGACCCTTGCTCTAGGCTGAGTTGATGAAGAGAGGGGTCATGTTTGCTTTGTTTATTGCTATCTTGGTGCTTAGCTGGTACCATGGATAGAAGTGATTGAACTCCTACCTTATAACTCTGGGATTTAAAAATTCAATATAAAATTTAAAAAAAATTCTTCTTTAGAAGATTCTTAACAGAATTTTCAACAGTTCTCTGAAGCAGCTTGCCTATTGAAGGTATACGTGTCACATACAAAGCAAGTATAAAGGTGTGAGTTACTGGGTCAAGGTGGATGAGAAAAGGCTAGTGCACTCCAGTAATGGGCCAGTCAGATTTACAGTGCTGATGTTTTTATAGCAAGCACAAATGGATGAGACTTTATGGCAAGCATTGTAAAGAAAATGTATTTGAGCTGGTGAAAAATTTAAGTCATTAAAGAGTTGGACATTGTTATCTCTGCTATGGGAATTCACTCTGTGAAAATGGTTAAAGTTTTTGACACAGTAATATTTTTTCCTTTTTGGTACTTTTTGTTTTCTCATTTATTTGGAATATAATATAGCGTAATGTTCCAATTTTGAATTTATGCATTGTATCAAATTTAGTAATCTTTTTGGCAATTTAAAAAACGGATTTACATTGTTAAGTATATTTTATTATATTCGAGAAAGGGGTGCCAGTTTTTTCCCTCTGGGGGACTCTTTTGTAATTGTATAATAGGATAATATTGTATAATAGGATTCATTTAACAAACATTTGGTTGATAGAAACCACTGGAATTTATTTTTTTGTGTGTGTGAAAATATTAACTGTTCTTTTTAGTTGCTCTCTACAATATCCCACAACTAGATATTTAGACTTTTATTTAGTAGGGAAACCCTTAAAAGCAATTTTTATTCTAATTTTTAAAGTTGCCAGAAGTGCTGAAAATTCTTAAACAGAAGTGTTTGACTTCTGGATATGTTTATATTATGTAAAGTAAAAAAATCAGCAAGAAGATGGAAAAATTAAAAACAGATGATTGCTTCAAGATATTTAAGTAGCAGGGAAGGTATTAAAGTTTGTGGGGTTTTTTTGTAGATTTGTGATAATATAATGATGATTATGATCTCAGAACTTTTTTCATTATGAACTACTTATGAAGTTACAGCTATAAGAAATTAAAAAGGCCGGGTCGGTGACTCACACATATAATCCCAACACTTTGAGAGGCTGAGGCAGGAGGATTACTTGAAGCCAGGAGTTCTTTTTTTTTTTTTTGAGACGGAGTTTCACTCATGTTACCCAGGCTGGAGTGCAATGGCGTGATCTCGGCTCACCGCAACCTCCGCCTCCTGG
>NW_016107366.1:926821-938726 GCF_001604975.1 Cebus imitator | reverse complement strand
GATCTCGGCTCACCACAACCTCCGCCTCCTGGGTACAGGCAATTCTCCTGTCTCAGCCTCCTGAGTAGCTGGGATTACAGGCACGCGCTACCATGCCCAGCTAATTTTTTGTATTTTCAGTAGAGACGGGCTTTCACCGTGTTGACCAGGATGGTCTTGATCTCTTGACCTCGTGATCCACCCGCCTCGGCCTCCCAAAGTGCTGAGATTACAGGCTTGAGCCACCGCGCCCGGCTTCTTTCTTTTTTTAACCTGTTTAATTACAGGTGTTTTTTTAAAAGTAAACAAGAATTAAACTGAAAAGTCCCATTATTTAGAATATCTCTAATATAAAGAGTTCTCACAGTATATAAAATGCATCCTTGCAATAAATAATTTACAGGAGGAAACTAATGTGTAAATATGTTTAATCTTGTTAATCAAATTAAAGCATAGCGGCATGCTTTCACATCTGTAACTTTTGTAGTGGTTAACAAAATCATATTAATTGCCCAAGTGGTTTTGACTCAAATATACTTTATTGGTTTGCTGAATAAATTGGAATGACCCTCTTGAGATACATTAAAAGCCATAAAAAAGTTGACACCCTTTGTTTGGTAATTCAAAAGTAGAGTAATGCTATATGTAAGAATCTTTCTATTGTAGCACTATTTATAATAGCAAAAAGAGTTTAATTTAAAACATTATATATTTGCTGTAAAACTTTCTTCCCTTTTCTTAATAAAATTCATTTGAATTTAGTCTATTATACTTCCTCATCCCCAACTAAATGATCCTTCCTTAGTCATTGAGTGGCCTTTTGCCTTCCTCAGAAGTCCTTTCACTATTTCTTCTCTAAAGGGCTATTAGAATCCAGAGGACTGAACACCATTGTGTACTGGCAGCAGGGTGGGCTCTATACCCAGACTATATGGTTTTGAATCCCACCTTGTCACCAGCTGGGTTATTTGGGCTACAATTTATTTTTTTCTGAGGCAGAGTTTTACTCTGTCGCCCAGGCTGGAGTGCAGTGGCATGATCTTGGCTCCCTGCAACTTCCGCCTCCTGGGTTCAAGCGATTCTTCTGCCTCAGCCTCCCAAGTAGCTGGGACTATAGGCACGCGCCACCACGCCTGGCTAACTTTCGTATTTTTAGTAGAAATGGTGTTTCACCATGTTGGTCAGGCTGGTCTTGAACTCCTGACTTCGAGATCTGCCCTCTTCGGTCTCCCAAAGTGCTGGGATTACAGGCATGAGCCACGGTGACTGGCCCCTATTTTGGCTACATTATTTAACCTTTGGTGCCTGAGTTTCACCAGCTGTAAAATATAAACAATAATAAAACTTGCTTCAGAAGCTTGTAGCAAACTGTACTACTCATGCATATATCTCAGAAATTACAATTTTAATGTAAACCAAATCTCTCTGATGTTCTAATAATTAATCCTTCCCTTAAACAGTTTTTTTGTGTTTGAGTTTTGGAAAGGTACCCTGACTTCCAAAAACTCATTTTTTATTTTTGAGACAGGGTCTCACTGTATCACCCTGGCTGGAGTATGGTGGTAGATCTCGGCTCACTGCAATTTCTACCATCTATACTCAAGCAATCCTCCCACCTCAGCCTCCTGAGTAGCTGGGACCACAGGCAGTTACCACCATGCCAGCTAATTTTTGTACTTTTTGTAGAGATGGGGTTTTGCCATGTCACCCAGGCTGATCTCAAACTCCTGAGCTCAAGCGATCTGCCCACCTTGGCCTATCAAAGTGCTGGGATTACAGGCATGAGCCACCACACCTGACCTGGTTAATATTCTTGTGGTAATTTTATTGTGAGACAGTATCATTTAAGAGTTAGATCCAGCTGCATACAACAGAAAAAGTAGCTAGATAAACCAGATAAAAATTTGTTTCTTAGCCAAAGTAAGTGCAGAAATTGTGGTTTCAGGGCTGATATGATACTCCTTGTTCTTCAAAGACCCACTCTCCTTTTGGTTGGTTCCATTATGTAAGCATATGGCTTTCATTCTTAAGATTACAAAATGGCTGGAAACTTTTTTGTTGTTGTTCTTTGAGACAGGGTCTCTCTCTGTTGCCCAGGCTGGAGTGTAGTGTTGGGATCTTAGCTCACTGTAGCCTCAATCTCCCGGGCTCAAGTGATCCTCTTGCCTCAGCTGGGACTACAGCCATGCACTACCATGCCCACCTAATTTTTGTATTTTCTATTTATTTGTTTTATTATTTTTTGAGACAGAGTCTCATTCTTGTTGCCCAAGCTGGAGTACAATGCCGTGATCTCAGCTCACTGCAACCTCTGCCTCCTGAGTTCAAGGAGCTCTTCTGCCTCAGCCTCCCAGAGTAGCTGGGATTACAGGTGCCCATCACCATGCCCGGCTAATTTAGTATTTTTAGTAGAGATGGGGTTTCACCATGTTGGTCAAGCTGGTCTCAAACTCCCGACCTCAGGTGATCGCGCACTGCGGCCTCCCAAAGTGCTGGGATTACAGGCGTGAGCTGCTACTCCTGGCCTGTATTATTTGTACAGATGAGGTCTCCCTATGTTGTCCAGGCCGGTCTCAAACTCCTGGGCTCAAGGGATATGCCTGCTTTGGCCTCCCAAAGTGTTGGGATTAAAGGCATGAGCTACCACACCTGGCCCCCAAATTGTAAATTGTGTCTGGAAAATGAGTGCAAAGAGGGAAACAAACAGAAATAATGAGAAGCTAAATTGGGTAGTGAGGAGTTCAGGGATGGGGAAACTAAGAAAGAAAGGAATAGTTGGGGAGTGGGCTTCCTGAAAATGATTCTCCAACAAAGGATCTGGTCTGGAAGAACGGGATTTAGAAAGAATGAAAGGCAGACATTTTAGTATAAAGCAGGGAGAGGAGAGGGCATTCCAGTGGAAAGGAGCAGCTTGATCAAAGGCAAGGAAGCAGACAACTTACTGCATGTCAGTGTGGAAAGGAGACCTGACCAGAGTAGAGTGAAGAGATGAAGAGATGTTACATGTAGGGAAGGCATTAATATTTGAAGGGGAGGAAAGTGGGCAGCAATTTATATATATACAAATTTATGTGTATGTGTGGCCCGGCACTGCCAGGGTTCAGTGACTCATGCCTGTAATCCCAGCATTTTGGGAGGCTGAGGTGAGCAGATCACCTGAGGTTGGGAGTTTGAGACCAGTCTGACCAACACTGGAGAAACTCTGTCTCTACTAAAAATACTAAATTAGCCGAGTGTGGTGGTGCATGCCTGTAATCTCAGCTACTTGGGAGGCTGAGGCAGGAGAACTGCTTAAATCCATGGGTGGAGGTTGCAGTGAGCTGAGATCGCACCATTGGACTGCAGTATGGGTGACAAGAGCGAAACTCCTATCTTAAAAAAAACCCAAAAAAACAGTGCACCTCTAACTATAGAGGCCAGGGTACAACACTTTGGAGCCGAGTCTGAAAATGGTCATTATAAACTTCAGACTCTAAGTAAGGACCAGTGGCTACTGTGCATTTCCTCTAAGGCCCTTCTGTATTTTCGTCTAAGAGCTGTCTAAACAAGTCTATCATGGCAGCAAGTTTACTACTTGTGAATATAATTGTGTTTTTTCCCTATAATTTACCAATTTCTGAGAATGCAGTTTTAAATAAGGAATGGATATTTATATGTTTAGTCTTTGGAGATTCATGGCCTCCAAAAGGGTTAATCTAATTGATGCTCGTGTTATTAATATTGAGTACCAACAAGGCTCTGGAGAGCAGTAAGAGAGGAAAGGGTGAAGAGAATGGCCTCAATGAAGTTGACTCTGGAGCACAAATGATTAGCATTCACATTAAGATCAAATTACAAAGGCAGAGATTTCTACCATCAGAGCAAGAGCTGGAATTTTTAAAACAATAAACTTCACTTTAAAAACTCAGCATATTTAAGAGAGTTTTGTTCCTTGCTTGCTAAACCTCAAAGGTTTTCCATATCTGTTTTGCATGTGGTTTTGTATTTTCATGACAATTCTCAAGCCACAAGTGTTGGAAGACAATTCTAAAGATATCAAGTTTTAAATATACTTTGATATATTTTGAAACTAGCTGTACTTTTCACCAAGAAAAACATTTTTGAATGTACACTGCTGATAGAAGCAGATTTCAGTTATGAAAGTTTGGAAATAATACTTTAATAAGGCACTTCATTTTAAAACAGTAAGCAGTTCTAGTTTGGTGCTAGTTTTGAAAGTTGATAGTTTAATGTAATCTGAGAAAGTAAACCAAGACCAAGTGGAAACACTTACAAATCTTGAGGTTGCAACAAGCAAGTTGAGCTGGGAGCCTTCTGGGTGAGGAAGGATCTACTACTTAAATCAGGCTCTAAGATATAATAGGTAGATGGTGCTGTACACGCCATCCCTTTTAAAGATCCAAATGTTTCTTATATAAGAATATCTTAATTAGGATTTCTCCCAAGTATGTGCTTCCAAAGCATCAGGGCTACATGGTGTTTTGCCAGAAAAGGGTTCTGAGGTCAGAAAAGTTTGAGAGGTTCTTTTGCTCACTTCATACTACCCCCAAACCCCCTCCCATTTGAAGAGTAATAATGTATATTAACATATTTAGGGTCATTGCCCTGCCTCCCAGGAAACCAGTTTAACTTTGCTTAACTGGCCTTTATTGGACTTACCTGACCTTTAGAATTTTTTTCATTACATCTTGAACTGTTCTCCTGCAGAGCACACTTTGAGTAACACTGCTTGAAATATTGGTTCTCAATTTCATTTTCCTAAATGACAACATAAGTGATTACAGTGAAACCAGAAGCAAAAGGGTTGTTGGATCAGATGACTCTTAACTAAGAATCACTCAGCTCTGAAGCTGAGTTTGAGTGCATCACAAACTTCATGTTCTTCTATAAAATACTGGCAAATGTAGATAAATTTCAGATCACTCAAGTATATTATAACTTAAAATCCTTTCATGTGAATCATCGTTTCTCAGATTAGTGATTTGAGATCTCCAGGGGATATTAGGTAGGATAAATGATTGACTAAAGGATCCTTCGAGTTTGAAACTTAATAATATGAACTGCTATGGGGTCAGCTGGGCCAACAGCAAGAAGGGTAGCGGCCATCTGCACTGAAGGATTTTCTCCTTTTCTTCAAGTCTGCTGTAGCAGAGGGGCAGTTACAGTTATCACCTAAACTCCAAATGGCCATCCAGAGATGGAATGCTATCTTTTGTTGGAGAAAGAATTGAGGACAGGGATGATGTTATATGGGCCAACCAAATAATAGATCCTCAAGTGTTTACTGAATACATATGGAACAGGGATGGAGTACTCAGAGAGTAAACATTTAGTTTGTGGTGCTGATACTTGTCAAGATTATGGTTAAAACAAATATAACTTGTCAATGGAGAGAAATGGGAATGAACCTGAAAATTTAAACTAGCTGCCATTCAAAATGTTTAATTCTGGTGTGCTTTTGAACCCTACCTTGCTAGCTTGTATTGCTATGTTATAATGAGGTCTTGGCGAAGACATTAATATTAACCAATCAGGAAAAAAGACATCATAAGCTAAAACCCTCTGGACCTCATCAAAACATCAGTAAGACAGGCAATCAGCACTGGACAATAGATTTATTATGTAAGAATGAGGGCCTCTTTTCCCTCTGCCACACCTGGTTCCCCTACTCCCCCCACAGCATACCCCTTGTTTCTGGGCCACAGAGCATAATGAAAGCTCTTCTGGCCCATTTTCTCAGTGCCTGCCTGGGAGTAGAGTGGGTAGAGCTCCAGTCCTGAGAATTTTGTTCGGAGTGGGACCAGGAGGGTGACAAGCAGCACTGCAAGAAAGACCCCTGCCCAGTGCAGCAATGAGGAAACTCAGGGCAGAGGGAAGATACTGAAAAGTAAAAGAACCAAGAATATCGATAGAATTAAAAGAGAATTCCAAGCTGTCTGCATGCTTTGGTTCTGTTCAATGTTTATGGGCTGGTGTGCTGCTCAGGCTGTTAAATACTGGGCTCAACAAAGAATCAGACTTTTCCCTCTGTAAGTGTACAGTTTGTTAAGGGAGATGCTACAGAGGGGTGTAGCTTTATCAGTGTGCCAGAGCACAGCTGAATCTGTGTTTCTTGATTTTTTTTTGCCTTTTTTTGAGAGGCAGTCTCACCTTGTCACCCAGGCTAGAGTGCAATGGCATGATCTCGGCTCATTGTAACCTCTGCCTTCCAAGTTCAAATAATTCTCCTATCGCAGCCTCCCAAATAGCTGGGACTACAGGTGCCTGCCACCATGCCTAGCTAATTTTTTTAAAAAATTATTTTTAGTAGAGATGGGGTTTCACTATGTTGATCAGGCTGGTCTCGAACTCCTGACCTCAGGTTATCCACCTGCCTTGGCCTCCCAAAGTGCTGGGATTACAGGCGTGAGCCTATAAGAAAACACCGTGCCTGGCTGGGCGCAGTGGCTCAAGCCTGTAATCCCAGCACTGTGGGAGGCCGAGGCGGGTGGATCACGAGGTCAAGAGATCGAGACCATCCTGGTCAACATGGTGAAACCCCGTCTCTACTAAAAATACAAAAAATTAGCTGGGCATGGTGGTGCGTGCCTGTAATCCCAGCAACTCAGGAGGCTGAGGCAGGAGAATTGCTTGAACCCGGGAGGCGGAGGTTGCAGTGAGCCGAGATCGCGCCATTGTACTCCAGCCTGGGTAACAAGAGCGAAACTCCGTCTCAAAAAAAAAAAAAGAAAACACCGTGCCTGGCCGTGTGTTTCTTATATAGTTAAACGTTAGTATAGTTTACAAGGTGTAAAGCACTGATAATTTCTTGCTAGATTTTAAACTAATTTTCAAAATGAAAACCTAGAAATACAAAAGTATCCTAAAGAAACATAGAGGTTATTTTTGAAGTTTAGTTTACATTTATGCTTAACTGGTAAGGATGAAGTTC
Source organism: Cebus imitator (assembly GCF_001604975.1). NCBI lineage: Eukaryota > Metazoa > Chordata > Mammalia > Primates > Cebidae > Cebus > Cebus imitator. Next base: position 931,816 of record NW_016107366.1, on the reverse strand, counting down.
AGTAAACTTTAGGATAAAGTTACTGTGTTTGTAGGCATGACAGAGTTTTATGATACAAAGTGGAAAAAAATATTGTCCTTGAATAGAAAATAACAAAGATTCAGATGCCTATATGCAAGTCACAATGTTTTGAGGCAATCCCATAGAAAAGATTGTACCTATAATATGTGTAATATTTTAATTTTCATGTTGAAATGACCAGCTTTTAAGCTAATATATGAGTTTTGTTTTTTGATAGGGCAAGATTCTAGAAAATTTAAAGTAGAACATATCAAAAGTATTCTGTTGTTGACTAACCTGCGGTGGCTCTTTTGTTGTTCTTACGTGTTTATGACCTAGTCATTTACCTCTGCCCTATTTCCCTGCCAGGAAACCCAAGTGCTCTTGCCATAGTCCCAAAGTCTCATACCTAACTGGGTACAGTGACCTGTTTAGTGTTCCATGGCCACTGAACTATAGGGTCCAGAATAGATTCATGGACATCCAACTTTTCAATTTGTTTCCTACCACTACATCAGACCACCTTCTCATTTATCTTCCAGCTTTCTCCCATTCAGACATACATTTTCTCTTTATGTTCTGTAAGCTTTTATATCTCATTTGCTTCCAAAAATGTTTTAGGTAATTTTTATTCAAACATAAATATATTTAAGACTTTTGAAATGAAAAACCAAAAGCTGAAAGGAGGTGGAGATGGGATAAAAGGAAAAAGCTGCACAAATGTACTGAGTGCATGAGCTGCTTCACCTACCAGTGTTTCTAGTCCAATTTTAGAATGCTGCTGATTCAAAGGAAATTATCACATGAAATCCTTTACAGAATTGCACAACTTCAGGGACTTAAGAGGTCTACCAAGGTAGCCATGAATTTTATATCACATCCTCTACATGGATTTTGTTCAGTCTTTGCTTAAACACTTCCAGCAACAGATAACTTGCTGCTTCCTGAGACATTTGTTCTACATTCAGGCAGTTACAAGAAATTGCTTTTTGCACTGTTGAGCTCTGTGTCCATGTAACTTTATTGTTTTGATTCTGCACCCTTTAGCCAAACAGAATATAAAACTGAAATTGGCCTTTAATGTGTGCCAAGGTGTGTGTGTGTGTGTGTGTTTTAAAGTTAAAACACCTTTCGTTTTTACAACCATTTATAAATGTCAGACCTTCAGAATCTTTACTATTCTGGACCCCTTCCTTATTTTCCTTTTGTGCTTTCATTATCAAATCTATTTAATTTTTATTTTTATCTGTTACACATGTATGTTTTGGTTTCTTTTGTTTTTGTTTTGAGATGGAGTTTTGTTCTTGTTGTCCAGGCTGGAGTGCAGTGGAGCGATTTTGGCTCACTGCAACCTCTGCCTCCTGGGTTCAAGTGATTCTCCTGCCTCAACCTCCTGAGTAGCTGGGATTATAGGTATGTGCCACGATGCCTGGCTAATTTTGTATTTTTAGTAGAGATGGGGTTTCACCATGTTGGTCAGGCTGGTCTCAAACTCCTGACCTCAGGTGATCTGCCCACCTTGGCCTCCCAAAGTACCAGGATTACAGGCATGAGCCACCATGTCCAGCCACATGTATGTTTTAAAGAGTTAAGCTTTTCCAGGGCTTGTTATTTTAAAAAGCCACCTCCCCATTTTCTGCTGCATCACTTTTAAGTATTTAATTCTTTTGCTTTTCCCCCTCTATATCTTGCTTATACTTGTACCTCCTCACTTTTCAATTTATGACATTAATTTTGGACTCCAATGTAGAAGCTAAATATTGAGCTGTCTCCCAACACCATTCTCTGCCCTACCCCATGCACCTACTCTGGTTGCCCTTATTCTTCTGCTGCAGATATATCATCATAACTTTGTTTGGATCAATGTTCAGTTTTTTGTTTGTTTTTTTTGTGTGTGTATGATGGAGTCTTGGAGTCTACTCTGTCACCCAGGCCGGAGTGCAGTGGCATGATCATAGCTCACTACAGCCTCAACCTCCTGAAGGGTCAAATGATCCTCACATCTCAGCCTTCTGAACACCTGAGACCACAAATTTGTACCACCACGCCTGGCTGATTTTTAAAAATTATTTTGTAACGATGAGTTCTCTCTGTATTTCCCAGGATGGTCTTGAACTCTGGGGCTCAAATGATCCTCCTGCTTTGGCCTCCCAAAGTGTGCGGATTACAGGCATGAGCCACTGCATGCCACAATGTTTAGTCTTCCTCTTATGACTAAGTGGTTGCTCTTAACAGCTGAGTCATTTAATATTTCATAATTTGTCGCTCTTGGAGATCGTGACTGTCTTGTTCTATCTATCCAGCTTTCTATTAATATACACTTATAAGTGATTGCATGTAAACTCTTACCTAGTTGTGTGAATCTCCTTTATGTATACAGTACAATTCATTTTTTGTTGTACAGTTCTATGAGCTTTGACAGATGCATGGCCTTATGGAGCCACCACCACCAGTACCAAGATACAGAACAGTTCTCACTTCCAAAAATTCCCTCGAGCTGCCCCTTTGTAGTCAAATAATTCCTCTACCCTTGGTAGCCATTCATCTATCCTTCTAGTTTTGCTTTTTCCAGAATGTCATATAAATGGAATCATACAGTATTGTAACCTTTTGAGTTTAGCTTCTTTTCTTCAGTGTAATACATTTGGGATGCATCCATGCTATTGCGTGCGTCAATAGTTTGTTTTTGTTGCTAAGTAGTATTCCATTATATGAATATATCATAGTTTATCTATTCACCAGTTGAAGAACACTGGGTTGTTTCCTCTTTGGGGTGATTATTAACAAAGCTCCTATAAACATGCAGTGTGAACATTTTCATTTATCTTTGGTAACTATCTGGGAGTGGAATTGCTGGGTTGTATGGTAAGTGAATGTTTATAAGAGTCTGCCAAACTGTTTTCCAAATGGGCTGTGCCATTGTGCATTCCCATGAACAATGTATAAGACGAGTTCCAGTTGTTCTGTATCCTTGTGAACACTTGATATTGTCAGTTTATTTTCTTTCTTTTTTTTTTTTTTTTTGAGACGGAGTTTCGCTCTTGTTACCCAGGCTGGAGTGCAATGGCGCGATCTCGGCTCACCGCAACCTCCGCCTCCCGGGTTCAGGCAATTCTCCTGCGTCAGCCTCCTGAGTAGCTGGGATTACAAGCACACGCCACCATGCCCAGCTAATTTTTTTGTATTTTTAGTAGAGACGGGGTTTCACCATGTTGACCAGGATGGTCTCGATCTCTTGACCTCGTGATCCACCCGCCTTGGCCTCCCAAAGTGCTGGGATTACAGGCGTGAGCCACCGCGCCCGGCCTGTCAGTTTATTTTCTAAATTGTTGGCATAGATATTTAGTGATATCCCACTGTAGTTTTAATTTGCATTTTCCTAGTGATCAGAGACGTTGAACATCTTTTCGTATGCTTGTTTTATCATTTGTATATCTTTCTTGGTGTCATATCTTTAAAATTACTGCTCTGTGTGTGTGTGTGTGTGTGTGTGTGTGTGTGTGTTAAGAGACATGGTCTAGCTCTGTTGCTCAGGGTGGATTGCAGTGGTGCAGTCTCAAACTCCTGGGCTTAAACAATCTTCCTGCCCCAGCCTCTTAAGTAGCTAGGCCTATAGGTGTGTACCACTGTACCTGGCTAATTTTTATTTTTTAAAATTTTTATGTAGAAACAGGGTCTCACTATGTGCCCAGGCTGGTCTCAAACTGCTGACCTCAAGCTTCCCAGGCTTAAGCAATTCTTCTGCTTCAGCCTCCCAAGTAGCTGGGACTACAGGCGCATGCCACCAAGCCCAGCTAATATTTGTATTTTTAATAGAGACGGGGTTTCACCATGTTGGCCAGACTGGTCTTGAACTCCAGATCTCGTGATCTTCCTGCCACCGCACCTGGCTGATTCTTCTTTCTTGGCCTCCCAAAGTGCTGAGATTTCAAGTGTTAGCCACCATTCTTGACTTTCATTGCTTATTTAATCTCTTATTGTGTTGTTTAATCACTTACTATTGAATTGAGAGTTCTTTTATACACTCTGGATACAAGTCTTTTATCAGATATGAGACTTGCAAATACTTTCTGTCAGTATGTTTGTTTTTCATTATTTCAATATTTCAAAGAACATACTTTTAAAATTTTGACAAAGTCTGTTTTATCAATTTTTCTTTTATAAATTATACTTTTGGTATCATAGCTAAGAACATTGCCTAGTCGAAGGTCACACATATTTTCTCCTTTGTTCTAAAATTTTCTAGTTTTACATTTTACACTTAGGTCTATTATCCATTTTGTTAATTTTCATATAAGGTTTGAGGTATAGGTTGAGTTGGGTTTTTTTGTGTATGAATATCCAATTATTTTAGTGCAATTTATTGAAAAAGACTGTATGTTTTCCATTGAATCACCTTTGTACCTTTCTTAACTATTAATCATGTATGTGTGGGTCTATTTCTGAGGTTTCTGTTCTGCTTCATCCATCTGTTTGTCTGTCCTAATGGTAATACTGCATGGTCGTGATTATTGTAGCTTTATAATATATATTGAAATCAGGTTATGTGAGTCCTTTAACTTTTTCCTTCTTTTTCGAAGTTATTTTTACCATTGTAGTTCTTTTACCTTCTCTTATACATTTTAGAATCAGCTTGTCAATATCTACAAAAAAATTTTGCTGGGATTTTGATTTGGCTTGTATTGAAACTATGGATCCATTAGGAAAGAATTAATTGTCAAATAATACTGAGTCTTCCAATCTATGAATGTGGTTTAGTTCTCCATTTATTTAAGCCTTCTTTGAGTTCCCTCTCCCTGCCACCACCATCAGTGTTTCTGTACTGGTGTTTTCTTTCTTGATTTACTCTCTTGGTTAGGTAGAACATCTCCGTCAGTAGCTTACTGAGAAAGGCTCCATAAGGGAAGTTTTTGACACCTTGCATTTTTAATTTAATTTTGTTTATTTCCTTTTTCTTTCTTCTTCTTCCTTTTTTTTTTTTTTTTTTTTTTTTTT
>NW_016107366.1:891242-926811 GCF_001604975.1 Cebus imitator | reverse complement strand
TTTTTTCAGTAGAGACAGGATTTCACCATGTTGGCCAGGCTGGTCTCGAACTCCTGACCTCAGGTGATCCACCTGCCTCAGCCTCCGAAAGTGCTGGGATTACAGGTGTGAGCCACCGCACCTGGCAGCATGTTATTTTTCCTCAGAATTTTAAATGAGTTGTTCTATTGGCTTCTGACTTCTAGGGTCACGATTGAAGTCTGATATTCTGATTCTTGACTCTTCATATTAAACTTTCTCTCTTGAATACCAGTAAGTGGGAAAAATAAAATAAAAAAAAATAAACTTACTCTCTCTCAAATCTCTTAGGATCTTCCTCATAACCCACCTTCTGACATTTTTCAGTGATGGGCCTTCTGCCTATTATGCTGGATACAGTGTGAGCTCTTTCAATCTGGAAATTTCTTGTTTGCAGTTGGGAAAATTTTTTCTTAATTATTTCTTGTTTTTTTCCCCCCATCTTTTCCCCATTTCTGAATTTTCTTATCTTTTAAAAGTATTTTTGAACTCCTTGTCTTTTCTCCATGTTGCAATAGAGTTCCTTAATTTACCTTTCAGTATTTCTATTGTGTTTTTATTTCAGCTATGATTTCTAATTTCCTAGGGAGTGCCTTTGTTCTCTTCAGTATTCTTTTTTGTTTTTATATCATCCATTCTTATCTCTCTGTATGTGTTTCAATTTCACTTCTGTCTGCATCTGCATCATTTTTTTTCTTCCAAGTTATTTTTTTCTGTTTGTCATGGTAAAAGATTCCTTAAATGTTTGTTCATCCTTAGCTATGTGGTTATTATTAATATTTAGGGACAGGGCCCTAAAAGGTTGTTTGAAAGCATTGTATTATTTGGGCATGGGATTGTTAGCTGTGGCATTTTCTGTGGAGTGGTCTGGCTTACCTTTTTCTTTGGGAAGCACCAAGGGTCAGTATCAGTTGGTCTTTTCTCTTGGACTCATCAGATTTCTCCAAAGAAGTCTCTTCTGGGCTCCTGGAAAGGATATTAGTCTGGCTGCCAGAGTCCCGGGACTCAAGCAGGGAAAGAAGTTTGGGGTGGGGGTTGGCTTCAATATTCAGTGTGTAAACTTTCACTTCATCGTTTTATTTTCTGTTTGGTACCTGTGTGTGGTCCAGCTCTTCTGGGTAGAAGAGGGGCAGCTGTCCAACTGCACAGAAGATCTGAATGCTCTCATGCAGCCCAATGAATCCTTCATTTTTAGCCCCATTGTCATCTGCAGTTCCAAAGATATTTTAAACCACGATTTCTTGAGTTTCGAGGGAGTTTTGTGGCGTAAGTGGATTAGCTCCCTATCTTTTCCAACTGCTGGTTTAGGATTCAGCTTTTTGGAGTATACTAGGTCAATTTATTCTCTCCAACCTGCTTCTTAGTTCCAAATGTTTTAAATCCCTCTATTATTTCACTGGAGTTTTGGAAGGGAGCAGAATTCAGTGCCTGTATTCAGTTAGTCAGCATTTACTCTTAAGTGACTATCCAAGTCTCTTTCATTGGTCTGAGTTCTAGTTTAACAATCTTCTTTTTTTTCTTTTTGAGACAGAGTTTCGGTCTTGTTGCCCAGGCTGGATTGCAATGGCGTGATCTCTGCTCACTGCAACCTCTGCCTCCTGGGTTCAAGTGATTATTTTGCCTCAGCCTCCCAAGTAGCTGGGATTACAGGCATGTGCCACCACGTCCAGATAATTTTTTTGTATTTAGTAGAAATGGGGTTTCATCATGTTGGTCAGTCTGGTCTCGAACTCCTGACCTCAGATGATCCAGCCGCTTCAGCCTCCCCAAGTGCTGGGATTACAGGTGTGCGCCTGACCATTTCCGTCCAACGATCTTCTTAAAGTAGGGTATGCAAAAAGCAGCTCACTAAAGTACATACAGGTAATTCTTTCTTCTGGGTTCTTAATGTTGCCTAACATTGAATTTGCTTTTTCAGCAACTTCACTTAACATTACCTTGCTGTTCACCAAAGCCCTTAAAGCCAACTTTCCCTTTTGTGCTGTTGTTTCTTGTAGGATTTTGAAAACCTAAGTATGAAGTTGGAATTTTCCCCAAGAAATTTAAAGCTGTTGATTTTTGCCCAGCTTTGTAGACTATCATGAACTATTATTTTTATTATCCAGTGTATGTGCTATTCCTTTCCCAAGTTTCTATTATCTGATTAACATGTAGACATAAAGCAAATTATGCCTTCATATTAATTTAGGGAACACCTGATTGTGGCGTTCACTGTAGGGTGGTCTGGCTGGCCTGTTTCCTTGAGAAACTCCTAATGACAGTATCTTTTGGCCTTGATATTACCATTTTATTTTTATTGTTAAACATTTTAAAACATTTTCTTTCAGGTCCTGTCTTTAGATAGTCACTCTCTTTAGCTAGTCACCTCTTTTCTCAAGACCATCCTGGCAGTTTCCTATACAGTTGATCTGTACTTTCATCCATTTCCTCCCATCTTATCCCCTGAAATATTACCAGAGTTAGGATTAATAAATTTTAATAAAATTCAGGTATGTCATGTGTTTCCCAGTCTTCATTCTCCTATCAAAAATGGACAAGACTTTAGCCAGGATTGGCTTACTCAGGTGCATGTGTTGGCTCTAACTGGTTCCCTCTTTGTCTAAGTGCCCACAGCTCTCCCTTCAGTATTCTGTTCTAGGTTTTACTCAGAGTTGACATTATGCTCATTGCTAAGTGTGTAGTGTCCACTTTCTTTCCCCTTTTAAAACCAGGGATGCTGCCATGTTCTCTCTGTGTTTCATTGCTGTGGTTCTCTGCTGTTGCTTGAAAGTTACTGACAGCTGCCAGCAGTCTTCTTGGCGCAGTCTTCTTTGTACAAATCTTCTTGATGTTTATTCAGGCATGTGACTTGTCTGGACCACCAGGGTGTGAACTCTTCCTTGGTAGGCAGGAGAGGCAGGTCTTAGCTCTCTGTTCTTAGTGTGCCTCACTAGTAACATTCAGATGACACTCAGTAAATGTTTCAGTAAGCTTGTTTATTTGAAACAGTTTAGTCACCTACTAGAGCTTAAAGGTTTATAGACCAATATTGAATCCCATCCCACTAAATTTTGGTAATACCTGTAAGGTTATACTTGCTTTCCTGTATTAAAGTGTCAAAATTTGTTGGAAAAAATATCTTTTCCTGATACCTGCTGATGTTCCAAGCATTGTGCTGGGCTTTGGAAATAATCACAACGCATGACAACTCTTACTCTCATGGAGCCCAGCCGTATTTTGTGCATGATCATCCTCTCCACTGTTTTATCGACATTGGAGGTTGCATATGTGATGTCCCTTTTTCTAAAAATTTTTCTCCTAAGACTGTCTGCAGTCTTTCTTTACATGTCATATCTGACGTGTCAATTTTGTTGCTGCCACCCTAGTCCAGCTCACAGTTGTCTTGTGCTTAACCGCCTGCAGTCCTTTCTTCACTCAATAGCCTGAGTGATCAAAAAGGTGATTCAGACTCCACATCCTCTCCGCTCCAGAGGCTTCCATCACACATAAATATAACATCCAGACTTCTTCTCTACCTTACTCTGACTCTGCCTCCCTTTCATCTCCCCACTACCACCCTTCTCATTTATTATGTTCTGGCCAAGTTCACTGTTGTCAAACATGTCGAGATCCTTTGTCTTTCAGGGCCTTCCTTTTCTCTCTGGCTCTACCCTCAGATCTGCCAGATGTCCTCCCTCAGTTCTACACCTTCTACCCTAGCTGTCATTTTCTGTTTCTGTACTTGGCTGTATTTTTTCAAAGCTGAACATCACCTGAAATCATTATTATTTTTATTGGCTTTCTCCCTCCATAAGCACTGGGATTTTGTCAGGACTGTTGACTGCTGTATCCCCAGTGTTAGAACAGTACCTGGTCAATGTTTGTTGAATGAATGATGCAGTATTGTATCAATTTACATTGTTTCTCTCTACTGCTCCATTTTTAGTTCAGAGCCCTTTGGATGAGACAGGACAGTTTCTGAACAAAGGCATTCTTCCAGACTTAATTAGGTTCCCTCTTCTAGGGTTAAGTGCTTAATCTTTGCAGCATCTTAAAACGATAAAAACTAAATTCTATTCTTTGATGCCATCTGTGTAATCAGTGGTTAACTTTTCACACGATTTTTATTCCCGTTGGAATAATACATGAAAAGATCAAGTGTGGCTTTAAGTCCTTCCGTTTTGTAATTCCTGGACACATTTCCTGCTGCTGGTTTTCTTGTTATCCCATAATCTTGACAGGTTTGTCTCTCACCTCTTGGATTCCTCCTGTCAGACCTTGTTAGACTTGTTAATTTTCTATATAGTATGGGATGATGGTTTTCTAGAAGGTTCTGACAAATTTTTAATCTCATTTATCTCATCACTCTTATGGTACAGATCTTTCATTCCTCTCCTGTGGTCCCTGGTATCTTTTTTTCCCCCGAAATCACCTCCCTTAATTCCAAGTGGGTGGAAGGAAAAGGAATGGAATTTGGTCTTACAGGATATCAATAAAGGACCTATAGTCTGCAGGAATGGTAGGAGAAAGACATAGAAGTGTGAAATGCATAATGTGTTTGGCAAAAGTGGTTTGGGATGGCTGGAGTGTATGTTTATCTATAGTATGAAGTCAAGTCTGACCAGAAGGGTAAAGAGTAGCCTCTGTCTCCCAGGCTGGAATGCAGTGATGCAATCTCGGCATGCACAAAATACTTCAACCTCCACCTCCCAAGTTCAAGTGATTTTCCTGCCTCAGCCTCCCAAATAGCTGGGATTAACAGACACCTGCCACCATGCCTGGCTAATTTTTGTATTTTTAGTAAAGACAGGGTTTTGCCATGTTGGCCAGGCTGGTCTCAAACTCCTGACCTCAGGTGATCAGTCTGCCTTGATCTCCCAAAGTGTTGGGATTACCAGGATGAGCCACTGTGCCCGGCCTGATTGTGATCTTAAGTGCTAGTTTTAGGATTATGGAAGTCTGTACTTCGGTTTCATAATATTTTTGTTTTCTTAGTGTAGAAATTATTTTGTTCTGTTTTACATATTAGTTGAAAGCAAGAGACTTTTTATTTTTTTCCTCATCTTCAACAGTATCTAATAGAGTAGCTTGCACATAATAAGAGTTCAAAGTTGAGTTGAATTGAATTCTGATAAAAGGGTTTAATTTTCCTAAGAAAATCTAGAAGGCTGGACTTTTTCTACTGAATTAATCTAAAGGAAATAATACATACTTTTAAAATTGTACACCTTATATGAGTCTGTACTGTGAATATTTTGTCTTTGTATCTCCTACCTCACATCTCCTTTTTGTAATATGTAATCACCACAACAGGCAGTGCTGGGATCAAGGAGAGGAGTTTGGGAGAATTTAACTGCTTGGCATCTCCATCAAGTCCCCTTTATTTGATAGGACAATTAATCTTTTCATCATCTTCAGTGCAGTGCTATGCAGAGGCATGTTCATGTACCCCCTTCCAATCAGAGAACTGCCTGTGTCTCTCAATGTAGAAAATCTGGATCCACCATTAAGAACTTATATCCCTTTGAGAAAGGCTGAGAGAAGAAAAAAAATAACCTTATGTATTAGGTATCACTCTTCAGTTTACAGGTGAAAAAGCTGATTCATAAAGGTTAAAGCTCTAAGATTAATTAGCTAGTAAGCAAATGAGTTGGAATTAGAACACAGGTCTTATATTATTTTCTTTCCTCTATTTGTTAGGTATCCCAAATTCCACTTAAGGTTGTTGAATGGGCTACTGGTCAGCTGAAAAAATTCAATTTGTGCAGCATTGGCTAGCACAAATGCTGAAAGTAGGTCTCCCCATCTGCTAAGAGATACAAGCAAATTCAAAGCCTCTAGCCTTTCTTGTGACACATGCATAAAAGTAGGTAATAAAAAGAAAAAGATTATTTTATGCCACATTAAGTATAATGTTAAAATAATTTCATTCAGTACATTTAATTTTCTTTCATATGTATATTACAGGCACCAGTCACTATACCCGGCTAATTTTTGTATTTTTAGTAGAGACAGGGTTTCACCATGTTGGCCAGGCTGGTCTTAAACTCCTGACCTTGTGATTGCCTACCTCAGCCTCCCAAAGTGCTGGGATTATAGGTGTGAGCCACCATGCCCAGACTCTTTTCCTATATTTTTAATAATGACATTGTAATTCTCAAAGGACTTCCACCATTTGGCATAAACTATTGCTGTTGATTGATATATATATATATTTTTTTGAGACAGAGTCTTGCTCCATTTCCCAGTCTGGAGTGCAGTGGTGTGACCTCAGCTCACTGCATCCTCCACCTCCCGGTTTCGAGGGATTCTCCTACCTCAACCTCCCAAGTAGCTGGGATTACAGGCACACACCACCATACCCAGCTAATATTTTTTACTACTATTTTTAGTAGAGATGGGGTTTTGCAGTGTTGGGCAGGCTGGCCTTGAACTCCTCACCTCAGGTGATCCACCCCCTCGGCCTCCCACAGTGCTGGGATTACAGGTGTGAACCACTGCACCCAGCCTGATAATTTTTATTACAGTAAGAATTTGATTAGCGTATGAGTGACCAAAATCTATTCCTAGAACCTATGTTAGAAGGGGGTGGATGCTACTCCTTATTGTCTACATGTTTCATGTAGACTGTGGAGATGAGTGGATTACATTTGGCTTTTATTAATACTTATAAGCTGTATTTTTCCTTTTTTGCTTTTTTCCAGTTCTGACTGAACAGGATTGATTTGAAAAATTCATATGTAAACTCAGGATGCTGGGCTCTTATAACATTTCATGGTGGATGATTTGTGTAAAGTTGCAACTGAGTGAATTTCATTCAAGCAGTTGGAATCTTGAAGATGTGAGGCCATTACTAGCAAATGTTATGTTCTGAGTATATTGTCTGAGTTTTTTTTTTACCTGCAGTCACAGAGCAGTGACAGTTCATACTATTGAACATAGCCATATCACACTTCGTTAAGCAGTTTTATATTCCTCTAAAATCACTGTTTTTGATTTTGTCCTCAACAATATGTGTCTGATTTTTTTTTCTCTTAGTAGTATTAATAATAATCTACTTTCCCTGGCTATGATGCTCTTGGAGATCAAACAGCATTTTTAAGTTGCATGGAACCCCTTCCCAGTTGTCCTCTTCTGCTTTTTAACCACACCCACACAGTCACATGTTAATGAATATGATAGTTCTATAGCTTATTATTCTTTATGCATATAAATATGTTTCATGGTACTTAAAGACATGGTAGGGTAGTAATACTGACATTAGTGTAAAAGTAGTAAATAAAGCCAGTTAAAAAAAAAACCAATAAAGGATATATCCATCAGTAAGGTTTTGCTTATGCTTTTATAGCAAACTCTTATTCATCCATTTACTAGATAAACCACTAATTTTCATTTTACCAGATGTTTCCCTTAAGCAACATGAAGCTGCTTCTTTTCCACTTTTTTCCTGTTCTGCAATATATCTTTTATATCAGCATTAGATTCAAACCTCCCCCTGGGCTATGCCCTCAGTTTACTTATCTGGCCTATGTCACTGAACAAGAATTGTACTGGTGGAGGTGTATTGGCCTTTTTGAATGAGCATCTTTACTGCTGCCTCGCTGCTTTTACTTATGAGGTCCTTGTTTGGAATTTTTCTTCCTCTTACCCGAATCCTATCCTGATGAGCCAGTTCATATTCTCTCTTTTTAAGAAGCCTTCCTCTTCAGTCTACACTGACCACTCCCTTCTCTGAACACAGCATACATTACCTTGGGTATTGTTACCTAACTGTTTCTTGTCACCTACCTAAAGCAATATTAATTTTTTTAAAGCATAGGATGAGGCCCTATCATTCTGAGCATGAAACAAGTTCTACCCAGAATTTAATAAGATATTATTGAACAGTGTGGGTAGAGCAAATAATAGCAACACAGCTTGTGTCCAGTGTTACTTTGGTATATATAGTGGTATGTATTTCACATATACTGTGGTTAGCCTCGCAACTGTTACAGGTGAGGAAAATAAGGCACACATAGAGTTAAATGATTTGCCTATGTCGTGTAGTAGCTTTTTTGCAGTAGAGCCAGGAACTCTTAGTTATCTCCTCCAATGCCATCTATGAGTTTCTCAGGCATTTCTATCTTTCATAACCTTGATCCTATTGAAAAGTAAGCACCTATGCTTTTAGAACAATGAATTATATAATCTGAAATCCACACATGGGGACCTAAATGAAGTTTAAATTCTTAACAATAATGATATAAAACAGTTCAGTAGTATTATGATTCCAAAATTAATTTGAAATCAGTTTGAAAAATAATTTTTTTCCTTCAGAAGTACATAGTTAAAGGCTTGGAGCTAGTCTTGACAGGAAAGTGGTGTTTAAGAAACAGCCATACTCTACAACTGTAGCATGTATTAGTGAGGCCTATCTCAATTTGTTGTAATGCTAGATTTACATCACAGATGGTAGCTGCAGCTTTGATTTCAGCTTTTTCATGAAAAATGATGTGTTTTACAGCATCAAGGATTGTAAACACGTTCCAAAGTTGACTGCATGTGAGAAGTTTTGGGATAGCTCTAAGCTTTGTAAATTCATCTTCAGAATGTCACGAATATCGAGTTTTTGTTGGTTATATTTTGCTTTCAGCTCTTGTATTTTGTTCATGAAAATGTGAGCCATGGCAATGGGATAAATGCTTGGTAATTCAGGCCTGTCCCTGAGGTATACACGTTGGAGGTAAACACAGACAATGAAAATGTGATTCCTTATAAAATTTTGTAACCTTCTTTTGAAATTGATTTCCGGGAAATATTCTCTATGTTTAAAATTTAGTGATTCTATTGAGTTTGGGGGTTGGTCAGTTTATGAAAAATGAATGCAGTCTCTGCTTATTTGGTCCACATGTCTGGTTTGAATCAGAACACTTGTATTTCCTTGATCATATCAGCAGTGCTACTGCTTTTTTGCTTCTGTAGTTTCAGTTTTGGTGTGATCAGATGTCTTGTCACCTCAGGGAAGAACCAAAATATATATATTATATGTATAAATTATATATATGTATGTGTGTGTGTGTGTGTGTGTGTGTGTGTGTGTGTGTATGTATTTTTTTTTTTTTTTTGAGAGGGAGTCTTGCTCTGTTGCCCAGGCTGGAGTGCAACGGCTTGATCTCAGCTCACTGCAACCTCCAACTCTTGGGTTCAAGCGAGTCTCCTGCCTCAGCCTCCCAAGTAGATGGGATTACAGGGGCCTGCCACCACGCCTGGCTAATTTTTTTACTTTTAGTAGAGACGGGGTTTCACCATGTTGAACCAACCTGGTCTCAAACTCTTGGCCTCAGGTGATTGCCCACCTTACCCTCCCAAAGTGCTGAGATTACAGGCATGAGCCATCGTGCTCAGCCGGAAGAACAATCTTATGAGTCCACAGGGGGTCTGACAAGTTGAGCCACTCCAAGCCCTTTAATTCCAAGTGTCCTTGATCTGAGGAAGCAGCTTAGTAAATCTCTTGAAAAAGTTTTCACAGCCTAGCTATATGACTGCATTAAAATAAAGTTAACTTCTATATACCTCTTCATCCTCTTTCAAATATTTCTTGGATTTGTGAAGATTAAGGTGACTCAAGAGTCACAATCTCAGTCTATCACTGCCTTCATCACAGCATGCAGTGAACCTGAATCATTCATTCAGTAAGTAGTTTTTGAGATTTCTAGGTACTGGGGATACAGCAAAGAACCCCTGTTTTTTAGGGGACAAAACAGAGACACAGGTAAAATATATAGTATAGAAGATGAAGATATGTACTGCTTTGGAGAAAATTAAGTTAGGAAATGGGGATGGGGAGCCTGTGTGTGCGTGTGTGTGTGTGTGTCTGCAGTTTACAATAGGGTTGTTAGGAAAAGCCTCACTGGGATGAGGGGGCAAACCAGCTTGATATTTAAGAAAGGAACATTGCAGGCAGAGGGAATAGCAAGTGCAAAAGTCAGGAGGCAATCCTGATAGCTGAAGCGGCATCAAGAAAACCAGAGTGGTCTGAGAAGTGGAAGGAAGGGAACAGCAAGTCAAGGCTCGTTTGTGCCTGAGCATCTGGGCGTTCCAAGCCATTATAAAAACTTGGCTTTTGCTCTGCACGTGACAGGAAGATATTATGGGGTTTTAAGCAGAGAAATAATAATAACTGGCTTTCTGATCACATTATTGAAAGTAGTACTGAGGGGACACGTGTGGAAACAGAAGGCTATTGCAGTAATCAAGGTGACAGATAATGGTGACTTGAACCAGGATGGTAGCAGTGGAGAGCTGATAGGACATGGTCAGATTCTGGCCATATTTGGAAGACAGGGCCATCAGCATTTCCTGATGAACTGGATATATGCTGTGAGAAAGTGGCAATAAAGTTTTAAGTCTGAACACCTGAAGGTGAAATTACTGTTTACTGAAGTAGGGAAGGCTGTTGGTGGAGCAGGTTGTGTAAAATATCAGGAGCTGGTGATAGATGTGTGTCGTGGGTGAGACAGTGGAACCCAAGTGTTGGTTAGCCTTATCTCTTGAATACACTTCAAAAATTGCACACCCCTCTCTGTACTGCAGTTACTCCATTCATGATAATGATTTAAACTTTTCAGTGTTTAAATCAAGTGTCTTAGATTTCCTGATAGCAGGTACTCATGCCTCTTAGCTAACAGGGTTACAAAAATATCTCAAATCTCAAGCAGGCCACACTCTGGTAAGCAGGTGGCACTAGATCCAATGGCTCCACAAGGAGGATCCAAATATTTTTCCTGCCACACCGTATAGGTGAACCTGGAAAAAACAAACAAAAATAGAATAAAATGGAAGCCTCAACAATAATTTAAAAATACAGTAAACAACTCATATTTGCAAAATCAGGCACTGAAAGCAGTAGTGCTGATGGGAAAAATAGAGTTGGGACTGACCAATTAAAACTGAGCAACTTGTAAACCAAGTAGTTTGATAGGACCCAGTCCTTCCCATGTCACCAAGTAGTGCATGGGAATTACTCACAAAATGTTAGTGGCTGTTGTTCATTTGTTGACACAAAATACTAAAAAACAAACTAAAACAAGAACTAGCATAGTCAAGCCTAACTGGTATTTGTTTCTAGTATTACAGTCAGAAAATTCTGTGTATCTGTAAACCCTGGACTCATGCTTTCTTCTTTGAGAAATAGTCTTAGAGGGTAATTTGCTTCTAATAGAGACCATTTGTATCAAAATTTAAAAGCTGATCCAGTATATAGCCTTCTTAATTAATCCATTGTTTTAATATAGGGAGGAATGTATTTGCAGCCTTTTTTGTTTTTTTTTTTTTTGAGATGGGAGATGGAGTCTTGCACTGTCGCAGGCTGGAGTGCAGTGGCACAATCTTGGGTTCAAGCAATTCTCCTGTCTCAGCCTCCCTAGTAGCTGGGATTACAGGTACTTACCACCATGCCCAGCTAATTTTTGTATTTTTCGTAGAGACGGGGTTTCACTATGTTGACCAGGATGGTCTCCATTTTTTGACCTTGTGATCTGCCTGCCTTGGCCTCCCAAAGTGCTGGTGTTACAGGTATGAGCCACCGCACCTGGCCTTCTGTTTTTTTTATTTTTTTGTGTGTGACAGGGTCTCACTCTGTCACCCAGACTGGAGTGCAGTGGCACGAACTCCACTCACCACAACCTCCACCTCCTAGGCTCAAGCAATTCTCCTGCCTCAGCCTCCCGAGTAGCTGGGATTATAAGCATGCCACTACTGTCCAGCTAATTTTTTATTTTTTTATTTTTAGTAGAGACTGAGTTTCATCATGTTGGCCAGCCAGGCTGGTCTTGAACTCCTGACCTCGTGATCCACCTGCCTCAGCCTCCCAAAGTGCTTATTGGTGTGAACTCAAGTGATCCATCCGCCTCGGCCTCCCAAAGTCCTGGGATTATGGGCATGAGCCACCATGCCTGGCCATATTTGCAGCTTTCTCATCTGCATTTGCAGCTTTGCAGATAACTTAAAAGAAGGAAAGTATAGTGGTTTTTGAAGCCACCGAGTCAACTACCACTTATGCTGAAGTAAGTCACTACTTTAGACTTTCAGCTTTCCCCCCCGCCGCCCAGGTCATCTTATATTGCAAAGGCTTTCTCTTTAATAATCATGAGAAAACTTGTCTCTGCTTGAAAACATTATTATGCTGGGAAAAATTACATGTGAGCCAATGTGACTTCTCTATTATGCCAACAGCATTCATCTGTTGCCAGTCAGGTATGAGGTAATGCCTGTCAAAGAAACACACTGCAGCAGAACAAACCATGCTGCTGACTTAGGACTCCTTAGATCTGCCCTTCAATCCAGGAACCAAATGCAGATCAATTTCCTTATTGATACTCTAGGATTTTTCAGTTTAAAATAGTAAGAACAACCTTAAATTATTTTACTATGCTCAAAAAACATTTGAAAAATCTCAACATCTATATTTTTTAAAAAGCCATTTTACAACTAAAAAAACTATCTTTAATAAGATCCATCATCTCAAACCAACAAGCCAGTCTTGTACTTGACAGTGATACACTATAGCATCTTCAGTTTACATCAGGAATATATAAGTAAACCTTCTATCACCATTAACGTTGTTCTAGAAGTTCTAATTCGTGCAATAATCCACAAAACCAAAGTAAGTATAATGATCTAAAAGGAGATAAAATACAAAGGAAATCAACTAAAAATTATAAGTGCTATATTTGGTAAGTATACAAAAATCGCTATCTTTCTCAAGTGTTAGCAATAACCAGTTAGAAACATATAGTGTTTAAAAAAATCCATGTTTTTATCAAAGTTTTAGCAAATATAAAATTAGAAATAACCCTAACAAATATGTCCAATTGAAATGAAGAAAACTATAAAACTTTTCTTGAGATTTAAAAAATAAATAAATGAACCAGAGGGATATACATTGTTTCTGGATGTAAAAACTGAAATATTGAGATGTCATTGTTCCAATTAAATTTAACATGATTTGAGTAAAATTGACAAAATGATTTACAAAATGATTCTAAGCAAGAAGCATACTCCCACTATGACCAATTTTAAGCTACCAACATAAAGTCCATGAGTAGGAGTTGGGAAGAAATGTGCAAGGTTGGCTCTCATGAGCTGGCGTGAGCTGATGTGAGCTCGCTGTAGCACACAAATGCCACAGGCATGGCAGAACATGCTGAGAAACCATCTGGAGATCACCCAGCCCACTGAGGTAAGCTTGCAACTCTCAGGCCAGAGCACATTTCTTTTTGTAGGTGCCTTCCCCAAGAAGCATAAGATAGACATAATAGAGCAAAAAATTCACTGTTGTCCTGAAGAGCACCTTGACAGGAAACTGGACCTGCACATGGAGGGATTTATTTCTCCTGTAGAGAAATCCCTATAGAGTTGCTAGAGCAACTCTGGGAGCAACTTCTTTGGGAACAAAGTCATACAATGGCTGAAGACTAAGGAGAGAGGTGTGGCTAGGCAAATGCTCTGGACCAGAACAGAGATGATCCTCTGGTGGCTTCTTTTCTTTCTGAAACCTGTGATACTCTCAACAGTGTCACATGTGTTTTACTCTCTTCCTTGGTAGGGTGCTTATATTCTTTCTCTCTTTTTTAAAAACCATCTTTTTGACATTGTTTAATTACTGCCTATAACAGTTTTCATAAATGTGGTCACCAGAAAGATGATTCATAGAGGCAGTGGTAGTATGTGAGTGCATGAAGGGTTGTGTCTAGGAGTGATGGCTCAGGTGATACCTTGTAGTAAAGGATGTGTCTCATAGTGGCCAGGCAGACATATCATCAGAAAGGAGGTTTGAATGTATAGAGGCTTCGGGTCTTGTAACATGTTTGTTGGTTGACACAGGGCTTCCATCAAGGGCTTGCCCTTTTTATTCCACAGTGGATGACTGCTAGCTGGTCATTTGGTTACCCAGGCTTACATGTGCCATCTTAAAATGGGTTGTTCCTTTGTGATTGCATCTGTGGTTCTAGTGGAAGATCAGCTTATTCTTGGGTGGACTTTGTGGAAAGAAGCAGGATTTAACTGGGTTTCAGAGAAATGAAGACTTTGCGAATTTGGGAGCCATATTATTCAAGTTGTATAGTTATTTGAAGCCTGTGATTCAGAATTATTACTTAGGGCAATACAGAAAGAAACAATTGACATGGGATGGGATGGGGTGCAGAGACTGAAGAGAGAAGAAAATAGTTACTTTTGTGGGATTAATAAAGATTAATTTTACACTGTGAGAAAAGTAGCTGTAACAAACACATAGAAGACTGGCTGCTGGGCAAGATGAATTGCCATAATTGTATACAAACCAGTCAAGGTCTGAATGAGCTTGGGACCTGGCTTTGGAGATAGATGGACGACAATCGTTTCTTACGAGTGCAATGTCTTAATGACTCATTGGGTATGGAAGTTTACAGATGCCCGTGTTTTTAGAGCATTTACTTATTCAAGTTAGGTTCATTAGCATTCATTTTTCTTGATTTTAAGAACAAGTTTAGTATCTCTCATTTGTAGAGCTATTAATTTGATGATTCAGTGTTTTCCCTCACTTATTTGGGCGTGTCTAATCTTTTTATGTGAGTTTTTCTTTAATCACTTTAGACCCTTAGCTGGTTTTCCTTAACTCAGCTTCTGGTGTGTCTGTATGTTTTCTTATGAATGTTTGCTGATCATGGAACCATTGAATCTCAGAATTGGAAAGGACTGTTAGTAGTCTTCTAATCAGACTGTCAATTTGATGTTTGAGTGGTCTATATTATTTTTTTTTCTACTTCCTTCTTAATAATAGATTGGGTCTTAATTTTTTTTTTTTTTTTTTGAGACAGAGTCTTGCTCTTTTACCCAGGCTGAAGTGCAGTGGTGTGATCTTGGCTTACTGCAACCTCCACTTCCTGGGTTCAAGCAATTCTCCTGCCTCAGTCTCCTGAGTAGCCAGGATTGCAGGCATGCGCCACCACACCCAGCTAACTTTTGTATTTTTAGTAGAGACGAGTTTTACCGTGTTGGCCAGGCTGCTCTTGAGCTCCTGACCTCATGATCCGCCCACCTCAGCCTCCCACAGTGCTGGGATTACAGGCGAGAGCCACCATGCCTGACAGGTCTTGATTTTTTTACTAGTTGGAATTTGCCAAGAAGGAGTATTTGGGGGTTTTGTGACAATATGTCATCTTCAGATTCAGCAGTCACTTGGAGATAATAACCCATTGGTCATACTTAGGGATAGCTGAAGGCCAGCTGGTTATCTGATGCTGAAATGTCAGTGCATATTCAGTGGTCCCTGCTGCAGGGTATTCCAACCTTTAATTTTGAACCCTGGGCCAGAGGTGGGAGTTTAGTTGGACTTTGGACCCAAATTGTAGGGCCAGGTTAAACTCAGCACTGTCATGTTCTGAGGACTTCCTCCATGGCTCTGATCTATTTCAGGGCATGAAGAGGGTGCTGGAGGTTGGTTGATTGTGGAGAAACACCTTGTTGTATCCCAAGATTAAAGGCAAGCTGGCAGGTCAAGAGCTGCTTATTTGTAAATTATACTGAAATGCTGGGAGAAGTTCTCTGAAAGTGGTCTAAATTGTAGTTCTTTAATATTTTCTGCTTGTAGAATTTGAATGGGAAGTACTTGGGTGGTTTAAATTTTAGCAAGGAAGGCCAGCTGATGGCTGTGAAGAGGCTCCACTAAGTGTCATTGACCTTAGAATCCACCAAGCCCTGGAGCTTTGGAGACTCAGATCTCAATTTTGCTAGATCTAGAGTGTACCCTTCTGCTAATGTGAATTCATGTAAAACTATATCATAAGGCTCACCTATCAATTCAGAAGGCTAATTTTTTAAAGAATCAATTGACAGGCAGACCAGAAATTTTTAGTCAGTTTGGTAAGCATGAAAGTAAAGCCAAATTATTATTAAGAACCATTACATTTATTCTTAATAGAAAAGTAGTATGGTTATTTTTTAAAAATCCAATCCCAATGTGTATGAGTCCTTTCTCATTCCACCTCATGAGATAACAAGTGTTAACAGCTTAGTCTGTATATATTTTTCCCAATTGTCTGTAAATGCAATAACCTCCATTGCTCTATTGCCTTATTATTTTTCTATAGCTCTCTAGTTACGCTGTGCACTACACTTGTCAACCTGCGGGAGGCAAGAGGATAGTCAGAAGGTTGCCTGATGACATGGAATCACATGAAGGGGAGTAGGCTGGATGACTCATGGCATAGCCGCAGTGGCCTGAATTGTCTATTCAGCAATAAAAGCACATCTGCATGAGAGGCTAGGTGCTAGAGTTCCTTTCCCCAATACAGTTTGGAAGAGCAGTACCCTTTCTCCAACACAGTTTGGAAAGCAGTATCAAGGTTTATTTCTCAGACTTTTATTTTTCACTGTAACTACCCAGGTACAAGTCCTGGCACCTGATAGGTGCTAAATAAATAGTAGCTATGTATCTTCCTGCCCTATCCATTTCCTATTTTCTGATAAATACAGTCTTTCTTTTTTTAATTTTTTTTTTTTAAAGAGATGGGAGTCTCACTATGTTGCCCAGGCTGGTCTTGACCTCTGAGCTCAAGCAATCCTCCCACCTCAGCCTCCCAAAGTGCTGGGATTATAGGCATGAGCCACCACACCCGGGCCCTGAGAAGTACTATCTTTCTGTAGCTGTGTTTATGTTGCAGTCTGGTTTTGCCTTGTCACATGAGTCCTTTGGTCTCTTTAAGATGATTTTTCTGAGATCTATTTTATATTTTAGTTCTCTGTAACATTATTTACCCTTTCCCCTTGTGTTGCCTACAGAGGGATTGAAAATCAGCACCTTATCTAGTAATTCTAGTAACTTCTCATTTCTCAGAAATATGCTTTCATTCATGAAATTTCATTATTACCCAAGTCTTTACATTAGTTAAAGAGCTTCTGCTTTCATCTTCTATGTCTGATGTGGTAACTACATGAAAAATGTTCATATGGAGTCTGTCACGAAGTCAGCAGAACTCTGCATGTGAAGTGGCCAATGTGGACCCTTTGAAGTGTTTTAATGTGATTTCTTTAATACACATAGCGAATTTATTGAGATACAGTTCATATACCATAAAAATGATTTTTGGTATGTTCACAGAGTTGTATAAACACAACCACAATCAGTTTTAGAACATTTTTATCATCCCAAAGTAAACCCCATACCCATTAGCGGTCATTCATCATTTTCCCTCCACTCCCACTTTCTGTCTCTATAAATTTGCCTATTCTGGATATTTCATATAATTTGAATTATATAATATATGGGCTTTGTGCCTGGTTTCTTTCACTTAGAATCTTTTCAGGGTTCATTCATATTGTAGCATGTATCACCACTATTTTTATCGCAAAATTATATTCTATTATATAGATGTACCGTATTGTGTTTAATCACTCACCGGTTGACGGACATTATATGTGATTTTTTTAATAGCAAAGTAGCACTTTAGGTATTATTGTTTTTGAAATACAATCAGGTGTTTCACAGAATTTAGGTGGAATTTACAGATGGTGAGGAGGAAACAACAGTTTGTTTGCACCTGTTAAATATCACTGCAGGTGTTTTCTTCAAATATCAAGAGTAATATTTGGACATTTGAAAACCACCTTTGAAATTAAAAGACAAAATATGTTAATAACATGTTATTCTTGGTTATTACCTATAATTTTCCTGTAAGAAAGTTATCCATGTAAAAAAATAATTTACCAGTCTGGCTAAAAACACAAAATTAGCCATACATGGTGGTACATGCCTGTGCCAGCTACTTGGGAGGCTGAGGTGTGAGAATCACATGAACCTGGGAGGTGGAGGTTGCAGTGAGCCAAGATCATGCCACTGCACTCCAGACTGGGCAACAGAGTGAGACTCTGTCTCAAATAAGATAGATAGACAGAGAGAGAGAGAGAGAGAAAGAGATACAGAATGTACTGCAGCATTTTTACTACAATTCTTATGCCTCTCATTTTCCTCTTTTCCCTCCTTTTTTCCGCATAGTTTATTCCACAGTGTCTACACAGGATATGCTAACCACAGTAAACAGAGCAGAGGAAAGTGTCATGGGTCCTGGAGCCCAACTGTCTGGTTCACATTCCTGCCGTAGTACTTACCATTTGACTTGGGGTTATTACTTAACCACTCTTTGCCTCAGTTTTCTTATCAGTAAAATGGGAACAATAACACCATCAACTTCATAACACTAGTTCTGAAGAATAAATGGATTAATACAGGCAAAATGTCTGGCACATGGAATATGCTCAATAATACTGGCTAAAATCTATCTCTGTATAGTATTATGATTTAGTGTTACACAGTCATTTTAAATACTTGTATGAACATCATTTTGGTAATATTCTTAATTATGATTCCTCTATAACCTTTTTCTACCTTAATGTGCGCAGTTTTTCCTATCATTTTGCCAACGCTCAATTATGAACTCAAGTGGGTTGTGTTATAAAAGGGGGGACAAGCAGGCGTAGTGGCTCATGCCTGTAATCCCAGCACTTTGAGAGGCCAGCGCAGGAGGATGACTTAACACCAGGAGTTTGAGACCAGCCTGGGTAACAAGCAGGACCCTATCTCTACAAAAAATAAAAATACCAGCCAGGGATGGCAGTGCACACTTGTTGTCCTAACTACTCAGGAGGCTAAGGTGGGAGGATTATTTGAGCCCAGGAGTTTGAGGCTGCAGTGAGCTATGATTGTGTCACTGCTTTGCAACTTGGGTGACAGAGGAGGATCTGTCTCTAAAAAATAAATAAAATAAAAATAAAATATAAAAGGGAGGACAGAAAAGGTAGAACCCAGAGATGAGGAAGGTAAATTAGTAAGAAAACAGCAGAAAGTTGAAAGTAAAGTAGCTGAATCTCTTAAGCTCCAGCACAGTTCCTTTCGTATGATAATAAATTATTTATCGAATGAATGGATTTTTAATAGTTTGGTTGATTATGGGTTTCAGAATTGAAGTTTCCTTCAACTTTCTTTAAAACTTTAGGACTTCACAGTGTGTATGTATATCAAAACATCATGTTGTACACCTTAAATATATATACTTTTTACTACTCAATTATACCTCAATAAAGCTGTGGAAAGTTTAAGCTATAAAAAAGGCAATTCAGTTTTTCTCATTGTATTGTCATTTGAAAGTTACTAATTGTTTCTTTCCACAATTGTCTATAAAACTGTGCACTCATTCATTTCTTCTGGTTGTGTTTCCCTTACAACCAGTTTTTCAGTTTTCAAGCACATATTTTGTAATACATACAATATGGGAACAACTTAAAGATGTTTGAGATGAATATTTGTGGCAACTCACTTTTTTAAGTGCTTTAAGGGAAGATTTTCCCTGTAGCCCATTGGGAAAGGATATTAACAATGATTTAGGGCCTAGTTCTAGGAACTTAAAGTAGTGTATGCTGAAAACAATGCATGGTACAGGGTGGTTGTCCTTTCCTGGCAGATGGGGAGGTCAGTTCAGCTGATCATACTCCTATTTAGAAGACTAGCTAGAATTCAAGCCCAGATTTGTGTTTCTTTCCCTCTCCACACCAGTTTACTTCTCTAAACTGCCGGTTTTCCTGCATTCTTTGGGAGAAATCTTGCTCCTACCTAGGTGATTCTCAGCATACAGCTTTCCAAGGAAGTTTGAAGTGTTCTGATCTCCCATCAATAAATGTTAGGTAAAATGACTTAAACATTTTCTGCTGGTTTTGATACTGTATCTTTTTATAGGTGATATAATGAGGAAGTAGAAAAAGCATAATCCGGATAAATGGGAGCTAATATATATATATTTGTTATTTCTTTCATAATTAAAAAGCATTAATGGAAATCAGAATGGGAAAAATGCATTATAGATCAAACTACTTAAAAATTGCATCATCCCTTTCCAATGCTTACATATTTGCATATTCTCTTTTGCATATTTGTATAATCAGAGCATAGATACAATTGCAAACCATGTTTCTAATATAACTGTTTATGATAATCATTTTTATATGTTACTATACAGTCTTCATAATTATTTTTATGACTGCTTAATATCCCAGTTGTATATTTAATTATTTCCTATTAATAGTTCAAACATTCTATAAATGTTCAAACAATTTTTTCTCATAATAGCATTGCATTGAACATGTAAAGCTATTTTAATGTGTTTTTTTGTTTGTTTTTTGTTTTGAGACGAGGTCTCGCTCTGTTGCCCCAGCCAGGGTACCGTGGTGTGATCCCAGCTCATTGCAGCCTCCACCACCTGGGCTCAAATTATTCTACCACCTCAGCCTCCCAAGTAGCTAGAACTACAGGTGTATGCCACCATGCCTGGTTAATTTTTTAATTATTTGTAGAGACAAGGTCTCACTATGTTGCCCAGGCTGGTCCCAAACCCCTGGTATTAAGTGATTCTCTCACCGCAGTCTCCCAAAGTGCTAGGACTATAGGCATGAGCCACCATGTCTGGACCCTATTTTAATATTTTGGATTATTTCCTTGGGCTTCTAAAATGTATTGCCAAATTACTTTCTAAAAATGGTTAGCCAATTTATATTGCTTTCAGTTACAGCATAGTCTTAACGAATGTTGTCAGCCTTCTGAAAGTTTTTCAGTGGGAGTAGCATCCTAACTATAAAACTCTTATTCTGTGATTTTTAGAAATATGAGAGAGGTTGGCATTGTCTGCATCCACTTCTCTCAATGGGTGTATGACCAAATATGTTTTGGAGAATCTTACAATAAAGGCTCAAAGAAATCCTGCTTGAAATACTAGACTTCATTAACCCACATTTCCAAAACTTAACTAAAATGAGATTAATTTTTCTCATATAATCCATTAACAAGAAACATACCATATAATATCTGTGGGAGAAGGAGTCCGCTTATGATGCAATAGAATACTTTTTGGGTAAATAGTCTCATGCAAGAGAAGCAGTAAGGTAGCCTGTTCTAACATGATGCCACTCTGAAGGTAAGAGACCTTACGTGCTAGCTGCTATAACTACTGGCGACGTAAGAGTTAACAAAACCAAGTCCCTGTCTCCAAGTAGGCAATAAAGTGGGAAGACTGAACATTATATATTCAACCATTTAGAGGAAGCTTCTGAACACATTGTTTTGCATGGACTAGGTTTTCATTTGAAGAATATTTGAGTGTTTTCTATAAACAATGTTAATCCTTGGGTTAAACAAAAAATAGACACATTACACTTACCATCAAAAAGTCATCACCTTGGAAAACATAAATAATTATAATATGGAATGATAATTACTGTGATGGTATATACAGAGTGTGCTGTAGGAACACAAAGGAAGGGAACCCAATTCACCTTATGGGTCTCTCCTATAGGGATTTGGTTCACTTAAGAGTTTTATCCCAGTGCCATAGAAGTGAACGCATATTTGTTTCAGTGCATGACTCCTGTGAACCGAAACCATCTTAATTGGCGAAGACAATATGTAATTTTGATTTAGAACATAAATTTGCCAAATTCTGCCCTCCCATTTGCTATTTTATGATCAATGTAATCTTCATGTTACTTCTCTATTAAGTCAGTTCTTTTTTTTTTTATTTTGTGAGATGGAGTTTTGCTCTCTCACCCAAGCTGGAGTGCAGTGGCACAATATCAGCTCACTGCAACCTCCGCTTCCCAGGTTCAAGTGATTCTCTTGCCTCAGCCTCCTGAGTAGCTGGGATTACAGGTGCCCGCCACTACGCCTGCCTAATTTTTTGTGTGTTTTTAGTGGAGACAGGGTTTCACTGTGTTGGCCAGGCTGGTCTCGAACTCCTGACCTCAGGGGATCCGCCCATCTCAGCCTCCCAAAGTGCTGGGATTACAGACAGGCATGAGCCACTGTGCCCGGCCTGTAAGTCAGTTTCTATCTGTTCCACTGTGGAAAGGGAGCAAGATAGGAGTAAGAATCTTATATTGCATATGTGTGAGATTTTAAAAAATGCTTACAGCATAGCAAGAAAAGTCAACATAACTCTTAACAGTCTGGAAACTGTTCTGTAGCAGATGGGAGGTGGAAAGTAGAGCTTTGGTCTATCAGTCTTGGTATCATCAGGTACTGAAGAAATTCTGACCTTTGTAGGATGTGATGGGAAAAAAATGAAGCCCATGAAAACTATAGTTAAAAAAATTTAAATAGTAATTTTAAATTATAAGGGTTGCTTACCACTGATTCAGAAGAAAGACGAGTTAGAGATACTGTTTGAGGATTGCAGGCAAGGCTTGTCTGTGTAATTTTGATTGTTTCTAAATTAATAGAGATAAAATATGTTATTAGCTATGTTGCAGAGCAGGATTAACTTGGCCTCTGCCCAGTAATTATCATGTGGTCACATGCAAGAAAGACAGTCATTGAGAAGTCTGATGCAACAGGGACATCTGTATAACAGGCCTACAATTATTTTTTAGGGGAGTTGGAGGAAGAATGAAGTCATTGGCAATTTATCTCTCTGTGATCTATCACTATGTAAATACCTAACTTTCAAAGCAGCTCTGGTCACCATTTCCCCCTTTCTCCTTAAACAGATGGATGTTTGTGATTTAGCATGAAGTTCATGAACTAAGAAAAGCAGTTGGGCACAGAATCCTGTATCTTTCCATGCAGCGTATCTTATTACCTTTAACTGTCTGTTAAAATCATGCTTTTAGTTTTACCTTTCCATAATGAATTGCTGTCACCAGGCTTAGCAAATGAAACAGATTACTTATGGTAACTGTAAGTAGTTATGCACTTCAGATCCTTGACAGAGCCTTCCCAAAGGACAGGCAATGTCTTTCAAAATCCTATTACAAGATTTTATTTGCAGATGCTATGAACAGAAGGCTAGAGCCTCTATAGTTTATTGCTACTCAACTTCATCAAGTCTGCTCACTCTATTGAAAACTCTGGCAAAAATGATATACATTAGCTCTTTTATTCTTTTGTTACCACTCTGCGCAAATAAAAGCATATTGGGGAATTTAATGAAGCAGTATGTCCTTGGAGGGAGCTTTAAAGATTCTGAGTGTACAACTATTCATCTTTAATACTCGAGGTTTCTGTGTAAAACTGGCAGGAGCAAAATAAAGTCTTCACAGACCCATGTTTGCCACATACACACTTGAATTGCGTAAATGTCTATGTGGTGGTGACCTTGGAGATGGATGCATTCAGCGACTATTGTAGTGGCTTTTGAGATGTGTCAGGGAGTAGTGAGGTTAGTGAGAACTACGGCAGAGCTGCTGGAACTGTGGGACTGTTTTGGAGATGGTCTGCTAACTCAGGAAGTGAAGACTATGATGTTCAAACGAAAAACTGGGGGAGGGGTTGATTACTCAACAATTACCCAATTCAACCCAAGGACACATTCTGGAATCCATGCTGGATGAGAGTACATCTTAGCTTCCTTTGGCTTTGCTAGGTATAGTTGGCTTTTTATCCAAATCTGGGAAAAGTAGCCGTGATGGATCTGTGCTGCAAAGATCTAGAAAAACATGAAGTTTAATATTCCTATGCTTGTCCTGAGGTATAGGCTTCAGGTTATATGGGATTCCTGGCCTGCCAGCTTAACTCTCCTTACTGGTGACCGTAAGAACACAGGCATATGTTGATAACCTTGTCAGAAGGATACTCTTGATTGTGCTTAAATTTCTAAGCTTCAGTAATTTGTTAGTAATTAATACTTTTATGCCTCCCAATTGATTAGAAAAAATACAAGAATATGGGTGGTGCTGTAGTTGTGAAATGAGCAGCCCAAATGGTATTGGAATCTATAGTGGCTGGTTCTTTATTTTTTTGTAGACTTAACCCTGCCCATATACCACTTGCTTCTCTTCCTCTGGACCAGCCTCCCAGGCTGCTTTTTATTGTTACTTTGAATGTCGGAGAATGCAGTTCTCTGTCTTACTCTGGGGGAATGCCAAAGGAACATGTAGTCATTTAGCCTGTTAGAAATTCCAAGTTGCAGCAACTCTAGATATATGTGACCAGATAGTACTTAACTCATTGTTAGTAGGGATCTCACCAGTGACAGCTACATGAAAATATTATTCCAATAGCTTAGTAAATATAGCCCTATACAATAAGTGTCAGAAAACAGGGAGATATTTTTCCTCATTTCTGAGACTGAAGGCCTCTTCCTAACTGGAGCCACAAAATCTTTAGTGTATAAAACATCTTGATATGAAGTGAGAAATGGTTGATTTTTTTTTAAAGCAATTTAATGTTCTATTTGTTTACTACTAAACATTTCTGGGTATAATAATTCTTATTTCCCCATAACTACCAAGAATTTTTAGAATGTTTTGGGGCACAAAACACATTGTATTTTAGACATTGAAAGGTCATTTTCATGTTTGCCTTGGAACTTAATCTGCAAAAGTTTATGAGGTAATTTCAACAGATCTCACAAATGTTTCCCCAACTATATCTGTATTTGCAATAACATGGAAATTTAGTTTAAAACATTTTATAGGTGTATTTACTGAAACATACACACCTTTACTATAGCATATCAAATTCACTAGAAAGCTTTGGGTTTGGTTATTAGGGCTCATAGTGAATGTGGAGTCTAAGACATGATAGTACTATGACTTCTGTAAGAGATACCATGGAAGCTAAAAAATTAGATATCTGTGCAGTACAACACGTGGCAAGGCATATGAAGATGTTACACATTGTTCCTCCCTAGCTTTAAGGATACAAATATAGCACAAACAAGAGGTATATGCCAGCTGTGGTCTGACTTAGAATTGTTCCTTAATTCTCCAGTAATAGTATTAGGAAATTGTAATTCTGCCTTCTAGATTATTAACCTTGTATACATGTGCAAAAAAAGCATATACTGTGGATATTGTTATAAGAATATATTCACACACTTATTTTTAAACATTAAAAACTTTTTATTATGGAAAATCTCATCTTTAAATCTTTCTTTTATACCCCCAAGTTTGGTATCAATTCCTTGTGCCTGAAGAACTTTCCTTAACATTTCTTACAGTTCAGATCTGTGACTAATAAACTCTGTCATGTTTTTTTGGTCTGAAAAGTCTTCATGTCTGAGAGATATCTTCTGTCAGCATAGAATTTGGGGTTGGTAGTTTTTTTTCTTTTTTTTTTTTTTTTTTTCATTTTTTTTTCTTTTTTTTTTTTTTTTTTTTTTTTGGGGTTTTTTTTTTTTTTTTTTTTTTTTTTTCCTTTCAGTGAATTAAAGATGTCATTCTGTAGTTTTCTACTTTGCATAGTTTCTAACAAGAAGGCTGTTGTAATCTTTGTTTTTCTGTATATAATGTGTCTTTTTTTACCCCTTTGGCTGCCTTCAAGATCTTTGTATCTTTGGTTTTCAAGGGTTTGAGTATAATATGTGTCGGGGGTATGTGTTTGTGTGTTACATTTATCCTGCTTGGGATTCTCTGAACATCTTGGATCTGTGCTTTGATTTCTTTCATTATTTTGGAAAATTTGCAGTCATTATTTTTTCAAATATTTTCTCTGCCTCATTCTGTCTTCTTCTTAGATTTCAATTACACATATGTCACATCATTTGTTCTTGATGCTCTATTCTGGTTTTTAAATCTCTCTCTCTCTCTCTCTCTTTCTCTCTCTCTCTCTCTCTCTCTCTGTGTGTGTGTGTGTGTGTGTGTGTGTGTGTGTGTGTGTGTGTGTGTGTGTATGTGTGTTTCAGTTTGGAAAATTTCTGTTAACTTGTCATTGAGTGTACCAATTTTTTTCCTTGCCTGTGTTTAGTACACTGATGAGCCTGAGAGAGCATTCTTCATCTTTGTTACCATGTGTGTTTGTTCGTTTTAGCATCCCTGGATCCTGTCTTATAGTTTATATTTTTCTGCTAGAGTTTGAGACTCAGGTGTCGGACATAGATTTTCCACTTGTTTTCTTTGATTTTTGGTTTCCTCTTCTATAAAATAGAAAAGTCAGTAGTAATAGTAACTAACAGAATTGTTTTGGGAATTAAATGCGGTCATAGATAACAAAAATGTGTGCCCTTGGGCAAGCCCCTTTGTCTCTGGGCCTCAATCATTCTCATTAAAGGCTTGGACTATATGATTCCTTTGGTACTATTTAGTTCCTCAATTGCAAGATTCTGTGAAGGGGAGAGACCTAACATTTACGGAAAGCCTGGTATTAATCTCATGTAGAATCTGAGAAAGGTGTAAAATCACATTTAAAAAGTTCTTTTGCAAAACAGTTTACATTTGCTAGATCTATGTAGAATTTTAATTGGAAGAAACAGACAGCATTAAATCCTGTTGCCACTTGGTTAAATCTGTTAAAGAATTATTAAAATTTTTCAGCTCTTGGGTTTTCTGACTCACTTGAGAAACTTCATGGCTCCTAACATATTTCACTTGCTTTCTCTGTACCAATAGGATTTTAAATTATTGAGTTGGCTTACAAGGAGAAACTAATAGAGGCTGTTACTTTTTACTAACTAGTGCAATAGACTTTGGAGTAGGCTTTGGAATAGGCCTTGGAATAGGCTTTGGAGTCAAAAACTTGGGGACAAAGACTGATTGTACAGGTGTGAAGCCTTAGGCTGATTATTTAACTTCAGAGCCTGAGTTTCCTCGTCTGTGAAAGAGATGATACCTACGTCATCTCTATTCTACCTTTTGAAGGTAGAAGACACAGTGTGTGTGAAGCTGTGAGTCTAATGTTTGATTAACAGCAATCAATAACTAATGGTATTAACAATTATATGTGCCACCATTGAGTCAAATTTTTAGTAAGTATAAGGGAAAAAGAGAGTTTAATATTCTTTATATCCTTTTTAGTGGGAAGGTCCACTTGGTGAAAGGATATTTTAACCACAAAGAGAGGGTTAACTGAAAAGTATTGATGAATAATAATAATAATACCCAAGAACTGAGTGCATGCTGGGTGACAGGTGCTCACATGTACTCCTCAGAACAGCTCTGTGAAGTAAGCGACCCCTCCTTTGCTAAGTCTTCCTTTGTCCAACTTTTGTTCTTCCACTCTACTTTAGACTCTGTCAATATTTTTTATATAAAACTCCTACCCTCTTTCCACTTCTCATTTTCAGTGAAAGAATTTCTGTGTATTTTGCACAGAAGTAACCCACAGCAAGTTGAATGGAGTTGTTGAGATGCTGAATCTTTGTATTTTTCTAGTCAAGAGTGAAATATCTCTTCCTTTATGTTATAGATGAAAATTTAAGCATTAATGAACTGAATGTTGGTCTGAGGTAAAAATACTAAGAAAATAGTTGTGGATAAAGAAACTACTCAGCCAACCTGAGGCTTCCCCTTTCTTCCCTCCCCATACATGCTGTTTGTCAAGACAAACAAATATAGCATTTCAAAGTAGCTTTTGCTTTATAAATTATCATAGAATAAATATAATGAATATCAGAGATGTGTCCAAATTCTGTGTTTGGAAGCAATTTTACTGTAATGGGTATTATTCAAGACTGAAATTATTTAATACAAAGAAACATTCTTCATTCACACTGTGAACAACTGTCTTCCAAAATACCACAATACAGGCATTCTTAAATGAATAATACAGGGAATTATGTCAAATTATTTTGCAGTTTTTTCCAGTCATAACAAAGTTTTCACCAAAGTGCATTCCTGATCATAGATTTTTACAGTTGGAAAGAACCTAAGAGGTACAAACTAACTCTTTCCTGCCACCAAGAGAGATGAAGCAATTTATCTAAAGTCATGTAGCTAACTAATGACAGAGCCAGGGAGAGAACCAGTGCCTCATCTATTATGCCACAGTGCTGCATTCCTCTGGAAAAAACTGCCTATTCATTCTTGGTTTTTAATGCTAGTTAGAGTCTTAGGGTAAGGTTTTTTTTCCATGACTAACTAGTGTTCTTTTGTTTTCTGTGTGGGTGTTTGGGAACAAGCTAACTGGTTGTGTTTTTTGTTTTGTTCTGTTCATAACAATTGTACAGTGTAAGGTAGTAACAGAGCATTTGTTTGGTTAACACTTTAGGGGTTAGGAAGAAATGGTTTTAACTCAAATTCTCTGCCCTCATTGTTGATAGGCAAATATTTTAAAGTTGTGTTTCTTAACCTGGGGTTTGAATTCCCTAAATTCTTATGAAAGTTATGTGAATATATGATTACTTTTAGCTTGGAGATGGAGTTTTGTTTTTGTTGCCCAGGCTGGAGTGCAATGGCGTGATCTTAGCTCACCTCAACCTCCGCCTCCTGGGTTCAAATGATTCTTCTCCCTTAGCCTCCTGAGTAGCTGAGATTACAGGCATGCGCCACCACGCCCAGTTAATTTTGTATTTTTAGTAGAGACGGGGTTTCTCCATGTTGGTCAGGCTGGTCTCGAACTCCTGATCTCAGGTGATCCGCCTGCCTCAGCCTCCCAAAGTGAGGCACTGTGCCTGGACTATGCTTACATATTAAGAAAAGAATCTGTAGTTTCCATCAGGTTATTAAAGGATACATAGTTCGATATTATGGTTTTAGAGGAAGAGAGAACTTAGCCTGATTACACTCTATATATTCTAATTTTACCAGAGGGCTCCCTTATTTTCAGCCCCCTCCTGCTGGTGCCCTTTCTTCCTGACAAGCCTTTTCCAAATAACTTTGTGAATCTTGTCATGGAAGCCACTGGAGGCCTCAACCTTTTCAGAGGAACCTTTCCCATAGGCTTTCCAAGAATATCTTATTTCTCACTTCTCTGCTTACTTTTTCCAGGCGAAGGTGTGAGACTCAGGGATTTTTGTTCATTAGAAACTTCAGGGGGGTTATTTCAGTTACATTTCCATTAAAAGGAATTTGTGAGCTGACCTGAGATCCTAAGACTATTGATATAAGAAAAAAAAATGTAACTAGAATTCCAGTCAATTCTTTGCAAATTAACTTTTAAAATGCCTCTAGTTCTGTACTTCAGGATTCTCTGTGTTTGATCTAGAAACTCACATTTTCTAGGAGCAAAATGAAAATGCATGAATTTGCATGGATTATTTAGGAGCTGCACAGATCTGTCTATAAAAGCGGAATTTTTTCTTCCTGAATATTATTAGACTTAGAAGAATCTACCCCTGATAGAAATCCCCCCCCCCCCACCTTGTTTTTTTTTGAGATGGAGTGTTGCTCTTGTGGCCGAGGCTGAAGTGCACTGGCACGATCTCAGCTCACTGCAACCTCCACCTCCTGGGTTCTAGCAGTTCTCCTGCCTCAGCCCCCTGAGTAGCTAGAATTACAGGAGCTCACCACCACGCCCAGCTAATTTTTGTGTTTTTAGTAGAGATGGAGTTTTGCCGTGTTGGCCAGGCTGGTCTCAAAATCCTGACCTCAGATGATCCGTCCATCTCAGCCTCCCTAAGTGCTGGGACTATAGATGTGAGCCACCAGGCCTGGCCTGAATAGGAATCCATTTTGATGGGCATCCTTCCTAGGAGATAACATATATATATATATATATATATATATAAAACAGCACATTCTTTTTTTTTAAGTTTGGCATCTGAACACACAAAGAAAAAGCATTAAGACTGAATTTGGAAGAATGTATTAATTTATTTATTCATTTTAAAAGCCCTTACTGAGTACATATTATGAATCCTCATGCATCATGTTAGATGCTGAGAAATAAACCTGGTCTCTTTGCTTGTGAAACTCACAGTCTGCTGGGGACACAGCATAACAAATAAGAATGACAATTTTGCCTGCTAAAAACTCCAGTATAGGTACCAAAAAAGCAGTGAACTCACTGCCGGGCCTGACCAGGAAGAGGATTGGAAGTAGAGCCAGGGGAGTATTAGCTGTGGGAGTTAGCATAAACGTCACAGAAAAGATGACAAATATTTGAGTTGTGTCTTAAAGGTTCAACGGAAACTTGTTCGACAAAGAAGGGCTCTAGCTGTAGCTGATGTATTTGTGCCCTTCTAACTAAACTTAACATTTAACACTGTCTCATTTTGTGTTTCCAATTAGAGCTCCAAAAGAGAATGGAAGCCACTGGAGGACCGTAGCTGCACAGACATACCATGGCTGCTGCTCTTCATCCTCTTCTGCATTGGGATGGTAAGGAAACTCTCATAAATAATCCGAACCTGGACTCATGATCCAAGGGAATGACGAGGAGTTAGTTTAATGAGGGGGCTTGTTGTGGAATATACCATTCTTCATACAATTCAGTGGTTTTTTGTGTCACCCTTGCTTTTTTTTCTATATGAAAACTGAGCTCAAACTAAGGAGCAGCGGGGACTCATATGACATTCATTAGATCATTTCAGAAAGCACATCATTTGATGTAAGTCTCTAAATAGTGATCTTGATGGGGTGGTGAGCAAAACAGTGACCATGAGTCAAGAGCCCTGTGTAGTCACGCAACCCAGTCACACCAACTTGTTGGTTATCTTTAGGGCAGTCAGTTCCTCTCAGGGACTTAGTGTTCCATAGTTCTTCCTAGATGGGAGGCTGGTTGCTCACTGCTCCTTCCTCCTTCTGCCCATCCTAGACCCCTGCTGCCTGCTGTGTCTTCTGTAATGAGTGGCATCTTTCAACTGGAGATCAAGGGACCTGGTGATTTTCCAATGGGTATAGAGAATGGAGGAGCAGAGTGCTGGTATAAGGTATTCAGGTTGTGCACATTCAATTGTATACCCACTCTGCTGTGCAGGAGTTTCTAACACAGACTTCAGTGGCAGTAGAGTCCCTGCCGGTGTGCTGGGCTGGAAAAAAGATAGAAAACTGCTATTTTTAAAGTGGACTGATATTTAGAGATAAAAAGGACTCAGAACTCCTCATTTAGTCCATCGCCCTTATTTTACAGATTGAAAACATCAAACTCAGAGATGGAAATGACTATTCCAAAGCCATGCTGCTAGTTCATGACAGAGCTGGGAACAGAGCCCGGGTCTGTTTACTTCCAGGTCAATGCTGTTTCTAACACCCCATTTCCTCTTCCTCAAGGGGACTGTGCAAACACCTTATTCCTCTCTCTTTCTTAGTCTTTATGTAATTACGCTACCTCAGGCAGCCGTTTTATTGCTCATGTGTATTTTTAATCCCCTTCTTACTACACCTTTTATAGAGTTTCTTTAGGAAAATCTTATTCTTTGTCTCCTCTAACTGCCCACCAGGCCAGCGCCATTTTTGAATCACAGAACAACCATAATCTTGACTAACAGGCGCAATTGTAGCTACCAGATCTGCCCCTGAGCAAAGGAAAAGAAAGCAATACATTTTAATAAGATCTGATAAATCTGGTAAAATAAGGAGTGTTTATTTTAAAGATAAAAGCACAGTTTCACCAAA
The DNA here is from genome assembly GCF_001604975.1 of Cebus imitator. Taxonomy (NCBI): domain Eukaryota; kingdom Metazoa; phylum Chordata; class Mammalia; order Primates; family Cebidae; genus Cebus; species Cebus imitator. The sequence goes on along the minus strand of NW_016107366.1, from coordinate 895,545 downwards.
TTTAGGATATTTAGGAAAGGTCTCCTAATTTATGACTTATAAGATATTGCTCAAAAGTTTACTTTGTTTAATGGAATGGCAACTGAAATATATGCATGAATGTTTATGCAGCATGTGAAGAAATTTTTTTTTTCTTTTGGAGACGTAGTTTCGCTCTTGTTGCCCGGGATGGAGTGCATGGCATCATCTCGGCTCACTGCAACCTCCACCTCCCAGGTTCAAGTGATTCTCCTGCCTCAGTCTCCCAAGTAGCTGGGATTACAGGCATGCGCCCAGCTAATTTTGAATTTTTAGTTGAGACGGGGTTTCACTTTGTTGGCCAGACTAATCTAGAACTCCTGACCTCAAGTGATCTGCCTGCCTCAGCCTCCCAAAGTGCTGAGATTACAGGCATGAGATTACATGCCTGAGATTACAGGCATGAGCCACTGCATCCTGCCAGAGAAAGATTCTTTGATGACAGAATTAGTCCACGGCCTTTCCCCACTCCCTGAATGTAACCCTGGGACAAATAGAAGCTGACCTTTCAAAATTGTTTACAAAAACATATACTATGCCACCCAAGGCGGTTTGAATTTTCTGTACTAAAATAAGTCAGGAAAGTGCAATCATTAATGTTAATAGGCTGATTTGGGAGTGACTTGACACTAAGGAGTTATTTGTTTACTGAAACATTTTAATGCAGTGGTAATTAATATAATGTTGATTTCAGTGTGATGGTAATTAAGACCCACTGTGTGAACTCTTAAATGTTGGCATAACATTGTTTTCGAATGATTCTTTTTAATGGATTACCTTCACGGAATTAAGCTAACATCATATTTTGCCATGTAGAAACAAGAAATCTCAAAGTTCTATTCACTAGCACAACAGAGATTCAACATTTTTTGGCTTCTGGGTATTTGTTTTAAACGATTTTTGGAAGATTTCTTGATTTCTCCCTCTTTGGATTTCATTCCTTAGTACTTTTAAAAGGAACATTTAACAAACATTTGTTGGGCATTAATCTATGCTCAACACTTTAGTACGTGTGTGTGTGTGTGTGTGTGTGTGTGTATCTTTTTAATTTTTTTTAAAATACTCTATGAAATAGGTTTTATCCCCTGCTTATAGACAAAGTATAGCAAGGTTAAATATTAGCTTGTCTAAGAATATACTGCTGGAAATAAGTGGCAAAGGCAGAATAGGAACTGGAACTTTCTGGCTATGTTCTTTTCATTGAGTGACCCAGCTGCCTGCTTTTCTTACAGATTATTTCTTCTTAGTCATCTTGCAGCCAGATACTCAAACCTTATCTTTATTCTCTGTCTTTATTTGCATTTTTTTGCTCACTTTTTGACACCTATGGTCTAGTTCTTAAATATTGTAAGATCTTGCCATCTTTCACTCATCTCTATTAAATCTCTAGACATGTTCATCTCTTCATCAATGTTTGTACTTCTCTTTTATTTCTTTCCTTAGTTTCAAGATTTTTCTAATACTTGAGATGTCTAGAACTTAGAGCTTTCCAAAGCAAATTGCTATTAGCCTTCTTAAGCACTATCTTCTAAATTTGAACTTTCCTTTTTCATCACTATTTTAGAATTACTGGGTATATACTTACTCTGCTCAGAAAATTGCTTGTAACATTGCACTGCTAACTTTGCATATTTCATTAAGGTAGTAAACAAGTGGTTTTGAGGCCTAGTAGTACATTGAATTAGCTTGGATCTTTTCTTTGTTTTTTTATTATTATTATTAATTAATTTATTTATTTTTAAGATAGTCTTGCTCTGTCATCCAGGCTAGAGTGCAGGCTGCAATCTCGGTTCACTGCAACCTCTGCCTCTCAGATTCAAGCAATTCTCCTGCCTCAGCCTCCTGAGTAACTGAGATTACAGGCATCCAGCACCATGCTTGTCTAATTTTTGTATTTTCAGTAGAGACAGGGTTTCACCATGTTGGCCAGGGTGGTTTAGTACTCCTGACCTCAATTGATCTGCATGCCTCAGCCTCCCAAAATGCTGGGATTACAGGTGTGAGCCACCATGCCCAGCCTAGAATTAGCTGGGATCTTTTCTTTAAAAAAAATACCAAACCTAATTCCTCAGCCCTACCTCAGCAATTCTTATGTAATCTCTGTAAATCTGATGTTCAACCAAAGTCGAGACCCACTCTTATAGGCACAGATGAACCACTGAAAAGTGTTGAGCAAGAAGTGCTATGAGTGGGTTTAGAAAGGTGGCTCTGGCAGCTAACGTTAAGGATGGCTTGGAAGGCGTAAAGAGGTTTCAAGAGACCACTTTGGAGGCTGATGTAATGGTCCAGATAAGAGGTGAAAAACCTGAAATAAGGTAGTGCTAAAGGAGAGGAAGAGAGAGATTGAGGAATTAGGATGAATAACATTTATCAATGATGTTATCAGTGTTGTAGACAAGTGAGAGACAGATCAAGGATGACTAAGAGGTTCTTGTGTTAGGGGTTAAGGATAGGTTTTTCAGCTCAAATCCCTCCCCAGCTCGTCCTAAGTTCTCAACCATGGTTTCTGTACACATTAGAAAACGAGTGGAAGGGATAAATAAAGCACCACTTTATTAGTAGGTACTTGATTATGCCTAATAAGGTACTCCCTGGTAAAAATGGAATGAAACTTGGGCTCAAAATGCTAAAGTTCTTTCCCATCTAGGATGGTCTGACTTCATTCTGCCTCAGGGAGAGGTGTTTGTCAGAAAAGGAGAAGAAGGGAGAATGGATATCTACCTGGACAAAATCTGCCCAGATCAGGTTACCACAAAAAAGCAAGAACAGAAGAGACTGGATGGCCCTAAAAAGAGTGCTTACCATGGAAAACAGAAGCTACACAGACCCCCTACAACTTACTTACCCTAGTAGTTATTGCTGCTTACTGTGAGCTAAACACTCTTCTTAGCGCTTGACACATAGAAACTCATTTAATTCCCATACCTTCTCAAGGAAGTATACACTGTTGTTATCACATTCCCATTTTACAGAGAAGGAAACAGAGGAATAGAGATAAGCTCAATAACTGTCTAAGATTACATAGTGGCAGCCCTGAACCCAGAAGAGAAGAGGGAGAAGGGGAGGCCTCGAGACGTAGTCCCCACTCTGTTGTCTAGAATTGAGGACAACAGAAAAAGTTGTTCAGAACATGGACCCATAGGACACAGTAACCTTGTTTGCCAGTGAAATGTGATCTCATCAGTATCTCAGGCTCTGACCAAATTGCTTGGCATCACCTCTTCCTTTAGTGTGGTGTAAGGAAGCTAGAGAGTGAGGGGCAGAGGCACAGAGAGAGGAGACTGCAGTCTTCCACTTGGTATCTTGTGTGTGCCATCTCGTAGATAAGTGGTGCCACTGTTGGAGATAGAGTATATGCAGGAAAGAGAAGTGTGGAATGAGAAAATGAGTTGTGGACACGTAGAATTTGTTGGTAAGGAGAAGCAATTGGAAATGCAAGTTTGGAATCTTGGAGAATGATCTGGACTAGAGTTGGATTTAGGGGACATCTTGCATAGTTTGTCCCTTCAAACTGCTTTCAAGGAAGGACCTTTTCTATTTTATAGCATTGGTTTACTTCCCAGGGCATGCTGTTTCTACCTCATTAACTATTGTTGAGCATGCAGAACAAAATGAGACATTCACTGCAGTATTGAGTCACCTGTTTGATGGGCTGTTCTTTGCCGAGATCACAGAAATGAGAAGAACAGCATGCCGAAGATTACCATAAGGTTACCTGATCGAAATGACTTTCTACTTTCTGTTAAATATGTTTCTTTTCTTTTTTTAAAATATTGTGAAAAAATGTACCCAACATATTTACCACTTTAGCCATTTTTAAGTATGTAGTTCAGTTAAATCCATTTGTTTTTAATCTGCTTTTGCTTTATTTATTTTCAATCACTGTAGTAAATCAAACCGGTGTGAACTTCTTCCTTCATGTATACTCTCAAAAATTGTACTCTCTATCTGCTTTCCCTTAGAATCATAATACATTGGAAGTGGAAGGGCTTTAGAGATTAATCTAATTCTATCCTTGTGATGATAAGGAAACTGAGGCTTAGGGAATGAAAAGTTACTTGCTCACGATCATAAGGAGCATTCATGGCAAAGTGGGGGTCAGTTTTCAGTCTTCCTTGTCTGTGTTCTCATCCTTGTTCTAGCTGGCCATGAAATTGAGCATCTAATTTTGCTTCCCCTTGCCCATTATTTTCTTCTCTCAAGAACATTTCAGTTCTATTAGGGTAAACCTTGCATTTGTAATATACCCAATAAATGCTTATTGAGTGGTTATTTCCTAGGCTTT
>NW_016107366.1:830065-891232 GCF_001604975.1 Cebus imitator | reverse complement strand
AGAGTCAAGGTCTCACTTTGTTGCCTAGGCTGGAGTGCAGTAGCATGATAATGGCTCACTGTAGTCTCGAACTCCTGGGTTCAAGCAATCTTCTTGCCTCGGCCTCCTGAGTAGCTGGTACTTCAGGTGTGTGCCACCACGCTTGGCTAATATTTTTATTTTTGTAGAGACAGGGTCTCACTATATTGCCCAAGCTGGTCTTGAACTCCTGGCCTCAAGTAATCCTTCCCCCTCAGCCTCCCAAAGTGCTGGGATTACAGGATGAACCACTGCTCCTGGCCTCATTTTTGTTGGTTTTTTTTTTTTTTTTTTCCTTTTTCTTCTTTCCACATTCTTAGAGTGAGGCATCCTATTACACTTTTTAAAAAATCTAGAAATCTGACAGATTGGCAAAAGTTTAAAATTAATTTTATTTAATTTGTTTGCATAAATACTCACTCTGCATCAGGCCTTTTCTAGGGTAGTATACTAATCTTGCCCTGTCTGCTGGGTCCTAATAGCCCTCTGTGTCTCAGGGTTCTTAAAAGAAGAGAAACAGAAGCCAAATATTCCAAGGTTTTACAAATCAGTTATTATGAGATCGAGCCCAAGCACTGAAGAGATATGGGCGGGATAGAGGTGAAGTGAAGGAGGTGGTATCTGAGAAAAAGAGAGTCTACATATGTTTTCATTAATTCCAGGGGAGAGGGCTGTAAGCAGAACTCCTTTTTCCCCTGTCTTTTTATTTTGAAACATTTTGCCACATTCATGCACCATCTCCCACCCACTCTATACATGTTTTTGTTGACCATTTTTTTCAAAACTAAATGAAGTCCTTCTGTCTTGCTCAGTTGCATAGTAAAAGCTCCAGGTATAAAATTCAAACATGCTTGTAAAATAAAACTGTGTCCTATTTTTTTTTAACTAATAGCAAATAAAACTAAGGAAAAGCCCCTTACTTAGGTACAACTAGACCTTGTGATATGAAGGGAAAATGAGCACAGTTCATTAATGAGCAAATTGTCTTTCTCCCACTTAGGCAGTCGGTACTTATGAGTTGCCAGATCATGCCTCTGAGCCACCATCCCTGTATGCCTTCATCTGATTTGAATCACCTCCTGTTTGTGAATAAATTTGTCTGTTCCTCTCCTCTCTCTCAAAATAGCAGTGCTGAAAGCACTTCCATAGCTCACTCATTTGAACATATTAGCCATGGTTTTCTTCCTTGCTTATAGTTTTACTTTCTCTCTAAGATTGCCTTCTACTACATGCTTATGAAAGCCTTCCTTATCCCCTTATCATTTGCTAAATTAATGTGATTTTTTTCTTCTGTTGAATGCCTTTTTCCTCCTCTCTTTACTGAACCATTAAATTATTGAGTGTATTCTGTAAAGTTTCTCTCACCCCCACTTTAATTTTATGTGCCACATTTTTTCCCTTCTGAAACTATATTGCTTTCCACATTTGGATTTTAAAATTTTTCTTTTTAAGGAGATTGTATTTTTAATTATATTTGGCCTAGTTCCCCATTGTCAGTGCTTGTACCATAAGAGAAGTCCCTAGGATAATAGTCATGGTTTCTTCTCATCTTATTAGCTTATTATTCTCCTTGCCCACCCCCTACCCCTGGCAGCTTCTCACCCTCGCTAATGCTCCTGGAAGCTACTAAGAAGTTTAAGTGGCCTATGTGAAAATATGTCAGTGTCCCAATTTAGCATATATATGTAACATTTACAATTTATACCCCTGCCTACATCCCAGAGGGATGTGAGGTGGCTTATGATAAAGAAAAAAACCCACATGTCCAACAGTACTGTTAAAAATAGTCAGAAAAGGAAATCAGAAACCACTTAAAGGAATCTGTAACACAATGTACTTATCAAACATAGGAAGAAAATTTCTATAAAAAGTGAAAGAAGAACATAACCTTTTAATTATGTAACAACTTTGCTATTCTAGATTAGTAGTGAAAGAAGATTGTAATTGTGGTCTGAAAATATTTTTATATGGTAACAAAATTATATTCTCACTCTTCCCCTCTAGAAATTTTTGTTCTAAAATAGAGAACTGAAGGGGTTTTTGTTAGTGTTCAATTACCATTGTTAACCTCTTTAGTCTGATTCCCCATTCAAATTCACCGCTAACAGCTACCATTTATTGATCACCTGCCATGTACCAGACATTCAGCCAGGGACTGGATATGTGTTATTTCATTTAGTTTTCATCATTAGGCTGTGAAATAGATGGTATTATTCTGTATTAGAGATGAGGAGGGAACAGAGTCTAAGTATGTAATTAGATCAAAGTCACATAGATAGTAATTGGTAGAGTGAGGGTTTGAATCCAGGTTTTACTGAATACAAAGTCCATTCCCTTATCATTAATCTGTGAGGCTTCTTGTTAAAAAATGTGTTGGAGGCCAGGAGTGGTAGCTCATGCCTGTAATCCTAGCATTTGGGGTGGCCAAAATGGCTGGATCACTTGAGGTCAGGAGTTCAAGACCAGACTGGCCAACATGGTGAAACTCTGTCTCTACTAAAGATACAAAAATTAGCTTGGTGTGATATGCACGCCTGTAGTCCCAGCTACGCAGGAGGCTGAGGCAGGAGAATCGCTTGAACCCGGGAGGCAGAGGTTGCAGTGAGCCGAGATCGCACCACTGCATTCCACCCTGGATGACAGAGCTAGACTCCATCTCAAAAAAAAAAAAAAAAGACGTGTTGGAAAGGTTAGCTATTAAACCTCTTAATACTCACCTCCTTTTCCAGTTTCTACTCAGCACAGGGCTTTCTAATTTGGAGTTCAAAGATACGCTTAAAATGGTATGCAGATTCATACTGTAAATATGAAATATGTACGCAGAGGATTAAATTTTTTTTCTCACATGTCTCAGTATTGGGTTGAAGTTCTGAGGTGGAATTGATTACCCTACAGTGTCCTTGGAGGAGTCAGGAGATGGGGAGAGGGGCAAAGGGTGAGTGTGCATGAATAAGTACTGACCAGCTGTGTCTAACCCTAATGCTAACAGTTTGATGCTTCTTGGAGGCAGAAGGAGACTAACATGTATTGAGATATGCACTTTACATGTAACATGTGTTATCTCATGTGATTTTCACAACAACTTTTGTGGTGTCGTTTTTAACCTTAATTTATAGGTGGCAAACTGAGGCATAGAATTAAGCAAGTTTTTTCAAGGTCACCTGAGATTAAAGGTCACCCAAGAAGAAAATTGAGTCATCAGTATTCCATTGATCAACACAGGCTTTCTGACCCCAAAGCCCACCATCTTTCCCTTATAGCATGTTCTCATTCCTAATAATAGTATCTAACAGCTATAATAGCTAAGACTTTATTGAGCTCTTACTATGTGCCAGGCAGGTTTTTTTTACCACTTTACTGGATTATATCATTTAATCCTTACAGCAGCCCAATGAGCTACATACACTCATTATCTCAATTTTACAGATGAGTAAATTGAGACAGAAAGTTGAAGTTAGTGAGTAGCAAATTACGGATAGTCTCTACTCTGTCTACTTTTTTACAAGGTATAGTTTTCAAGAAGTTTCTACTGACTGTAGCTATGCTCTTTATTCTTTCCTCATAGCTCCCTTACCTGCACAATGAAAGTACAGGGGTTATTTAGAAAAGAGTTTGTTTGCTTTTTTAGGTAAGTATATTTAAAGGGGAAATACTTTTCTCTGAGGAATTGTATGTGATTACGGTATTTTCCACTGTAGGCCTTAGATCTAGCAGGGCTATTTAGATAAGTACTACTCATGATACTTGGCTGTGATTAATTAAATAATGATAGTCTCTGCCTTCTTAGCCACTTTACTGAAGATAATAAAAACTTAACCTTTTAATGACCAGGTTGTAAGAATAGTTGTTAACCTCAGTCTTTCCTCCAATACAATCAATTTATCAGTAGTGATTCACTTCCTCTTCTTTTGGCTAATAGCTTGCTGTCAAGCGCAGGCTTTTATTGCTTTGTTTTTGTCAGTGCATACTTGACTTAGCAAGCATGATGTGCTTCTGAAGTATCTACCATTTGCCTTTAGTACTGTGATGAAGCATATTCCCATGAAATGAAGTGACCTTTGCAGTATACAAAGCGAGCGCCTTACTCCCCTCATCTTCAGTATTAAGAACATAAGAACATGGCACTGCTTCATGATGTAATTCTTTGACTTGTATATAGCTTTATTGCAGGAAGGAAACAGAAGTGTGTGTGTACTGAAGTGATAGTAATTCAAAACCCACGTTCCTGTTTTTTTCTGAATTTGTTTCTTTCATCCTTTGCTGATGTTCACTTAACGGAACCCCTTTACAACCAAATGAAACTAAAGAATGAGGGAAGCTGGGTTTGATTCTATTTTCTGATCTTTACTAGCTTTGATGGCCTTGGATAACTTGTTTAATGTCTCTAGGCCTCAGTTTCTTCATCGTGAGGATTAGAGATAATGTACAACAAGCACCTATTGAGAGTACACAGACTGGCACAGAGCAGATGTTCTATGTTGAGAAGCTGCTGTTATTACTATTATTATTATTATAAAATTCAAAGATGATCTCATGATGTAAAGGTTGGGATTTGTTTTGTTATGATAGTAAATAGTGTTTCCCTATGGACTTCTTTGTACTGCTTATGTGCAATCCAAGGAAAACAGCAGAATAGTGTTTGCAATAAGGAAAGATAGCTCTTTGTTCCCTTCAGCAGACAAAAGACGCTCATTATCGTATCAACTAGTGACTGTTGGCTATTGAAATGGTTTATTTGTATGTTTTTTTTTTTCTGTTTCTTTCCTAGGGATTTATTTGTGGCTTTTCAATAGCAACAGGTGCAGCAGCAAGACTAGTGTCAGGATACGACAGCTATGGAAATATCTGTGGGCAGAAAAATACAAAGTTGGAAGGAATACCAAACAGTGGCATGGACCATACCCAGCGGAAGTGAGTAGACTGTTGCTGAATGATGAACACATGGAAACTTTGAAAGGGGCACAGAGAAAATCCTGCTATTCCTACTGTTTGAAAGATAATATCTTACCAAATATTATTTTTATGTGACTTCTGTTGGTGTGTTTGATTTTTTTCCACAAAAACAACAATCATTCTTGTTTTTGGTCTACAAATACATTCTTCAGGAAACAGAATTAGCTACCTTGTTAAAATGGCTACCTTTACCCATGTTAATGTTAATGGATAAAGGCTTGATTTGAAAAGGTTATTCTTTTACTCTTTTTTTTCCCATTAGCCTTTAAGTTGTACACTAAGTTTTAACCCTGTAATATTTTCCCCTAAGATTATACTTAATGGGAGACAGAGGGATGAGAATTTTGAAATATTAACATTATAAAAAACATTTTATGTTGTATCATTTATAAGTACACATCAGTTTCCAATTTTATAAAAGATACATTTTCCTTGTCAAACTTTAACATTTGCTTTAGGTTCTCAATATTCATCTTTTAGATTTCATGAAATTTCTGACTTAATTGATTTTTTCTTCAAAAGAGCTATTATTTTGCTTTTAATATCTATGGAGAAAATAGATTTAATCTAGCATGTTTTATGTACGATGCTAATATATTTGTACAGACTATATATTTATGCCCCATGAAACCTTATTAGTCATTTTAAATATCTAACTTGTTCTTCAGAATTAACAAAACTAATTTTAAAGTAGTAGGCTAACTAATCCTGTTAATGCGCTTTAAAGGAAAAGGCTAAGCAGGTAACATTTTTAAGGTTATAGGTCTATTATAAAGCATTTTCCAGGAAGGTAATATGTAACAACTGTCTTTGTTATTATATAAATCTGTCGGTTAAATCTGGGCCCCTAGTGGGAAGTATGATTAATTTGATAATGTGACAAACCTGAAGAAATCCATATAGTTAATTTCTCAGCATTATTCCTCCCATTAATGAAGACAAGATAATGCAGTTTAAACAAAATTTTAAATAACAACGAGTAGTTGTATAGCATGCCAAAGTCAACTAGCATATGATACCGCCCTGTGAAGTAGGTGTAACAGAGGCTTGGAAGATTGAAGTAATTTTCCCAAAGTCACATGGCTGGTAGGCGGTAGAATATCCAGCCCAGAAATTGAGTTTTTCTCTTGATAGGCACCTGCATCCATTGAGAGAAGTGAAAATTGGACTCTTAGCAATTTGAAGGATTGTTACATTTATTCTTTATGATTGCTTCATGGCAAATTTTATAATGTATGTTATTTCTTGTAACAAGACTACCCATATCCTTTTTGTTTATTTATTTTTATTTTGAAATAACTTTAGACTCATAGAAGTTACAAAAATAGTGCAGAGTTCTGCAGTATTTTTTTTTTTTTTTTTTGTAGATAGCGTCTACTTTTGAGATGGAGTCTCACTCTCTTGCCCAGGCTGGAGTGCAGTTGCACAATTTTGGCTCACTGCAACCTCTGCTGCCTGGGTTCAAGTGATTCTCCTGCCTCAGCCTCTGGAGTAGCTAGGATTACAGGCACCTGCCACCGTGTCTGGCTAATTTTTGTATTTTTACTAGAGATGGGGTTTCACCATGTTGGCCAGACTGGACTTGAACTCCTGACCTCGTGATCCACCTGCTTCAGCCTCCCAACATGCAGGGATTGATTAGTCGTGAGCCACTGCGCTCAGTCTATTTAATTCTTTAATGCTGCTGACATGTATCAAATACAAAATATTACAATTTAGATAATTGAGAAGAGGAAAAGGGATCTACTCCCTCAGGTCTTCTACTTACATGGGATTGGAATCATTTTTATGGATCCTTTCATAGCTTGCCATGACTCCAAGTACATTCTCACCATAAAGTGTAAATGCCACTCTTTATATTTAACCTTGTGGTGATTCATCTGTTCAGTGGAGCAGATTGCAAATCCTAGAATTATTCTAGGTACATTTGGCCTCTTCCAAGAGAGGCTACTTATTATTCTGAAAAAGTGGTCACTGTTTCCTGAATGCTTAGCATAGTCAAGAGCCATTCACATAGAGGGAAAATAGTTTCCCAAGTGTAACTGTTCTTTAATTCATGTACAAATGCTTACAATTTATTTTTGATTTCTACTTCATCTTCTCTTACAGTATGACCTTTTTAGTGCTAACCTACTTAAATATTTCTGTCTATAAATGTTTTTTTAAGAAAATGAACAGGGTTTTTTTTTTTTTTTTTTTTTTTTTTTTTTTTTTTTTTTTTTTTTTTTTTTTTTTTTTTTTTTTTTTTTTACCTTTCTCAGATAAGTCTATGATATTTTGATTTGAAAAAAGACAGGAAAGCAGCAGTCTTTGTCTTTGCCACCTTTATTCCATCCTCATCTTCCTCCGGAAGATGCATTAGTTTCCTTCCTTTACACTTATTTCCTCGTACTTTTTTGCTTCCTTATGAATTGTAGGCCCTTCTGTAGCTATACAGTATTTTTACACCTGTTTTGTCTGCTAGTACCTCAGCCTGACCTCGATCACTTTCCCCCATTCCTTACTGTCAGCCCCTACTACAGTAGCTGGTCTTACTAGGACCTTTATACATATTTGTTGAAAAAGTCAACAAATCAGTCCTCTAAAATGTCAACTATAACTCTTTCTTACCTTCATGAATATTGTTTCTTCTATCAGAAAAAAAAATTCCTCCCAATTTTCACGTGGCAAAACTCTACTCATCCTTCAGCTCTCAGCATAAATGTCACTTCCCAGAGAGGCCTTTTTATTCTCACAGTTTAAATCTGATATTCAAAAGTACTCTCATTGTATCCTGTAGTATATGTAATTATATACTTATTTTTTGATTATTTGTTAAATGTGTATCCTAAGTGCCATGAGAGAAGAAGTGAGATATATTTGATTTGTGTCTCAGATCCTAGCTCACTTCCTAGAGCATAGTAGACACTCATTTAAATCTTATTGAATGGGTAAATCAGTTTATTCCCTTAGAACATATTTTAAGAAGTAAATTAGTGAGTCTGAGGATTTGAATATTTTAAAATTATTAATGCATATTGCTGAATGGCTTTCCATAAAGACCGTTCCATTTATATTCCCACCAACAGTGTCTGAGATTACTTTATCTTTGCTAGTATTGTTAGTTTTTATTATTTACTAATTCGTTAGGCCAGAACATGGTGTTTTATAGTTTTAATTTGCATGTCTTTGATTATTAATGAGTGTGAACCTTTTTTCCCCATGTTTGTTAGCCTCTCATGAAGACTGTTGTGCTAGCATATCTATTCTTGGTCATCTTATCTCTAATCTGCTCTATCCTTTATACTTGATAAGATTAAGTTCTTTAAAATAGGGCTCTTATGTTGTCATTTCCCTCCTCAAGAGCCTTTCCTTTGGTGGTGGTGTCTGTAGCATCAAAGAAGAGCCTCTCAGCCCTGCCCTTTCAGACCTCTTGTGATCTGGACCTGTTTCACCTATTCAGTCTCCTCCCACTGTTCCTCAGTGTGATGTTCTTATTGTCCGAGACATTCAATTGATTCTTACCTCTTTGCTGTTCCTTCTACCTGTCTGCCAGTCTGAATTCTTGAAACACTTAAGACACGTCTCATAACTAACCCCTGTATGAAATGTTTCAAAACTAACCTTATCCATAGTGAACTTTCCTTTCCTTTACCTGAAATTTCCTATATTTACTTGTTATTCTACTGCCTTTAGTTTACGCTCTAATTATATTTTGTGTTTCTCATTTGTCTGTATTAATTGGCAGTTGCTAGGTAACAGTATTACTATAAACTTAGTAGCTTAAAACAAGACACATTTGTGATCCCTTTCGGTGGGTCAGAAATCTGGATGTGGCTTACCTGGGTCTTCAGCCACAGAGTCTCTTACAAGCTGCCCTTAAGTTGCTGGTCAGGGCTGGGATTTCATCAGAGGCTCAGTGAGGGGAGGTTCCCCTTCCAAGCTCTTGTGGTTGTTGGCAGCATAGTTCCTTGAGGATTGTTGGACTGAGGGCCTTTGTTCCTTGCTGGCTGCCATTTTTTTTGGTGGTGGGGATGAGGGTGGTAGTAATATATTTTGAACTCTAATTAGGATTCCAAAAACATACTTTTTCTGCCACATTCTAGATTGTCTTCAGCCTTTAGGTCTATAATATGTAAGTAGCCTTAGAGTGTATATGTCAATTTTAGATAGAAAATTGTCATTATTCTTATTATTACTATTGGAGGCAGAATTTCACTCTGTCACCCAGACTGGAGTGCAGTGGCACAATCTCAGTTCACTGCAACCTCCACCTCCTGGGTTCAAGCGATTCTCCTGCCTCAGCCTCCCATGTAGCTGGGACCACAAGCATGCGCCATTACACCTGGCTAAATTTTTTTGTATTTTTAGTAGACATTGGGTTTTGCCATGTTGCCCAGGCGGGTCTCAAACCCCTGAGCTCAGGCAATCTGCCCAGCCCAGCCCCCAAAGTGCCAGGATTACAGGCATGAGCCACCGCACCCAGCCTTATTACTATTATTATTATTATTATTATTATTCCCAGAGAGGAAGCTCCCTATCTTCCATATCTATTTGGACAGAGCAGAGATTGTCCTATTTAGTTGTAAGATACCTGAATAAGTGAGTGTGTGGACTGAGCTGGGACAAAAGGTCTCACTTTGTTGACCTTTGGGGAGAAGATTGGGGTGAGGGCACAGGTGTTGTGCTTCTACTAAAGATGTTCCCATGTGTTGGGTGCCTGAGATGGGAGAAGATATGGCAAAGTGGCGGTAGCTCTTAGTAAGCGTAGGTTATCATTGTAAAGTTGGGCAACAGTAAGTAAGGAACTGCTGTTAATCTTTCTGACATAAGGATTATATCATTATTAGAACTTTTTCCTCATTCTGCAAACAGTCCTAACACAGCTTAGTGTCAGCTTTCCTTGTTACTCCAAGAAGTTTTCCCAGTGTGTCTCACACGTCAATATAGATTCTTCCATAGAGGTTCTAAAGATATATTTTTGTACAAATCTAATTTTCTTTTTTATCTTTTTGTCTTTCTTCCAAGGAGGTCATTTAAAGTCCCAATCACTGATAAAGTCTTCATTGCCCTAAAATGCCTCTCAAATTTCAGATAATCTATATTAACAGGATGTGAAGAATTAGAGGTCTGAGGAGGATAATAGCATCTATGTATGAGTAAAATCTATAGGGGGTTCATTTTCTTGGAGCTCTTTTCAATTTCCTTGAAAATAATCTGCATAATCTTTACCAGAGTACCTAGTAAAAACAGAATCAGAGTGTGGGTTTTACTTCTTTCTCCTTATGGTTCTCATTGGCAAGATACTTAAAGCTTAAAATGTTCATGCTAAAACGATCCTTGAGATCATTTTACAGGTGAAGAAACTGAGTCTAGGAAATGAGTGACTTGATGGTGATAGACCAGCACTCAGTTCTCACCCTCAGTCAGTGCTCTTTGCATCATACACTGAAATATCGTCATACACTAAAATAAATCTGGTGAGTTGTAAGGTAATTCCAGCTTCCCACCTTTTTTGCTTTGGGGCTTTCTCCCTCCCAACATTTAAAAGTGAAAGAAATTTTTAGGGGAACTTGACAAATCCCCATACACGTTTTAAAAACTTTAAAGGGAACCAAAGCACTTATACAATCTAGAAAGGCTTTGAGTAATTTGAAGGCAATTTTGTGTGTTTCTTTCTCTGTCAGATAAAGAATATGAATTGTGATGATGAACTGTATTATTCTTAATTCATATTTGGATTCTTTTTTTTTTTTTTTTTTTTTTTTTTTTTTTTTTTTTTTTTTTTTTACCATTTATATGTTTTCAATATTTACTGAAAAATACTTAGCTTCAAACTGATAATGAGTTTCTTTTTTGGTAAGATAATTGATTGTTTAATAGACAGTGGTCTTATTTTAGGGAAACTATTTTTATAATATCTATATGGATACAGAATAGGACTTTAGTGGCCACTGATCACCTTCTTTAAAGTCAGAGTTCTGTATCTTTTATGTCTCTGGTTCAGTCTACTCCACGAACACATATTAACTTGTGTAGAGGATTATTTCGGGAATTGTACCAATATAAAGACTGGGTTCACTCTTTAAATGATTGCCAAACTTTCTGGGCCTGTACTATGCCATGTAACCATCTATTTTAGGAAGAATCTTATTCTTTAATTAATCAGCATATAAAATATGTCTCTTTCGAAGACTTTTTAAATAGTTACCAAATCTTATTGACTGTGCATACCTGTTCCTGTTTGAAAAAGAACTAGAAAAATACAGATAAAATATGCTAAAATGTTTGCATGGAAGGTCCTTTAATCAGCTAAGTACTTATACAGCTTTTCATCATGTGACTAGGACTTCTCTTCCTCCTGATGACTTAAATCATATTGCTGTTTACTAAATGACTATCGTTCACCGTTTTTGAAAATTATGTTTATTATTTAGCCCTCAGCAGACATTTATTGTAAATCAGCTGTGTGCTACAGACGACTATTAGGAATATTAAAATAACAAGCAACCTAAGTGACTGAAAAAAGGGTTTGGTTAAATTCGTTCATTCATTTATTCATTCATTTGTGAACTCTATTTCTTGGCTGTCTTCTTTGAGTTAGGCACTTGAGATTATACTCTTGAGCAAAAGAAGCATACTTTTTTTTATCTCATGGGAATTACAATTTAGTGGAGAAAACAGTAAAATTATCACACAGTCACAAATTATTATAGCTATAGGAAGTGTTTTGAAGAGAGAGGCATAAGGGTATTGGAGGGGTTATAATGGGAGGGCCATGAGAGAGGTTACAATGGTAGGGCCCAGCCTGGTCTGAGACTGGAGTCAGTAAAATGATGCTGTAGAAGTTTGTCCATAGCACGCAATATATGCATAGTATTATTAAGGGAAAATAAATTGCAAACCAGTATATACAGCATGATTTTATTTATATATGTAAAAATATACAAGTACATAGGAAAGTATAGAATGACATGAAAATGTTAACAGTGTGATTAACTGTTGAATTATGGATGTTTTAATTTTATACTTATCTCTTTTTTTCTATTATCTATAATCAATATATATTACTTGGGGTAATGAAAAAAATTAAAAGAATAAAAAGACATTTGTAGCCCCTGTCCTTGAAGACCTTGCATTCTAGTGGGAAAGACAAAATACATAGATAAATTATAACAGTTCAGTGTTGGAATGTCATTTAAAAATGTTTTCTATTGTAAGCTGAGTGACTCCACTTTCTTGAATTCCTAACAGCAGGCTGGTGGGGAGAGGAAAATAAGGCAATTTGATGGTAGTACTGGAACCACCATTGTGTTAGTTTCCTAATGTTGCTGTGACAAATTACCATAAACTAAGCAGCTTTAAACAACAAAGTTCCATAAATCAGAAATTGAAGCAAATTCATAGCTTTAAATAACAAAGTTCTGTAAATCAGAAGTCTGTGCACAGCATAGCTTAGCTGGTTCTCTGCTATAGATTTTGAAGGCTAAAATCAAGGTGTTGGCAGGGCTATGATTTTTTTTCTTGAGATTCTAGGGAATGAATCCTCTTCTAAGCTCATTCAGGCTGTTGACAGATGTAGTTTCATATAGCTGTAGGACTGAGTTCCTATCTCCTTGCGGGCTATAAACTTGGAGTCATTCTCAGCTTCCAGAGGTAACCTGTATATTCTGTAGCATATATTCCATGGCTCATGACTCCCTTCCTCCAGTGTAACTGGGTCAGATTCTCAGTCTTGAATCTCTCCCCTTCAGGGCAGCATCTTGGTTACAGGTTGTACATGTGGGTTGAAGACTCTCAGCCAGTGACTGGGGATTCAGGGACAGGGTAATGTTAGGCAGAATTTTGGAGCCCCAGTTAAGCGTAAAGATGCGAACTAAATTTTCAGAAGGTAAATTTATGGAGATTTCATGGAAAATATTTTTGTCATATTTTGGGGGTTCGAGGTAGGGCTTGCATTTTATTAGGGTAAAATCAAGTAAAGTAGGCTGTGGAAGGATGGTACACATAATGGTGATTGGAAAAAGAGGTGAATAGATGGTTATGAGGGTTCAGGGACTGAGAGATGGCTCCAGAAGCCCATCTTCTGGTGAGGACAGAATTCTGATTAGAATGCCAAGCTTGGCTCTCATCAGCTGAGGAACAGTATGGCTTGAGTCTATAGGATGGAATTCTTGCTGGCCATCCTAAAGCCCAGGGAAGACTGGTCCACACAGGAAGTTGCTCCCGACTCTATCTTGTGGAGTTGTAGAAGCTTAGATGAAGAGATTTATGCATTTGTCCATTGGACTAATGCTTAAGTTTTACAGAGTATTCTACCTACTTGTTGTCATGGTATTCCTCAGAGCAGCCCAATAGATCACCTGCTAGTTCTCACACTTAGGGATAAGTTTAAAAAAATGGAGATGCTCTAAGCCTTGGACGAATTTGGCTTTGCTTTGAGGGAAAGCACTCCTCTCTCTGTTTCCTGTCAGTACTCTCTGATTCTAACTCTAAGCTACTACCACTCCTACTTTAGCATAAAGTGAAAAAGAGCAGCCTAGATAGACACCTCACATAAACTTGAATTTGAGAATTTATTTACCTCAATTTACAAGCATTTGGAAATAGTAACATCTGTGATGTTCTAAATGAAAACTTACTGTATTATTTATATAGGTTTTTTGTTTGTTTGTTTTTGAGATGGAGTCTTCCTCCGTCACCCAGGCTGGAGTGCAATGGCAAGATCTCAGCTCACTGCAACCTCCGCCTCCTGAATTCAATCAATTCTCCTGCCTTAGCCTCCCGAGTAGCTGGGATCCCAAGCACCCGCCACCACACCCAGCTGATTTTTGTGTTTTTATCAGCGATGGGGTTTCACCATGTTGTCGAAATCTTGACCTCAATGATCCTCCCTGCCTCAGCCTCCCAAAGTGCTGGGATTATGGGCGTAAGCTACCGCACCTGGCCTATACAGTTTTTTTTTTTTCCCCCCTAAACTTTCATTCTCTCTCATGGAAAATATTAGAAGTTGTAAAGATGCTAACTAAATTTTCAGAAGGTAAATTTGTGGAGATTTCTTTGGAAAACATTTTTTGTCATATTTTGTGACCACACTACTCTTTAGCCTAAATTTTTAAACTCTTTACAAAGATAACATCTGTATTGCTAGTGTAATTCTGCCTTTAGCATAATACTTGCTGTGGAAAATACTGCTACAATTTGAAAGAGGAGATTCAGCTACATACCTTAGAAAATGCAGGAGTTGAAAGAATGTTTCACCAATTGTAAATAGGGAAGTGAAAAACTGTTTAACAGAACTAGATGACATGTATGCAGCTAGGCGGCAAGGAAAGGATGATTGGTTTTTCTCCATGTTGTTTGACTAGGTGTGTATTTTGCCATGTCTAAGTTAAACAGCTGATACAAATGTTCAATCTCAAGTCTCACTACTTGAGTTGGTTCTCAAAGCTTTAGTCTAAAAGCTTTAGTTATTGTACATGAGCTCATAGACAGTGACCTTTGTAATTTACTTCAGGTAATTATTAACTGCTTCAACCATGAGTCTGATACTCATTGGCTTGCCACCTATTCCTGTTTACCTGGATGTGAGAGTTGAGGGCACCTAAGAAGTTAGAGGGCACACAGTCCACACACAACCATCATTATATCTGACCCCAATTGCAAGATTAGGGGTCCATAAAACCACCTATTTCCCGGCAAATAACTTGCCAGGAAGACTTACAGAACTCATTAAATGCTACTATACTCATGGTTATGGTTGATTTTTAGGAAGGATATAGAGTGAAGTCAGCCAACAGAAGGAGCGCATGGGGTAGAGCTTCCATTGTTGTCTCCCTTGGAGAGAGTGGAGTCAGAACACAGTACTTTCTCGGTATCAATATGTGACAATACACAGTGAGTGTGGCTAACCAGGGAAGCTCACCTAAGCCTCAGTGTTCATAATTTTTGTTGGGACTCCATTACATGGCTGACTCAGTCTCCAGTCTCCAGCCCCTTGGGTCAAGTTGATACCATGTGATCCCAAACTCCTAATCCAAACAACATTGTTGGTCTTTCTAGGGTGCTTGACCCCCACCCTAAATACTATGTGGAGTGGTCTATTCTGACCCTAAAAGACATTGTTAGATGTCTGCCATGACCCAAGAGCACCAAGTAAACAAAGACACTCCTATAAGGCTTAGAAATTAACACCCAGAAGTGAAGGGCAAAGTCCAGATCTCTTTCTGAGTAATGTTAAACTCTTACTACACACTGGGGCTCATTAGATTAAATTGGATTTTGTAAAGTCAATTTTCAGGAAGAAATTTTAAAATATTTTATTTTATAGTTTTGTTGAGTTATAACTTACATATAGTAAAACTTACTGTAAATAGTTATCAAACTATAAAACATACAGTAAAATATACTGTATATAATTATCAAACGAAAGTTTAATTTGAATTTTGATAACTATATACAGTCATGCATCCTCCATCACAACCCACACTTCTTTCGCTCTTAGAAAATTATCTTATGCCTCTTTGTAGTCAGTCCTTGCCTTCATTCTTGTCTCTAGACAACCACCGATCTGCTTTTCATAGTATAGTTTTGTTTTTTCTAGAATGTCATATACATAGAATTATACATTATGTAGTAATTTGTGTCCGCCTTTTTTCAACATATCACAATAATGCTACTGAGATTCATGCATGTTGTTAAATATATCAGTGGTCAGTTCCTTTTAAATTGCTAAAAAGTATGCCATTACATGGATATAACACAGTTTATCTGTTCACTAGGTTTTTGCTATTTGGGTTATTTCAATATTTAACTTTTTTTTTTTACTATTGTGAGTAATACTGCTTTAACAATCTGTGGATGTGATTTTATCTATTTCATTACTCTTGGATAGTTAGCTGTGTAGCACTGAGATTGCAGAATCATGTGGTGAGGATGTTTAACTTTAAAAGAAATTATCAAGCTGTTTCCCAAAGTGGTTGCGCCATTTTACATTCCCACTAGGAAAGTAGGAGGGTTATATTTGCTTTACTTCCTCACAAGCATTTTGTATTATGAGACTTTTTGTTATTTGTTATACTTTATTTTATTATTTTTTTAGAGATAGAATCTGTGTCGCACAGGTTGGAGTGCCATGGCTATTCATTGCATGGTTATAGCGTACTACAACCTCGAACTCCTGGCCTCAAGTGACCCTGAGGCTCCCAGATAGCTGGGAGTATAGGTACAGATCACCATGCCTGTCTCTGTTCTTTTTATTTTTAGCCATTCTAGTTAATTTGTAGTGGTATCTCAATGTGGTTTTAATTGCATGTTTCTAATGACCGATGATGTTGACCATCTTTTTAAGTGCTGGTTGACTATCCATCTATTTTCTTTTGTGAAATGTTCATATCTTGCACATGTTAAAACAAACTGGTTAGTCTTAATGAGTTATAAGCACTAAATCTGTATACAAGACCTTTGTTAGGTAAGTGTTTTGCAATTATATATATATATATATTTTTTTTTTGCCAGTTTAATATAACTCTGGTTCTTTTTTTTTTCCCATTTATTTATTTTATTGCATTTTAGGTTATATTTTCTAATCTTTGGTTTGCTTTTTGTTTTCTTAATGGCATCTTTTGATGAGCAAAAGTTTTAAATTTTGATAAAGTTGAATTTGTCCTTACTAATAGCTCATTTTTTCTGGTGTCCTATCTGATATATTATTGCCTTGCCCCAAATTCACAATTTTTAATGCTTTCTTCTGAAAGTTTTTAAGTTAGCTCTTATGTTCATATATATGATTCATTTTGATTTAATTTTTGAATCTGCTGTGAAGAAAAGGTCAAGGTTTACTCTTTTTCTTCAATACAAAAATACAGTTATTCCAGAAGCACTTATTGGAAAGACTGTCGTCCCCATTGAATTACTTTGGCACCTTTGTTGAAAATAGATTTTATGATAGGTTTAATGGAATGAAAGGAGGCTGATGGAGTTTCTAGTAATAGCAGCTACCAATATTATGGAGAAATAGAAATAGCATACCTCAAATTAAGTAAGCAAGAACATCATCTTTTTAATAGCTCTATTTTAAATAACTAGTAGCGGCAAATCATAAGAGATAAATAGAATATGTATAGGTGATTAGAAAGAAAAATAATACTATTTGCCAATGACCAGGGGCTATAACCTGGAATGTTTAGTAGATTCAACAAAAACATATCTTGAAATGAAGTGCTTAAATTATAGGTTATAAAACAGATGCCTAACTAAAGTCAGTCATTTGTCTTATCAGTGCACAGAAAATATAATGAAAAATATAATACCTTGTTTTATTAAAAAATAAAATCTAACAAGATATATGTAGGACCAAATACAGAGAGTTATAGTACTTAATTTAACAAAATAACAAATAAGAGAGATATAATCTACTCCTGGTTGAGTAGTCTTAATATAGTAAAGATGAGAGTGCTAACAAAGTTAATTTATAGATTTAATACAGTACCAGTTAAGATCCCAGTAGGATGTTCATTGAACTTGATTGATAGCATAAATCACAGAGTAAAAAACCAGGCAAGAATTTCAGAGGGTAAGTGTTTTTACATTGTTTCTCATTCACAAAATAATTTAAAAGGATTAGAAGTAGGTGCATATATTATATAACAATGAAATGGGAATAAAAAAGATCAGGAACTACACAATGGAAGTGGAGAAGTGATGAGACCAGAAATCTAGGCTAAGTGTAGTTACTGACATTAAGCACTAAATTAGCTGTGAACCTTCAGTTTTATAAGCCGGAAGGGAAAAGCATGGTTTCATCAGAGGTTGCACATCCCAAATCCCCTAGGCATACAGTATAAATCACTTACATGGGTTGGGTATAAGACAACAGAAATGTTGGACAGTCTGAACTTTATATGTGTATGCCCCATATGAAGGAGATAGCTGCTAATTGGGGTGAGTTTTGCCATGTGAGTAGATGGAGGCAGTGATGCTAAGTTTTCAAAAGAAGCCGGAAGTCTGTCTGTGAGAAGAAGAGTGTATCAGTCTTAGGATTTTTAAATGTTGTCAGTTAGTATACTCGCCAAATAAAAGGTGGGAGTGAAGGGTTACTCATTGTGTGAGTAAAGATTGTGTATCTATAGTTGTTATTATCTAATTAATAATTGTGTTACTTAGAGGAGAATAAAAGGGGGATTGCCATTCTAGGGCGAAACCTGTTCCAAATGACAGTAACAAGACTACCTGGACACAGGTTAATAGCAATGATGGAAACAAAATAGAAACAGCAGAAATAAAAACTGTGAAAGCAATCAGTGTTTAACAAAAAAACGTGGGTTGAGTGATATTGTGAAGAAAGCTATATTTAGATCTATTTTAATCTCATACCATGCAAAATAAGTTCCATGTGGGTTAAATATTTTAAAGTGAATATTCTACTTTGTATAATTGAATATTCTACTTTAATGAATAGAAATTATACTTTGTAAATTTCAATGTTATAAATGAATATTATACTTTGTATAATTTCAACAATTGATATATGGTTAAAGCAATAAAGAAATTAAGTAAGGCCAGGTGTGGTGGCCTGTGATCTCAGCACTTTGGGAGTTGAGGTGGGCGGATTTCCTGAGGTCAGGAGTTCAAGACCAGCCTGGCCAACATGGTGAAACACCCTCTCTATTTAAAAATAATACAAAAATTAGCTGGGCATGGTGGGGGGCACCTGTAATCTCAGTTACTCAGAAGGCTGAGGCAGGAGAATTGCTTGAACCCAAGAGGTGGAAGTTGCAGTGTGCCAGGATTGTGCCATTGCACTCCAGCCTGGGCTACAGAGCAAAACTCCGTCTCAAAAACAAAAAAAAAAAGAAAGAAATAAAAGAAACAAAATTAAGTAGTTCCAAGGTAGGCATGTTTGATTATCAAAAATTTGATTCTCTGATATAAAAGCAATACAATGGGAACAACATTCAGTTTTTCTATAATAGGTAAGATTTTTCATGCAATTGGGGATGTATCTGTATGGGTAGATCCAGTAGGCAAATATCAAAGGACAGGTTACACCGTTGAAAATAACAACAATAATGTTTGGCCTACAATCTTCATTTGTAAAAATGAAAATAATAGCAGTACCTCCTTGGGCGTTTTAGAAGCCTAAGATCATAAATCATGTATACTCCTTAGCACAGTGCCTGGTACCATGAACGTTAACTGCTGTTTGTTATAAACATCTTCATTACCATCATCCAAAAACAAGCTTCAAAATTACTTATCAAGGGTTCTTTCCTTTTAACCTAAATGAGGAAAGCATAGCTATTTTAACCAACTGTTACATTTATGTAGTTTACAAAGCACTCTCACATATTGTCTCATTGATTCTCACTATCCCTGGGAACTGTTTAAATTTTTTCTCAGTGGAGGCTTTCAGGGTTCACTCTTTTATAGACACAGCTTGGTCTTCATCATCACCCTTAATTGTTCTACCTATAAAATCAATTCAGAGTAATTAAAAAATTCCCCACTCTCACCTTGTGCTTCTCTCCATCCATCTTGCATTTCATGTCCTTTTTTGCCCACTGCAGCCATTCTTTGACCTCTAGTCCTTTGACTCCAGTACTTTGTCCCAAGTGCTTTTTAATTTTTCATTTCTGAGACAGAATCTTGCTCTGTGGCCCAGGTGGGAGTGCAGTGGCGTGAGGTCAGCTCACTGCAACCTCCGCCTCCTGGGTTCAAGTGAATCTCCTGCCTCAGCCTCCTGAGTGTCTGGGATTATAGTTGTGTGCCACCACGCCTGGCTAATTTTGTGTGTGTGTGTGTGTGTGTGTGTTTTTTTTTTTTGTATAGATGGGGTTTCACTGTGTTGGCCAGGCTGGTCTCAAACTCCTGGCCTCAAGCAGTCCATCTGCCTCAGCCTCCCAAATTGCTGGGATTGCAGGCATGAGCCACCGTGCCTGGCCTGCAAGTTTTCTTTTTACTCTACTTTCATCCTTGTTTTTTTGTTGTAATATAATTTTTTCATAATGTTGTGACAATATCTAGTATATATCTATGCCTTACTCTGTCTTACTCAGAAATTTGAAAGAAATCTATGATAGACAAAGGATTCCAATGGACATTTCTTCAAAGCCAGTATATGAATGGTTAACAGGCACATGAAAAGATATCCAACATCGATAGCTATCAAGAAATGCAAATCAAAACCACAATGAGTTACTGTTTCACATCTACTAGAGTAATTATAATAAAAAGGTAGTTATAGATGTTGGTGAGGATGTGGAGAAATTGCAGCCCTCCTACATTGCTTCTGGGAATGTAAAATGGAATAGCTACTCTGGTAAACAATATGACAGTCTGTCCAAATATCAAACATAGAGTTACCATATGATCCAGCAATTCCACTCCTTAGTATCTACCCAAGAGAACTAAAACCACACGTCCCCACAAAGACTTGTACATAAACGTTCATAGCAGCAGTACCATCTAATAGCCAAAAACAGAAAACAGCACAAATGTGCATGAACTGATGACAGAATAAATAAAATGTGTTATATCCACACAATGAAAAGTTATTCAGCCATTAAAAGGCATGAAGTACTTACATATAACATGGCATGGATGAACATTGAAACTGTTATACTACATAAAAGAAGCCAGCCACATCCTGTATGATTCTGTTTATATGAAATGTATAGAATAGGCAAATCTATAGAGACATAAAGTACATTAGTAGTTGCCTAGGCCTAAGGAGTAGGGGTACATGGAAGATATTCACTTGTTTTCAGTTGCCTATAGCAGAATACCTGCAACTGGGTAATTTATAAAGAAAAAGGAATGTATTTCATATAATTATGGCGATTGAGAAGTCCAAGATGGAGGGTCTACATCTGATGAGAGCCTTTTGCTGGTGGGGACTCTGCAGAGTCCTGAGATAGCTCAGGGTATCACATGGTGAGGGGGCCAAGTATGCTAATATGCTAGGTCACATCTCTCTTCTTACAAAGCCATCAATTCCCCTCCCATGATAATCCATTAATCCATTAACAAGGGAAGAGCTCTCATGATCTAATCACCTCTTAAAGGTACCACCTCTCAATATTGCCACTCTAGGGATTAAATTTCAACATGAGTTTTGGACGGGACAAATATTAAACCATAATAGATGAGAAGTAATTCTAATGGATGTGAGGTTTCTTTTGGAGGTGACAAAATGTTCTAAAATTAGACTGTAGTAATGGATGAACTCAGTCAGATATACTTAAAAACAGTGACTTGCACAGTTTACACAGGTTAATTTTACAGTATGTTAATTATATTTCAAAAAAGCTGTTAAACTAAAAGAAAATGAAATTTCTGGCCATTGGCTCATGATACATATTTCTCAGTCTGAGTGCTGGAACAAGCTGATTTAGGAATGTTCTTCCAAGTTATTGGACTAGGTAGAAAATTGTTTTTTTTTTCATGTGGCTCTTGTGGAATGTTCTTTAATTTTTTTTTTTTTTTAAGAGACAGGGTCTTGCTTTGTCACCTAGGCTGGAGTGCAGTGGTACAACCTTAGCTCACTGCAGCCTCAACCTCTTGGACTTAAGTAGTCCTCCTGCCTCAGCCTTCCAAGTAGCTGGGACTACAGGCGTGTCACCACATCTGGCTAAATTTTGTATTTTTTTTTTAGGGACGGGGTCTCACTATGTTGCCCAGGCTAGTCTCAAACACCTGGCCTCAAATGATCCTCCTGTCCTTGTCTCCCAAAGTACTGAGATTGCAGGCAACAGCTAATGCATCCAGCTAAAGTTGTTTTAATTTACTTTCTTGCCTCAGTTTATTATAAATATCATTTATAATTTATATCAGTTTATTATATATATCATTTGCTATAAGTGACTCTTGGTTGCCATTCTGACAATTATGTCTCCCTAGTACATAGATAAGGAAGAGACAGGCATTGTAGCTAAATAGGAGAGTCATTCTTCCCCTATGCTTTTCCAGTTCCATGCCTTTGCTTTGCAATGTTAGTATCTACTTTGGCTCTTTCGTCATCCTACTTTTTACTTTTAGTTTTCATCTCTTTGGAGGCCTTTGACAATCTCTTCAAAACTATGAAGTACAAAGTCTGTATTCAGAAAAATACATGTGAATATGTACATCAGGTTTTGCTTATCATTTCTGGAGGCTCACAGATTTCACTCAGGCTAAGAATCTTAACCCTTCACACTGACTTAGGTTATCTTATGCATTCTCAGGGGCAAGTTACCATTT
This sequence comes from Cebus imitator, assembly GCF_001604975.1. Lineage (NCBI taxonomy): Eukaryota > Metazoa > Chordata > Mammalia > Primates > Cebidae > Cebus > Cebus imitator. The sequence continues at coordinate 869,044 of NW_016107366.1, read as the reverse complement.
ATATGCTGATTGTTCCAAAATCTGTATCTCCTGTCCAGATTTTTCTGCTAGAACTCTACAGCCAGCTGTATAGGTCCATATGGACACTTCATAGGCACCTCCAACTCAAATTGTCTAAAGTTGGAACATCATCCTTGTCCTTCTGTACTATGCTCCTCCTCCTGTGTCCCCTATCGTACAAAATTGAGCAGGATTCCAAACCAGAATGTCCTAGCCATCTTGTCTGAGATGCTAAGCATTATCTTTAATATTTTCCTTTTCCCCTACATAGAATCAGTCATCAAGTTTTCTTCGTTGTGTCTAAATACTTTTGAAATCTGCTTCTTTTTATTCACATTTCCACCCTAGTCTAAGTCATCATTTCTTAATAGAAATTTAGTAGCCTTCTGACCAGTCTCCTTACTTTCCTCTTGCTCACCTTTGATTCATTCTGCACATTGCAGCTGGTGAGCTCCCAGTGGCTTCCCAGTGTCTTTAAGATGAACTCCAAGCTTTCTAACATCTTTTCTTTTTGGATATGGAGTCTCACTCTGTCGCCCAGGCTGGAGTGCAGTGGCGTAATTTCAGCTCACTGCAACCTCCACTTCCCAGGTTCAAGCAATTCTTCTGCCTCAGCCTCCCAAGTAGCTAGGATTACAGGCTTGCACCACCACACCTGGCTAATTTTTGTATTTTTAGTGAAAACGGGGTTTCACCATGTTGGCCAGGCTGGTCTCAAACTCTGACCTCAAGTGATCCGCCCACCTCGGCTTCCCAAAGTGCTGGGATTTACGGGCATACCATTTAAAAGGTCCTACATGATCTAGCAACAGCTTGTGTTTCCAGCTCTCTGTCTTTCACTGAAGTTCCTACCAACCATCCTGACCATTTTCTTATTCTTAGCTGTGCCATGATCCCTTTCTCCTCTTTGCCTTTGCCTGACCTGTTCCTGCCCTGTTCCCGCCCCCTTTCCTCCACACTCCACTCTTACTCATTCTTTAGGTCCCAGCTTTAGATATCCCTTCCTCAGGACATCTCTCCTGATTTTCCATTCGTGGGGTGCGTTTGATGCCTCCTCTATGATCCTGTTTTCCCTGCTCTGGCACTAGCACACTGTAATTGTCTTCTTACTCTCTGGATTGTGAACACTGAGAAGGGAAACACTTATTTGTGTGGTCTTATGTATCACCATATCTTTGGTAATTATTTAGGACTACACCTGGCAGAATAGGTGTTTAATAAAATTCTTTTGAATAAATGAGAGTATTTCCCTGTTCCTGAAATGACTTCTTCCCTACCTTCAGTCCACTCTGGCCGCACTTAGCAAAATCTTATATAATTACCATCTGTTTATTAACTTAGGAAATAATTATGCAGCAGCTTCTTTATTCCAGGCATCATTTTAGGCACGAAGGATATAGGGATGAATTAAGTAGTCAATTATCTCTGCCCTGTTGGAGTTGATATTCTACTAGTGGCAGTAGAAAATAAACAGATAAATAAGTAAAATATACAGTGTGTGAGCCAGTGTACGTCCTGAGGAAAAACAAAGCAGGAAAGATGAAGGCACATCAGAGTAGAAAGCTGGTGTTTTAGACAGGCTGGCCAGCAAAGCCTTCACTGAGAAGGCGTCCTTTGAGTGAAGGCTTGAAAGGAGGGAAGGAGCTAGCTCTGTTGCTATCTAGAGAAAGAAACCAGGCAGATAGGCAGTGCAGCGGCCCCAAGGTGAGAGTGTGCCGGGTTGCTTGAGAAACAGAAAGGAAACCAGTGGGAGACCAGGGGAAGATGAGGTCAGAGAAGTACACAATCTCTGAGTATTGCTCTTAGTCTGATCCTTGGGCTTCCTCTACAGTTTAAAGTTATTTTCAGCTCTCAATGCTGTGAATTACCAGAAAGGACCATGAAAGTTTCTCTTCTTAGCAGTTGCCTGTGAATCAAGGTCTACAGAAGTGCTGGCAGAGGAAGCTGCCATCCTGTTTAGAATTCGTCTCTTTGGGGGTTGGTGAGATGCATCCTTAGGTTTTAGTTTTAACAAGTGGCAACTCTTCCTTAGGAGATTTATGCCTCTTCCTAATTAGGATTGGGGAAGCAGTGGGAAAGGGGCACGCCCCTGTCATCAACCTTATGGGTTGGGTTTCTTGGGTTTCACCAGCTCTGGTGTGCTGCCCCCATAGTTCTGTCCTAATATAACAGAGCTCTTCTAGGGGCATTTGCATCCCACCCCAGATGAGATGACTGGACTTGCAACCCGACGCCAGCCCTCTCGAAATAAGAGGCCTCCTCTGGGCAGAATTCCACTGTGGGTGGAGTACAGATCTGCAGGGCTCTCTGTAAGCCTATGTTTAGCAATAGCAAGCCTCTACTAGGCTGTCATGGTTTTCAGTTTGGTATGATTCACTCACGGCAATGCTCTCTGTGGAAAGGGACTATAAATTGTAAATTGATATGAGGTAATAATTGGAAAAATGATCAGACTCCATTTTTATTCCCCTCTGGGGAAGACACATGTCAAGAATCACTAAAACAGAAGGTGATGGAGGGATTTTTCAGCCAGCTTTCCGGCTTTAGTGCCGCAGTGCTTCCATCCTGATTAGAGAGGAGAGCAGCCAAATTCGGCAGGAGGCGGCCAGCAGACCTAGTATCTGCTTGCCACCTTTTGCTCCAAAAAGCCTTGTTGCAGAGTTGCCATGGCAGCAGGAGGCAATTTAATGGCAAAGGCTCATCTCTGGAGCAGCACTGCTGTTCCCCAGCCATTCTCTGTCTAGCCTTCAACTGAGGGGCTGGCCATACCAGGGTATCACTGTTCCGTGGCCATTGAGTGCATGATGACTAATGGAAGAGTTTTAAGATCTTCCAGAGTCTAAGGATGGCAACATCTTCTATCCCCTGCTTCTCCGTGGTGCATAGCTCTTTGATGCCCCATCCTATAGTCGACTTTATCAGATTATTTGCAGTTCCTTCAATATGCTTTTTCATGTGCTTTTAGACATGCAGTTTCCTCTGCCTAGAGTGTTCCCTTCCCCATCTGTCTGGAAAATTCCTACTCAATTTCAAAATGTGGCTTAGATGCTGCCTCCTCCTCCTTAATGGTTTCTCTAACCCCTTATCCTCCCATGCAGAATTACACAATTTCCACTGCCATCTCAGCCTTGCCTCCTATCACATGGTTTTAAAATGACTGTTTACATTTGTGTTTGTTCTTCTCTAGACTGTACTTACTTGTATTCAGGAACTGCATTTTATGAATTTTGTATCCAAAGGATCTAGCCCAGGAGTATACACCTACTGATGTTTGTTATAAATGAAGTTTTTCTTATCATCCTATTTAATTCCTGTCATATGAGTGTTGCATACCATATAGAGTACAGCCCTATACCATGTCCAGGTAGGGTTTTGTCTGCGGGGGAATCCCAGAAGATCTCACTGATTTAATCAGCTGACTTGACTGGTCTGTAACTCACTCTCCTTTACAGTTATTCTCACTTTCCAGTTTGAACTGAAAAGTTAGGTTAGTCACCTAGCTTGCCAGTCAGTTCCCTCATTTGTTAAATTAGGATGTTGTGAGGGTAAAGCCTGCGATGCTTTGTGACTCAAAGTAAATTATTGGTGAACCTTATTTTCTTTGCCTTCCCCTATCTTCAGTAAAGAAAGTAAAAGCAAAACAGTTGAAACGAGTTGTAAACCTTCTGTGGCATCATATCATTCATTTTCATGTTCTTGCTCTGAGCACAGCTTTAAAAGCCCCTTCTTTTTGTGGCACTTACCCTTTTTCCTGAGCTTCAGTGATTTAATGTCCCACCTTTGCCTCATTGCCCTGTTTTCGTCTTTGGTGCATCTGTCCCCCTCATTCACTGTGTAGACAGAGCATTTTATTTAGACATCTCTCCTTTTCCTGCCTTTTGGGATAATTTGTTACTGTATCTCAAAAATATCCATTTAAAAATAAACCATTTTCTCTTCCTCAAATAATTTCTGGAAACCACCCCAACTGTAATATATACATATTTACATGCCTTACCTGCTATCCTCTGTAATGTTTGCTTTGCAGTTTGGTCTGAGCATTTTTCTCCATTCCCATCTAACTTTTAAGTTCAAAGTTTACTTAGGGTGTTTTGCAATTTCCTTTGCAAATGTGTTTCTGTATCAGCCGATCATGCTATGTGTGTGTCGTATAGGCCAGTGCCTGCAGGTGTCTAGGCTGTTTTGTTTATAGAGTATTTTTCTCTTACTGCTTCTTGTCTTTCATTCTCACTTTTGGTATTTTATTTATTCCTGTTCCTTTAAAGGATGTGAAACTTAAACAACGTTGTATTTAGGTTACTAATAGGCCCAGTAAAAGATTCACTGAGGATAACAATGACAAACTTGCTCTTAACTTAGGTTTATGGATTATCTGTGATATGGGCTCTCCACCTTGGCGACGGAGTAGAGAAGCACAAGGTATAGAGGCCAAGACACATAATCAGACAGGAGAAGCTTTCTCAAAATGGATGTGCCACATCTCTTTCCTGATTCTGTTTTGGGAGTAAAAGTAGGCAGATATTGTGTGTTACCCTCTCAGCTGAAACATCTGTCGTTTTCATTGACTTACAATGACCTCGTTTGACAATGCTGTGCTTATTTAAGATTCAATTGTTTGTTTCGTTGTCAAAACATAAGAACTATCACACACAGTTCATTTACTTTAAAGTGAAAACTGAAAAACTAATGTAAGCATTTATTTACCTGGTTAAGGAAATTTTCAAATCAAAACGCAACAAAGTACAGTTTTAATAAATCATAAATTGGTTTGATAGAAGCACTTTGCCCCCCTGTAAATATTTAGTTAAATATGAATTAATTAAAATATAATTAAGTGTATGCATGTTGCCATAGATTGGATGAACTTCAGAATGCTGGAAGCAGAATATTCAAAATTAATAGAGAGCAGTTAAAAGTTATTAATGATTATTTGTAGGAAATATTTTGAGAATAGTGCAGAATAGAAACTGAAACTCAGCATCAGAGATACTAGGTTTGAATTCATGGTTTGGAACCTACTAGCTGTCTTGGGCCTGGTGTTAGGCCTCAGGGCCTCAGCTTTAACATCTGTGGTGGTGATGGTCCTTACCTCACACAGTTGTTGCAAAGATCAAAGAAAGTCTTGAATGTGACAATGCCTAATACCTATGTACCCAACAAATGTTAATAGAATCTGAACCTAAGATCAAGGCCTCTATGTTATTTTTAATTTTATGTGTGTGCATTTGGATATGTGAAATGCATAGAGAATTAAGCTTAATATGTTATTTTTTCTTTCTTTCTTTCTTTCTTTCTTTTTTGAGACAGAGTCTTGCTCTGTTGCCCAGGCTGGAGTGCAGTGGCGTGATCTTGGCTTACTGCAACCTCTGCCTCCCGGGTTCAAGCAATTCTCCTGCCTCAGCCTCCCACGTAGCTGGAGAATATAGATGCCTACCACCACACCCAGCTACTTTTTTTGTGTTTTTAGTAGAGATGGCGTTTCATCATGTTGGTCAGACTTGTCTCAAACTCCTGACCTCAAGTGATCTGCCCACCTCAGTCTCCCAAAGTGCTGGGTTTACAGGCGTGAGCCACAACACCTGGCCAGCTTAATATATTCTTAGACTATGGAGAGCAGGTAAGATATGGAGTGTAAACATGTGATGTATGTGAGTGTGTATTTTTTGAAGATACCATTTCAAATAAGTTTTTAGATCTTTTCAAACTATATACATGGGCTAAACAAATGTGCAGTATTAATTTGACAGTGTTGTAGCCATGGGGGCATTCTTCTCACCCTCCTGTTCTTGTTTTCCTTGTGCTGGACCTGTTGTGGGGGCCTACTTAGTTCTCAAGGGTAATTACCTTACCCTTAGTCATGAATACTCCTACACAGATATTTTATTTCTAAATGAAAACTGAATGTTAGTATTGTATCCCTGTTTTATGCCCATATAAGAAAGTATTGCATTTAGTTCCTTACTATGAAATGTAAAATGTGTGGAAAGCAAATAGTATTCTTAATGATAAAGACTTGAATCACTGAGTGCCTACAATGTTAGGTACTTTATGTATAGTATTGGTCATATTACAACAAACTATAAAATAGGTGATATGTAGTTTTTAAGATAAGGAAACTGAGGCTCAGAAGAATAAATGTATTTTCCAAGGTCAGAGAACTATTAGAGAGAACCAGAAAGCAAGTTCACATTGGTCTGACAAAAGGAAAGGATAAGGTTGCTGCCCATTCACTAGTATAGATCAAAGGACAATGTTTTTAGGTATAAAAAAAGTTAGAAATATAATAGGGATACGTTTGCCCTTGGAGAAGGCAGAAGCCTGCAGGACAGACAGTGCATCTATTCTCAAGAGGTTGTCATTGATCCAGCCTAGGCCCAGCAGCAAGGCCCTGGCAGCTTCTGGACTTTTTTTTCTTTTCCCTAAGCTTCTTTTTCTACTGTGATGTGATTTTCCCAGATGGTTCTCAAGGCATTGCTCATCACTTAGAACTGTTTCCTCAATGCTTCTTTCCCATCCCAGTTCCACTGCCCACCTCCCACCCCATAGAGAAACACAACAGAATTACTATGAGAATTAAAAGAGTTAATACATGTAAAGGATTAATACAGTATCTGAGAAATAGTAAATCCTCAATAAAATTGGCTATCATTTTAAAAAGTCTTTATCATTAAGTATTAGGACAGGTGCAGTGGCTTATGCCTGTAATCCCAGCGCTTTGCGAGGCCGAGGCGGGTGGATCAGCTGAGGTCAGGAGTTCAAGACCAACCCGGTCAATGGGATGAAACCCCATCTCTACTAAAAATACAAAAAGTTAGCTGGGCGTGGTGACACACACCTATATTCCCAGCTACTTGGGTGGCTGAGGCAGGAGAATCGCTTGAACCCTGGAGGCAGAGGTTGCAGTGAGCTGAGACCACACCATTGTACTCCAGCCTGAGCAACAGAGCAGAACTCTGTCTCAAAGGAAAAAAAAGTATTCTTAGTAGTAATGGTGGTGATGATGGCAATGGTAGTGATGATAGTGGTGGTGGTGGAGTAGCTGTAGTGGTTGATTCAAAGGTTTTATGACACATTTCTCAAGGTTCTCAAGGTCCTGATTGTTCCCTGTCCAAGATCTTCAGGCAATTCATTATACAGGGTCTCCGGCATAGACATGCTTAGTCAGATGCCCAGGATAGATGAAGGGAGAATTACTAAGGTCATGCTTGTTTCCACTCAAAAGTTGCCAGAAATAATTCTCTGTATCAGCCATGGAAGCAGTCCACAAAACCTACTTCTAAACCACATCTTTCTGCCTGGCTTTTTTTCTTTCCTTCTGTTTGTATAGACAGAACATTAACGGGTTTGGAGTCACTGATAGGATCATATATAAAATTTTTTTTGCTTTTTAGTTTGGTAAGTTATACCCGACCTTCATGCTGGGTTCCCAGTCCCCTTGCTGTGCTGAAGTGTTCAGTGTTACTTGATCTGCAAAGGCCTCTGTAGTAGTCCTCCCACCCTCCGCCTTTTCTTCCTACTTACTGTTTTTTTCCTGGTATCTCTTTATATTTTCCATTTCAGCATATGTATTGACTTTACCTTTTCTGCTTTTCAGTTTATTCGCCTAATTTTTATATTTGGTTCTATTTCCCATTCCAGATTTGAAACTCACACAGAGTTTAACTGTGTGAAAGGCTATTGACAGATGCATGATTTTATAAAACTTCTTATGGACTCAGTGGAATTGAACCCTGGCTGGAGATTCTTAACTGTTATTTTAGGTGGAAGCATTCCTTCTTGTATTCCCTTCCTTGATCTGTAATATTGTACTTAGCTTATCTTTGAGAATGTTTAGCCCTTACTTTCTCTTTGAGCAGATGTTAACATCTATAATCTTTATCATCTCATCTACTTTATAACATTAAAAATACTTGCTTTAGTGTGCTTTCTAATTAATCTTCCCTTTCCTAAAATATAAATATACAGGACTTAAAGGGTATAATTTCAGTCTTGGGGATTATTTTGTCTATCTGTAATGGACAGTATTTAAACCATTAATAAACAGTATTTACTGGAGTTATAGCAGTTCAAAAGTAATTTGCATTCTTTCTAGAAGATGTGGATTCCAAAAGGTAAAATAAAGTAAATTAAAAATCCCTTTATTTTAACACCTAGAAATGACTGTAGTTGAAATGTTGGTGTATTTCCCTCTAGTCTCCATTTAACTTTATATATTCAGTTGTATATCTTAATTGCTATATATAGTATATATTCATTTTTGGAATTATATAATTCTGTTTATATGAATTATATGTAATGAATGAATTACACTTATTAACTAAAGTTTACAGTTTATATATGAACTGTAATTCATGCTGTACTAGATAGCAGTATTATGATATTCCAATAATTTTTTTGGTGCAAGTTTGACAAAATAAGAAAAAATTAATGATTTGAAGAAAATTAAAATAGATGATTTCTGATTATAAAATTTTCATGTGCACATTACAAACACTTAAATGTTAGAAAAATAGATCATGAAAATTATGATCCTATGATTCCCCTATTCCCACTGTTAACAGTCTGTTTATAAGCAATTTTTAAAAAATGTATTCATGATGAAATTTTTATTGTGGAGGAATGTGGAATAGATGTTCTTTGCCCTAGGCTTAGCCAAATATGCAGTGACCCACAATGTGTTTTGTGAAATAATATCGCAGTTTTTTTTCTCCATGCTTTAGGTATGTATTCTTTTTGGATCCTTGCAACCTGGACTTGATAAACCGGAAGATTAAGTCTGTTGCACTGTGTGTAGCAGCATGTCCCAGGCAAGAACTGAAAACTCTGAGTGATGTTCAGAAGTTTGCAGAGATGAATGGTGAGATATTAGGCCATCTAAATCTATGTCCTGTCACTTTGTTCTCTTTGTTAAATATAAATTTTCCCTAGTGTTAAATAAATTATCAAGCAACCTTAGAGAGTTGAAGTAATTTTGGACTTTCTTGCTAAAAGATGTTATAGTCACCCAGGGAGCTGTTAAACTCCAGATTCCTGGGCCCATCCCATGAAATTCTGACTGAGTGGGTCTTTGCACTCTGGAAATTTGTATTTTTTTAATAATATCTCAGGTGAATTTGATGTAGTCTGTTGAGTATTTGGAAATTACTAAACCACTCTGTGTAAAATTTGTTTTTTGTTCCTCCTTCCCAAGTATTGGTTGAAAGTATTTTAATTCACTTATATACATACATATATATGTAAATAAAAACAAATTTATATATTGAAATTATGTGTGTGTGTGTGTGTATATATATATATATATATATATATATATATTTACCCCTGGTTAGCAAGGTAACTATATATATTATAGGAAATTTGAAAGGTTCAGAAAAAATAAGTAGAAATTAAAATTCCACCATCAATACTTTTTCACTGAGTCGGTGTGTATATAATTTTGTGTTCTGCTCTTTAAATTTAATGTAATGTCATAGATCTTTAAGAATAATTGTGAGAAACTTTGAGGCTAAACATATGAGAATTAGCTGAGAAAACTAACATTGTTTCCTGAAATTTAGCTCTGTTCTCTTAGGTTTTTTATCTCTAGGTACCATCCTCAGGTCCACATGATTTGCTTCACTTCTCTTCAGAGAATAGTTTTTTTTTTTTTTTAACCACCCTTTGTAATTTTTTTTTTTTACATGTTTTTAAAATTCCTTGAGATTTTATGCTTGTATTTAGTGTGTAGGAATCCTCAGAGCTGCGTTGGTCCTACCCAGATCCACAGGCTAGTGCTGGTTCTTTGGAACAAGGACTGACCCAAGTATCCAGTGGGTACAACTTCTAGCTGGGTGGACAGACAGGCTGGAATCATAGCTCTGCACAGGGTAGCATGGCTCCAGAGTCTTTCAGTTGCGGATCCTAGCCTTCTGAAGGCAGGGGGACTGCAGCCTTCCAGGCTGGCAGTATCCCTGTTCCATCATTCCATGCCCTCATCGTAGGATAACATGGATTGGTTTGGGTCTGGATTCCAGTGCTGACTTTGTCACTGACTGGTTCTGTAATGAGGGCAAAAGGCAAAAGTTCTCTGAGCCTAGGCTTCCTCTTCTGAAAAAATGTGGATTAAAAATAATACTCCCTCATAGGTTGCTGTGGAGACTAAATGAGATGATGTGTGAAGAATACTGGATGCTTGGTAGGCACTGAATAAAGAAGTGCTAATCACTCTTTACAATCTCATTTTTTATTCCCATATGGTATCCCCACATGTGTTGTTGCTGAGCCTCACAACTGTCAGCCTCATCATTATAAGGTTTCTTAGGGAGCAGTGAACCCTTCCTTAAGGGGTTTTCCAGAATTTTAGACAGTGTGAGTACACGTAGTATACTCTGACAGGTGGTGTGGTTGAGTGGTTAAAAGTATACGCTCTGGAGTCCAATTGTTTGGGTTCAAATGTTGCTCCTACCACTTACTGACTGTGAGACCCTGGGCAAATTATTTGACTTCTCCTTGCCTCAGTTTTCCCATCTATGAAACAGGGACAATATTCGTACCTAATATGCTTTATAGGATTGTTATGAGAACTTGATACATGAACAATTCTTAGAACGGTATCTGGCAAATGTCAAGTTGCCAAGAAAAATTACTGGCTACTGCTATTATCATTATAATTATTAATAATATTATTCCACCAACAGAATGTAATAGTCTTTCTGCCTCCGGTCTCTCTCTGCTTTTAGCTCTCTTATGTACTGCTGCCATATTAATAGTCCTAGAGCTTCAATCAATGCTAACGCCTTGCTCAGAAATCATCCATAGTAAAAAATAAAAGCCTATATGTCTTATATTGTCATTCAAAGCTATGATCTAGTCATGAACTATCTTCCATCATATCTTCTCAAACCCACTGGATGTGAGTCTTGCTACCTTGAACCTGAGCTGTCATCTGGAGGGCTAAAAGAGAGCTAGGTCTTTGTTGGCTGTGTGGCCTGCTGAGATGTTCCCTAGAGGAGAAATGCCCTATGCTCCCCTGCTGGTATGCTTTGTTTCCAGGCTGGTATCCTTCTAAGTGAATATGATACTGACTGTGGCCTGTTCGGGTCTAGTTAAGAAGACACTCCTGGTGGGTTTTACAGTTTTGTATTTCTTGCTGTGTCTTGCACAAAGAAGTTGTTCAAGATGTCGTCGTGAATAAACATGATTTCAGAAAACAGACTTCTTAAGTTGGTGCCTAGCTACACAGGTACCATTAGGCATTTGTGCCAGCTATATGAGTAATAATAAGGTAGCCATAAAAAATGACAGCATCAAGAAGTGCAACGATGGAGGATGGAGAAGACAAAATTTTAACAGGCAAATAGAAAAGTTGTAAAATTATATCAGAGAGAGCACCTTTGGTACAGGGGCCTTAATGCCTTATTTAAGTAGCAACCCTAAGTTGAAATTTCTAAATTTCTCAAAAGAACCTATGCTGTTCTTTGAATTGCTGACTAAAAACTAGACCTGGTAAGATTTAATTCCAATGTTACCCTTATCACTGAGAGAATTACTTCTCTGTTTTTTGATTATTTTTCCTTCTTTTGTCTTTTTAAGTTATCTGGTTTTTTTTCTGAAGTGCAGAGACAGGCTGAAGTGCAGTGGTCTAGGCTGTAATACAGTGGCACAGTCATGATTCACTGCAGCCCTGTACTTCTGGGCTCACGTGGTTCTCCTGCCTCAGCCTTCTGTGTAGCTGGGACTACAGGCATGTGTCACCATGCCCAGATAATTTTTTTACTTTATGTGGCAATGAGCTGTTGTTGTGTTGTCCAGGCTGGACTCAAACTCCTATCCTTAAGTGATCCCTTCTCCTCGGCCTCTCAAAGTGTGGGGATTACAGGTAAGAGCCACACACCTGGCCATTCAATTATCCTTTCTATCATTTGAAGTGCAAGTTGTAGCAAAAAATTCAAGAGTAGCAAATAATTTTTATTAGAATCTATATCTGCATGTTGTTACAGCATATTTCTTTTAGAAACTACACAGGCCTTTTGACCTCAAATATGTAGACCTCAATCATTAATTTCAGAGGGGAATATCTTTAATATATAATTCAAACTTAAGTGCGAAATTTTCAAATCAGTAAGAGGGAATAGTTAAGAGTCCATGAAAGAGGCTAACTTAGAACTAAAACTATAAAAACTCATAGAAGAAAATGTAGGGGAAAGCTGCATGGCATTGCATTTGGCAGTAATTTCTTGGATGGCACCAAATTGCACCAAAAGCACAGGCAACAAAAGAAAAAAATAATAGATTATATCAGAATTAAAAACTGTACATCAAAGGACAAACATCAACAGAGTGAAAAGTCAACCCATAGAAGATATTTGCAAATCAGGTATCTGGTAAGGAGTTAATATCTAGACTATTTGAAGATCTACTATAAAAAGCACACAGAAAAATCACAGAAGTGTTGGTGAGGATGTAGAGAATTGGAACCTTTGTATACCATTGATGGGAATGTAAAACAGTGCAGCTGCTATGGAAAATAGTATGGAAGTTCCTCAAAAAATTAAAAATAAAATCAGTATATAATATAGCAGTCCTACTTCTGAGAATATATCTAAAAGAATTGAACATAGGATCTTGAAGAGTTATTTGCACAACCATGTTCATTGTAGCATTATTCACAATCGCCAAAAGGTGGAAGCAACCTAATGTCCGTGGACCAATAAACGGATAAAGAAAATATGGTGTACTGCCAGTCATGGTAGCTCACACCTGTAGTCCCATAACTTTGGGAAACTGAGGCAAGAAAATTACTTGAGTTCAGGAGTTCAAGATCAGCCTGGGCAACATAGTGAGATCTCATCTCTACAAAAAATAAAATTAGCCAAACATGGTGGCATGCACTTGTAGTCTCAGCTACTCGGGATGCTGAGGTGGGAGGATCACTTGAGCTTAGGAGGTTGCAGTGAGCCGAGATCATGCCACTGCACCGTAGCCTAGGTGATAGAATGAGACCCTGTCTCAACAAAACCTCAAAAACAAGCAAAAACAAAGAAAATGTGCTATATACGTACAATGGAATATTATTTTAGCCTTAAAAAAGGAGGAAACAATGTCATACGGTACAACTTGCCTGAAAATTGAGGACACTATGCTAAGTCAAATAAGTCAGTCATAAAAGAAAAAGACTGCATAATCCCACTTACGTGAAACAAAAAGTAGAAGTGTGGCTGCCAGGAACTGGAGGAGGCGGAAAAAGGGCGTTGTGGTTCAGTGACTAGAGTTTCAAATTTATAAGATGAGGCTGGGCGTGGTGGCTCACACCTGTAATCCCAGCACTTTGGGAGGTCGAAGCGGGTGGATCACGAGGTCAAGAGATCGAGACCATCCTGGTCAACATGGTGAAACCCCGTCTCTACTAAAAATACAAAAAATTAGCCGGGCATGGTGGCGCGTGCCTGTAGTCCCAGCTACTCAGGAGGCTGAGGCAGGAGAATTGCCTGAACCCAGGAGGCGGAGGTTGCGGTGAGCCGAGATCGCGCCATTGCACTCCAGCCTGGGTAACAAGAGCGAAACTCCGTCTCAAAAAAAAAAAAAAAAAAAAAAAAAAAAAAAAAATTTATAAGATGAAAAAGTTCTAAAAATCTGTAGTACCGCAATATGCATGTAGTTAATAGTGCTGTACTATACACTTAAAAATGGTTAAGACAGTCAATTATATGTTATGTATGTTTTAGCACAATAAGAAATAGGAAAAAGAATTCCAACACATACCATAACATGGATGAACCTTGAGGACATTATGCGAAGTTAAATAAGCCACTCACAAAAGGATAAATACTGGATGATTCCACCTTGGAGCAGTCAAATTTATATAGACAGAAAGTAGAATGATAGTTGCCAGGGCGGTAGGGAGAATGGAGTGGGGATATCGTCTAATGGTTAAAGAGTTTTAGTTTTGCGAGATGAAGAGAGTTCTGGAGATGAATGGTGGTGATTCTTGCACAACAGTTTGAATGTACTTAATGTCACTAAGCTGTACACTTACAAATGATTAAGATAGTAATTTTATGTTTTCTGTATTTTATCATAATTTTTATTAAGTTCATGAAAGAGAAGAGTCCTGTTTGAGGTAGTAACAGTTTAAGTGCTAATTTTATACCTATTTTAAGATGCAAGGCAATATAACATGTTTCTTACTAGAATTAGAAGATAATATAAATCCTTTTCAAAGAATTTTAAGTTTCCATCACAACATTTGAAAGTACTTTTTAGCACTTACAACCATCCATTCACATGAAATTTTATTACCTCTAGAAATTAAAGGGGAAGAAGCTCTTGGTTCCTATGGTGGTGGTTGTAAGAAATGTATTTATTAAGCAAATAAATTGTTTCCTCAGATCTTTGTTTCTTTTTTTTTTCTTTTTTTTTTTTTTAGAACAGAGTTTCACTCTTGTTACCCAGGCTGGAGTGCAATGGCGCGATCTCGGCTCACCGCAACCTCCGCCTCCTAGGTTCAGGCAATTCTCCTGCCTGAGCCTCCTGAGTAGCTGGAACTACAGGCACGCGCCACAAGAAAGAGGAGTTATTTTCTTGGGCACTTAGAATTTGTGGAATGCCCCTGTCAAGTATGTCTGACAAGAATAGAGACTTTGGAAACAATAGCTGGAAATTAAATTGGTATTGTGGAGATGCTACCGTATTACAAAGAGCTTTGAAAAACAGACAAACAAATGTAAAAAATGTGAGGACTGGCTGGGCACATGGCTTACACCCGTAATCCCAGCACTTTGGGAGGCCGAGGTAGGTGGATCACCTGAGGTCGGAAGTACAAGACCAGCCTGGCCAACATGGTAAAACTCCGTCTTTACTAAAAATACAAAAATTAGTCAGGCATGGTGGTGTGCACCTGCAGTCCCAGCTACTGGGGAGGCTGAGACAGGAGAATGGCTTGAACCTGGGAGGTGGAGGTTGTAGCGAGCCAAGATTGTGCACTGCACTCCAGCTGGGCGACAGAGCAAAACTTCATCTCAAAAAAGAAAAAAAAAAAGAACTGTGAGTGCTAGTGCATAAGTTGGGAGAAAGGGCACATATGTGCATTTGTTTTTATGGTTCATAGTTCATATAACACAATATTATAAATACATAATGCTAGAGAAGAAAACAGTTTAAAAATTGCTTTTAAAAAATTAAAGTTGCCAAATACCATAAGGACTTGATATCGAACTTCTTGTAGTTGTGTATGAATTTCCTAGGGACAAGCCCTATGCATCTGAGAATATCCAGGCCCTAATATAGAGGCTCACATAGTAGATATCCATAAATGTTTTTTGAAAGAATGATAGGCTGGATTTCCCTATTCACCTCTATTGCCACTTAATAATTTCTCATTCTCACAGATCCATTTATCCTCAATTCTGTATCTGTGTGAGTTGACACCAACAGGTAAATTGTTCTGCTCCAATCTAAACACTATTTCTGTGAAATCAATTGTTTATTCATCTCTAAATAACTCATTTTATTCATTCATTTATCTCCCTTATACATACTATCCAAGTGATTATTCATATCTCTTCTTCTTTTAAGCCCTCTTGTTTGTCCTATTTCCTAAACTTATGCCCTACAGAGAAAACTAAAACCATCTAGTGAGAGCGCCCATCTGAGTTCTTATTTTCAGCAGCGCATGAATTCCATCTTACTTTTACTTTCCTTCTCTTCAGTTTCTGATGAACAGGCTACTTTGCTCCTTATTATCATTATTTTTAAAAGCTCAGATAACACATACAGTAGTTCTCCCTTATCCACAGTTTTACTGTTCAATTTTAGTTACCCATGGTCAATTGCAGTCTGAAAGTATTTATTGGAAAAATTTTAAAACAAACAATTCATAAGTTTTACATTTTGCACTTTGCTGAGTAGCATGATGAAATCTTGCACAGACCTGTCCCATCCCACCCAGACATGAGTCATCCCTTTGTCCAGCATATCCACACTGTGTATGCTACCCACCAGTTAATCTCTTAGTAGCCTTATCAGTTATCAGATTGAAAAGACATTGTATATAGAGGGTTTGGTACTACCCACAGTTTTGGGCATCCATCAGGGGGGTCTTGAAATGTATTTCCATGGATCAGAGGGGACTATCTACATTGTAGTGGGAGAGAAGAATCTCCCTCCTTCAGCTTTATGTGAGATTTTCATCTCAACCCAGCCATACCAACACAGGTGGTGAGGGGAAGGGGAAGATAGTGCCTGCTCAGACAGTTCTGCTTTCTCTCTTCTCTAATTCTGGCCCAGCATCTCTGGTCCATAAACCACCCTTCACTTCACTCCTCTGTCCCCATTGTTCAGCATGGGCATCTGAATCGGAAGAGAAACATCAGACCTAAGCCCTGGTTTTGTTTCAACATACCATTTATTGGTACCTATTGTATGCCATGGACTGTATCAGATGCTTTGCATATTATTTTTATTTTTTGCACTTGCTATCTAAATTCTAAATGGCAGTTTACAAATGAGTACAATCTCCCTGGAGTAGTGATGCATGTCTGTACTCCCAGCTACTAAGAGGCCAAGGTGGGAGGATCACTTAAGCTGAGGAGTTCAAGGCCAGCCTGGGCAACATAGCAATATCACTGTCTCTAAAAAAAATAAAAAATAAAATAAATAAATAAATAGAAATGAACATAACTTGCGAGTCATTTAGGGGCTGACTACAGGTTTTCAGTGCTAATCGTTCACATGAAATTTTTATTACCTTTTCCATTATTCTTATCAAACTAATTTATAATACCTATTTTATCTTTCCTAACACAGTAGTAAACTCTGTCAGAAATCTTATTTTCCTTTTGTTTGCCTCCCGTTTATAGCATGTAGAAAAAGCACTCCCATTTAAGAGTGCTTCTTCAATGTACTATATTTTGAAAAAATATTTGAGAGCTTTATAACCTGCCCTTGAGACAATGTTTACATTTTGAGCAGAGCCATGAAGCTTGGTATTTTCTTTCTT
Organism: Cebus imitator; assembly: GCF_001604975.1. Lineage (NCBI taxonomy): Eukaryota > Metazoa > Chordata > Mammalia > Primates > Cebidae > Cebus > Cebus imitator. The sequence continues at coordinate 852,069 of NW_016107366.1, read as the reverse complement.
TTTTTTGAGATGGAGTCTCGTAACTTTTTTTTTTTTTTTTGAGAGGGAGTCTTGTTCTATTGCCCAGGCTAGAGCACAGTGGCACGATCTTGACTCACTGCAACCTCTGCCTCCCAGATTCAAGTGATTCTCTTGCCTCGGCCTCCTGAGTAGCTGGGACTACAGGCGCACACCACCACACCTGGCTATTTTTTTATATTTTTAGTAAAGACAGGATTTCACGGTGTTTGCCAGGATGGTCTCAATCACCTGACCTCATGATCCGCCTTCCTCAGCTTCCCAAAGTGCTGAGATTACAGGCATGAGCCACCATGCCTAGTCTAGCTTGGTGTTTTCTTAATGATTATTGTTTAGCCATTAAAAACTAACTGATTGTGTGGTCCATTCAGATAATGCTAGTTGTGAATACTAATAAATCTTTTGATTATTGTTATCTGGTTGTTAGAGACAGTATCAATAGATGATCAGCATATTATCCTTTTTCTTACCATTCAGTATCAGTAAAATTTAAACTCTAGATTAATTATGTATTCTTTTTGGCACAGTAAGTCAAAAGATTTGACTTGATATCATTTATAAATGAATGAAATGATCAACTCTAGCAACTGAATTGCCTCCAAGTCAGAGATCAGCAAGGATTCTTGGTTGTTTAAAAAGAAGGAAAATTCTTCCATTTGATAATGCAGTTTAATTCTTTCATTCAACAAATACTTGGTACCCATTAAGTATGCATCAGAGATACAAAGTACAGTGCTCACATGTAAGGAGTTTGCAGTATAGTTGAGTCAGAATTCTCCTTAGCCACTACAACACCCAGCAGAAGTCTTGTACATGGATGTTCAAAATTAATTCACTCAGAAAATATTTATTATGTGTGCCTAGTATGTGCCAACAGTGGTTGACAGATGATGCCACATTCTTACGTGGATAATTTCTGTAGGTGGATACTTCTTGGGAGTTGCAAATATGTCCATATTTTTCATGGGTTACTAGGAATTAAAATTGGAAAATTATCTTCCATTCTCTCAGCATATAAATAGTGGTTTCCTAATTAGAGAAAAAGAGGTTAAATTCATTAGGCATCACAAGGCAATGGAAATCTTTCATAATAAAAACTGTTCTGCATTGAGACTCTCTCTTCTATTAATTTCAAATTTCTAAATCATGTTTTAAAGAATATTTCTTCTTTAATCCATCATACAAATATTGTGGTGGTAAATTAAACAAAATTTTAAAGCAAGAAAAATTAGCCTTCAACATAGCCATTCTTGGTTTTGTGTCTTTATTTCAAATAATGTGCTGTTTTAAACCATTGGTTCACAACTAAGAGTGCTTTTGCCTCCCCTAAGATAATTGGCAATGTCTGGAGAAATTTTTGGCTGTGGTGAGAGCTTAGGGAGAGACTACTGGAATCTAGTGGACAGAAGCCAGGGATGTTGCTAAACATCTTGCAATGCACAGGACAACCCCCTACAACCAAGAATTGTCCAGCACAAAATGTCCTAATGGCAAGATTGAGGAACTTGTTTTATATAGTATACTTTGTAGCAAATGGTGAAAAGCATCTGAACATTGTATATAACACAAAACATAATAGATTCAAAACAATTATTTTATCTTTTCCCCACTCAGGATATCTGTTTTATTCAACAGAAGGCTTTTGGATGACATCTGTGTACCAGGAAATATAGGTTCCAGACATTCCAAAGGCATAAGGTTCAAGTTCTCAAAGAGTTTGCATTACAAAAACAGAGATAATATATAAACAAAAAATTACAAAAGCATATGCCATGTTTTTATCACAGAGCTAAGTAGTAAATAGCTTTGTTGGGTGGGTCAGAGAAGGCTTGACAGAAGAAATGAAGTTTGAATAATGTGTAGAAATTCTGCTCAGATGTTAACACTCAGGTGCTAGCTGGGAAAGGATAGAACAAGCAGAGGGAACAGCATGTGTGGAAGCCTGGAAGCTTGTTAAACAGCAAGCACTGATTTCAAGTAGTTTATTATGTTGAGATGAGTCTGGAGTTTAAGGTAGAAACTTGCTTTAGAAGGATCTTGATTCCAGGATGTTTGGACTTGATCCTGAGGATGGGGGTATAGTATGACTAATTTGCATTTTACAAAGACCATTCTGATGGTTATATGCAGGATGGAGATGAGAAACACTTTAAAAGAGTATTTTAACTGACTCAGTAGGAGATCATGAAAGTCTGAGATAACATAGGAAGGTCCAATCCTCAGGATGCGGTATCTCTTGAATGGTATAGGAAGACAGTAAATAAAAAAGATGTAGGATGACTTGTATGTTTCACAGATGATGGAACCATTAACCAGGACAGAAAATATACAGGCAGAAAAGTACATGGTGGAACTAATTTTTCTCCAGAGATGTTCTTTTTGGGGTGTCTGTAGAACATATATGTATATTTTGGTTTGTTTTGTTTTGTTTAGGAGATTATTGAATACTTGCCCAATTATGAGTATTAGGAATGGCACAAAGGAAGCATGGCAGCTTAGGGGCAAAGAATTCCACTTCTAAATATGCCACCGATTACATTTAAGGCCTTGGAAGTATTACTTTTTTTATTTTTCATCTGTAATATTTGGAGTGTAGTGATGGAAATGTATCTCTTAGGGGAGCTGATATAACTGATATTGAGCTAAAGAATAATAAATAAAAGTAAATAATTGACTATTATACAGCATTTGAAAAATTGTAGTAGTTAAACATTCTGGGGGCCATAGCAACCATTTACCATGATAAGTGTTTTTACACTAAAGTTAGGATTCCTAAGCTCACTCATTTTGATAGTCTGAATAATATTGGCTGAGTTGCATGGATTGCATCTGGTGTGCTTTAGATAAGCTTTTATTCTTAGTTTTCTGCTTTTCATTACTCATGTATAATTTTTACCTGCTATTGCGTTAGAAGGAAAACTTTGTCTTACTGGTTATATCCAAACTTTGTGTGCTAAGTATTATTTATACTTTCACTGTAAAAAAATAAAACAGATTCTACCTTCAAAATGGTCACTGAAAATGCCTTAACTAATGAACATGAAAGAAATACAATTGTAAAATCCTTGCCATTGCTGCACTGTTTTAATGTTCTTCATTGAGGCTTCTCTGTTCATCAACCCTTTGAGCAGGAAGTAGTATAAGATTTCTTATGATTATTACTACTAACACATTGTAAAGATCTTTTTCGTTTAATCTGTTTAGCACAGGATCTATTTAGCACTGGCCTGTGTCCCAGAACACCATCAGAGATAAGGCTATTATCCTTTCATTGAGTATTATCCTGGGAAAGTATTTATAAAATTGAACTTCGTTGCACCTGCTGACCTCCTTTTTTAAATGAAGAAAGGGTGGGGATAGAGATTATGCTAACTGAATTCAGATGAAGCTGTGGGTTTGGCAGCACTGACACAAAGTGCTTTAGTTAGGGCCTTTTATTTTGTTCAAGTCGATTCCATCTTGGACTCGGAAAGAAATAAGTTGACAGTTCAGATCAGGAAGTTGATGATCACATTGGGTGCTCTGCACTTATTGGCACAGTTGCTATTTTTCATAAGCAATTCTGTATTAGGATACCTAGCTATTTCAGGATTAGTCTAAAATGTTTGCTTGCCATTGTTGTCATGTTTTCTGCAAATTGCTATAAATGTAATCTAGTGGCATTATATTCAAGCATGAAAGACATTACTCTTAGCAGAGTTAAGTATTTAATATTCATGCTTACCTTTTTTAAAAAAATAGATTGTTAAAATGGAAAAGAATAGTCAAGCACAATTTTTAAAACTTAGTTTCTTACTGAGGCTATCTTAACCTTAAAAAGCTTGAAGAACTGCCATGTAACTTGTAATTATCTCTTTAAAAATATTTTGCATTGTCAAATTAGTGGGACTATATATAAAATATATGCTACATGTACTTATTTCGGTATGCTATTAAGGCTCACATATTTAAACACTTAGGTTTTTTGCTGGTTTGGTGCAGCATTGCTCAGTTAATGGTTGCCTTTCTAAAAATTATTTTGATTGATAGGACAAGATATAAATGAAACAAGTATGCTCCCAATTTTGTTGTACCATTAAATGAATCTTTTTTCTATATTCCCTTACAGTTCCTTCTCATATGCTTACATGCCTTTTCCATGATTAATGCAGTGTTGCAGTCTGCCGTTCACATTATATTTTAAGCTTTTTCCTTGGTGGTATAATATAAAAGTTCATTATCATAATACAAATGCAAAGCTATTCTGTTTACTTAAGAATAAAGTATTTGACCAAATTAGTAATCTGGTAGGAATATCAGTTAATCAAATATAAACAGTTTATGTGATTAAATGCAGCAAAATTAGAACTGGAGCCTCGGTCTCCTCGCTTAACAATATATTATACAATGAACCTTCGAGTATTCTAGTTGCTGTATTTTAAAATTAGCAGGTCAGTAAAATAAGACTTATATAGGATTTAGTGGATTGTATTCATCCCAATTTTCTATTTTAAGAAAATGTATATACCAGCTTTATAGAGTTATACTAAATTATATAATATATAAATGTAGTACATAAATTTTACATTATATACATTTTACATATATTAGATATGTGTTGGCCATATAATCAGAAAAATTAATGGTTTTTTTGCGTAACCAATCTAAAGTTGAATGTAAGCTATCTTAAACTCCGAAAACTAGGAATCATATTTATCAATTTTTCAGTTTTATCAATTTGTTCAGTTTATTTATAGTTAGAATTGATTCCTGCTACCCTTACAGTTTTCCTGCTTTCCTGCTTTTTTTTTTCTGCTCATGTATTGTCTGAATTTACATGTGTTATATGCAGTAATTGTAAACATTTGGTAATGGAAAGCATAGGAAAGACAGGCATAATGTGTAGTGTAGTTGAGCACAGGCTTTGTAATCAAAGAGATGTGGTGTTTAATCCCAGCTCTACTCTTACTAGCTCTGTGTTCTTAGGCAAGTTATTTACCTTATCTCTTAGCCTCTATTTCCTTCTCTCTAAAGTAGGCCTAATAAAAACTGCCTTATAGAGTTATAGTAAATTTTATGATACATAAATGTCATCTTGCAGATAACCTGACACTCAATAAAGGTATTTCTAGTACTTATTACCTTTAATATTAATTAAAATTTGTACATGAATTACATTAATAGTAATTTTAGAGAAGAATCGGTTTTAAATGATTAAAGACTGATAATATAGATCAAATCAGATTTTTATGAATTCTGTGATGTTTGGAAAGTTGAATATGTTGAGTAATACAAAATTAAAATGAATCTGTAAGAGAATTTTTTCAGACTGTTGAGCCAGCTGACATATAATTTTTCTTTTAACAGGTTCAGCACTATGTAGCTATAACCTAAAGCCTTCTGAATACACTACATCTTCAAAATCTTCTGTTCTCTGCCCAAAACTACCAGTTCCAGCGAGGTAAATTTTATTGCAAAGTTGTTAACTTGTGACTATTGTTTTTGTAGGTAAATTTTAAACAATATATGTTATTCTGAGAAAATAGTCATTTGATGATACCTGTTGGCCAGGTCCAATACTTTTATAACAAAAATTTTAAAGTAGCAATAGAAATGACATTATTTCATATTTAAAAATAACACATAGACAACCAACTTTTCTTGTTCTGAGTTATTTTAAATTTCTTTTAGGGGGCTTGCTTTTTTTGTTTTTATTTTCATGCCATAATTTTTAAGTACACAAAACCACTGAATTGCTATAAAATCTGCAACAAAGTCAGAAACCAACTTTCACAATCTCCAAAGAGTTTTAGAATTGATCCCAGTAATATTTACTGGGATTGTTTATTTACTTCATAAATTTAGAACATATGCCAGTGATTATTCCCCATAGTTTCTTTCAGGTTGTATTTTTTTATGTAACATTCTCTGTATTACGTTGTTTGCTATATCTTATCCAAGGTCTTATTCAACAAACATTTATTATTAAGTACTTACTGTGCGTTAATAGATACAAAGATGAAACAAGAAATGTTCCTTGGAAGGATCTCAAAGTAGTTATAAGTAAAGCAACATTTAACATTATAAATAGATATTTGAAAGGAAATGAATTATCAAACCTTGTAGAATGTATCCTCAGAATTAGGTAGGTATATGTATATGCGTATGTGTATATTTCTGTATATGCGCTCGTGTGTGCACACACACACACTTTGGAGTGTTGGTCAGATCACCACCTTAGTGTATATTGCCAACTATGTGTAACATGAGTCAACTTCTTCAGGAAAATTAACTTGAGGCCACTTTTATTGTATCTCAATATATTATAGAAGCTGTTGTATAAAAATTTTGGGGACTCATGTCTACTTTCTTTTGGATTACTTAAGGGTGTAACTTGGGGTTTATTAGCTTGAATTTGAAATTTTCTGTTGAAAGTAGAAAAAATGCATCAGTTAAATATATTTTTAGCTCATTAATCTTGTGAAGTTGCTATTGAAAATCAAAATTTAATGCCTGTAGACATAAAAATAAAGGGACTATTTTGAAAGACAGTAAGAAAGACCTACAAATTATGGCCTTAAACCAACAGGTAAGGAGATTGCATTCATAAAAATTGAGAATATTAGGGAGGCTGTGGCAGTAAAGTAAAGGAAATCTTTTGAATAGTCTTAGGAGAAAATTTATCCATATAAAAATGAGAAAAGGTCTATACCATTATCTACCCAAGTGGTAAAGTCTGTTTTAAATGTCTACTTTGAGTGTAGAATCATGCTTTCAAGATTAAAACATATTATGACAGGACAGCCAGAAAACCTGGGTGTGAGAGGGAGGTCTCTGCTCCCCTTTAATGGGGGTTGGATGTGGGGTGGGGCAGCTCAGCTCATCCTGCACCTCCTTCCATGCCTCTGATCTCTGAAGCCACCATGTTGAGGACTGTCTGTTCCTGGTTATCTTGGATTTTCCAGTTTTTGGTGCACACATGCATCTCACAATGTCCTAGGGATATTCACAGGAAGACAGAGCATAGTATTAGGGGAGAAGATTTTACAGATGGACAGAAATGGCTTCTAACAAGATCATCATCTGATATCTCACTAATCTAAAATGCAGTGCTGAACCTATACCATCTGAAAACTGACTGCATGCTGTGTTTATGCTGCGTTTAAAGATCCTTATGTTTTACTTATTTTAGTACATCACAGTCCAAGTTTGTTATCACTTTTGTCTGAACTAAGCCAGTTGGAAAGGAGAGAAGAACAGTTGATAAAAAAGAAGGCAAATCTTGTAAATACCAGAGCTATTTAATATTAGGTAAACAAACTGAAAGGATCCAAGAATAAGAATAAATTTGTTTTAATAAAAAGATCTGGGGCATTGCCCCATTCCACACACCTTTGTATTAGATACCAAGTCTCCAGACATGAGTAAGATCTAGTCTCTGTCCTTAAACTCGTAGTCTAGTAGGGACTATGTTTTTGGTGACTTTTTTTAATGATCAAAGACCAGCACCTGGTAAAACTATGGGGCAGGCACGCACCCCTCAGCATCTTTGACATCTCTTTTGGTGTTCTAGGAGCATACTATTGGACAGAAGAACGTGAAGTTTGAGATAAGTCTGGGGTGAATTCCATGTAATTACTTTCTATTTGTCAACTTGAGCAAGTCTCTTAACCTCTCTGTAAAGCAAGTTTTCTCATGTGTGAAATGGGAATAGTCATATTCCCCTCAAGGAATTGTAAGAATTAAACCAGATAATATACATTAAACATCCATTACTGTGCTTGGCACTAGACTTAGGAGGTGTTTCTCTAAACTTCTAGAACCTCTTCCTTTGGCCCATCCTTCCTGGGTATCCAGGGATCTTTTATAGCTAAAAGCAGCACCTGTTTTAGAGAAAAGCAATTGTAAACTAATTTTCACTAAAGCATTAGTGACACATAATAACCAGATGATTACCATTCCTAAAAGCTTTTGAATTTTAAAAATAAATGCCTAGAAAGAGTTGTATTTTATCCAGATTCATAACTCTCTATTGGTGAAATGCCAACCATGGTGGCAAGATAGGGAATAACTAGCCTGCATGTTTACAATGCTTTTAGAAATAGCCAGATAAAATAGCAATAGTAGAAGCAGATTACATAAATTCACTTTATTCATCATATATTTAGGTACCTCTGGGTGCCAGAAAGGTTACTAGGTTCTGGGAAATTAATGATACAATAATGTAAAGATGAGAAATTAATAACCAAAGGCTGGGTGTGGTGGCTCATGCCTGTAATTCCAGCACTTTGGGAGGCTGAGGGGGGTGAATTGCTCGAGGCCAGGAGTTCGAGACCAACCTGGCCAACATGGCGAAACAAAAACAGAAAAATTAGCTGGGCATGGGATGCATGCCTGTAATTCCAGCTACTCAGGAGGCTAAGACTTGAGAATTGCTTGAACCTGGGAGGTGGAGTTGCGGTGAGTCAAGATTGCACTACTGCACTTTAGCCTGGGCAACAGAGCAAGACTCTGTCTGAAAAAAAAAAAGAAAGAAAGAAATTAATAGCCAAGAAAAAATGTTATCTGTTCCTGTTTTTCAATGGAGGATTCAAGAATAAATTAACATTTACAAATCATCTGCTATGTGCCAGCTATCCCACAGTATCGCTCATATACATTATCTCATTTAACCTTCACAAAAACCTATCAAGATATTGCCCCCAATTTGTAGACGAGGAAATAGAAGATGAGAGAGGTTACAGTTAAGTTATCTAAAACCATACAGCTAATTGTTACAAATTGGAATTTGAATCCAGGATGTTGTAGTCTATACCATAGTCAGTGCTCAACAACAATAAAGAGTATAGGAGTGAAAGAAGGCTGAACACAGTGACTCATGCTTGTAATCCCAACACTTTGGGAGACTAAGGCAGGAGGATTGCTTGAGCCTGGGAGTTCAAAACCAGCCTGAGCAACATAGCAAGACCCTATCTCTCTATAAAAAGTAAATAAATAAATAATAATAATGTATTAAAAGGGGCGAAAGAAGAGATAAAAGAAATACCACTCCATATTTAGTCTCGTATTTCCTGCCTTTAGTGTACTATAGAGATATTGCCAGAATACTTTATTGTTATACTTTCTGAAATAAAACTTTTGGCTACAAATCATATGTAATTGTTTATTTATAACCTGAGGATCTAAAGCAATGATATGGGTTGCAGCAGACTCCTGTCTTCTTGTGAAGGCAAATGGACAAGTGGTACTAGGCATTGTTTGTTATCATACTTTAAGGAGCTTATTAACTGTGATGATCTGAACTTAAAGGTAAATGTACAATGTTTGCCAAGGTAAGATATAATTTTCATATGAAGAACTAATGTAAAACTTTTTTAAAGGCTCATCATAAATTTATTTTGTTCTTGTTGACTGCTTCAGCAAGTGAAACAACATCACTTCCTAATGTGACTATGTTAACATCTTCAAGATTCAATATTGGATGGGCTTTGAAAGGTGGAAAAACTTAATGTATATAGAATACCTTCTGCTTGTCCTTTTAATTAAGAAGCATAAAATGTGTCTTTTAGGTAAGATACTAAAGTAGAAATGATCTCATATACTGGCTCCTAAGAAATATTATTTTCTCAGAGGCATATGAAATCAGTGAGTTCAACTCCACCTAAATTCATTAAATCATGTGGGATTTAAATGCTAAAATATAAAACAAGCCATTTCAATGACACAATTGTTACTTAGTTGTTGTTTTTTTTAATTTGATTTTAAAATATGGAACGCCTCACGAATTTGCGTGTCATCCTTGCACAGGGGCCATGCTAATCTTCTCTGTATCATTCCAATTTTAGTATATGTGCTGGTGAAGTGAGCACTTTTTTTTTTTTTAATAAGAAAACAATTCAAGTATCAAAAACCCTGTGGCTGGCAGAGTTGTTATTATTTGGGGAAAAGTTGAGAAAAAGAATGACAAATAAGGAAATCTAGTTTGTTGGGATTTCAAACAAGCAAATCTCGTGCTTTTTACTTTAAAGCTAAGTATTTTATTTTACTTTTGAATTATGTGCCTATATATTATTTCCTGTTATGTTTGCCTTCTATTTTTGTTATTCCTTACCACTAGGAACAGATTTTGACTATCAGCTAAACAATGTAATCAGCTTGTGCTAATTTTATACCTTTAAATTTAGAGCATCAGGTTGTTTTTTTTTTTTTTTAACTGACATAGATTGAATTTTGGTGTAAAGGACTGTTGCTTTTTGCTCCAGTTCTTTGAAGGATACTTATAAAAGTACTCTTTCCAATTGGACAAGTGTTAATAAACAGTGTAAAAATGTTTGAAAGGGTAAGTTCAGAGCAGATATTACCCAGCATTTCCTCCTAAATAAAAATGAAGGTTTTCATTTTGAGAGTTATAGTCATTTTCTTTTAAAATCATCTCTCCTCATCCTAAATTTGAAAAGAAGAAAAACACTGAACTTATTGGGCATCTGTTCCTATGTAATTTTGGGTCATCGATTTATGGGTGCCCTCTTGGATGATGATGATGAGCTGAAGAGACTTGCAGAGTACTTACTCCAATGGAGAAAGTAAGAGAGAAATGGAGTTACATGCAGGGTGCAAGGTTAGAATAATTGGGGCTTTTATAGTTACCTGGCAGCGAAAAGAAAACAAGAAAGCTGGGCCGAGAAAAATAATGGGTACTGAAAACAAGAAAAAGACATTAGTATCCTTAAGTGGATATATTTTATGTTCAAGGTTGGAGGCAAATGAGTTAAACAGAGACTAAATCAGAGATGATAGGGTAATAAATAAAGAGGATGGAGATATAGATAATCATGAAACAGAGATGATTTTAGTTTCGAAGGATAGAGAACCAGGCTTTAGTTTAAAAATATGGTTAGAAGAGTCCTTAGGCAGAGACATTAACTTGCAGAGACAGCATCTAAACAACATCAGAAATTTCATCATGACAAGAGTTGTCAGCTTAAAGTCACAAATCAGCTTCCATTGACTTAGAAATTTAGCGTTAAGGCTGGGTGCAGTGGCTCATGCCTAGAATCCCAGCGCTTTGGGAGCCCAAGGCAGGTGTATCACAAGGTCAGGAGACAAAGACCATCCTGGCTAAAAATACAAAAATTAGCCAGGCATGGTGGCACGTGCCTGCAGTCCCAGCTACTTGGGAGGCTGAGGCAGGAGGATCGCTTGAACCTGGGAGGTGAAGGTTACAGTGTTGCAATGAGCCAAGATCGTGCCACTGCACTCTAGCCTAGGTGACAGAGCGAGACTGTCTAAAAAAAAAAAAAAAAAAAAAAAAAAAAAAAAAAAAAAAAAAAAAAAAAAAAAAAAAAAAAAAAAAAAAAAAAAAAAAAAATTTAGAGTTAATCTTTTTGATTCTCATATTTTTAACTAAATCTACTTCACTTAAAGGTATTCTATAATTTAATATTTTTTATATCATTAGCAAAGCACTTTTTGGTTAAAAAACAATGACCTGAATACCTATAATTCAAGCATTTCTTAGAATGCCCTGGCTTCCTGCACTTTCTGATATAATATCAAACCTTTGGCATTAACTTTCACTAATACCATTTTGGAGGTTTACACAAATACACAGGGACACAAGAGGCAATTTTTAAAAATGAATATTAATGTCATATTATTATGTCATCATTTTTTAATATATTTACTAAAGCAAGACCAAGGCAAGGCTGGATCTTTAAAATTATATTATTTTAATGTTCCACAAAATATGACAGCACAGAAAATGTTACTTATTCTTACCCCTAATGGTGCTCGTTTACTAACATTTAAGGGAAACTGATACATAGTGTGCTTATACTCTTATTTGAAAAGACACATTATTTTTCAAGGAAGGAACAAGGATAGCATTTTGCTCCAGGTCATACAAAGTTGCTTTGCTCAGCTTAGAAACCTTTTAATGCCCAACCATGTAATTTTATTCACTCATTGGACCAAAACACAGTGCCAACCAAGAATGAGAACACATTTATATCATTCCAGTCAAAAATGTTGTAGCTGCAACTTAAAGCTCTATCAACATATTTTCATGGATACCATTAAAAAATGTTATAAGAGCAGTTCTGGAAATGTGGGATTCATGTTAGCGATGGCTAAATTTTAACATAATGCACACATAAGTGTGTATGCATGGACTTGCATATGGTTCTCTTAGAATCCAAGTAAATCACAACCAAAGGCATATTCATAGTTCTTTGTTTAAAATCTCTCAGAAGTTGAACAATGTTGTAACAAACCAGACTAATGTCACAGTTCACGCATGGCTGTAATCTTTCACAAGTAAAAGCTTCAGTCCATATAAGCCTAATATAAATGACTAAGTAATTGGTTATTTTGCATCTTTTTAGACACAGATAATCTTAAATTAATAGTAACTGATAAAAAGAAAATAGTCCAGAATTCTGTGACCCTAACAAGTCCGGTGTTTTTCACTTTTTAAATATTTTCTGTTCTCATGATTATGTATGATCTTTTATGCAGATATATCACATTAGATACACTTTTTTCCTCTTTTTTACATTATAAACATTTCCATATATTAGTACTCATGGTTACTGTTTTAAATAGCTGCCTATTATGCTGTTTGTTGATGTCTCAGCATGACTTTGTTTCTATGAGAGGTATTAAGCTTATGCCGTAAACACCTTTATTAATCTGAGATTTCGTATGCTGTTTTGTTAGAGGAAACATTCTATTAATGGTGGCACATTTCAAGTAAAAGCATGTGCTTTTTATTTTTAAATCGCTTATGGCAAAAATTCATTTTCAGTTCAATAAAGTATGTGTTTGTAAGCTTTGTCATCTGCCCCTTGATTGGTAGATGTGCAGGCTAAGGAGTTTTAAGTGTTTGGTTTTGCTTTTGGTAGTTCTTTGTGTGTATGCGTGTGTGTGTGCATTTCTTTTCAGAAGGGGAGGGTAATGTCTTCTGTTGGAACATGCACTCCACCCTCTTTGATAAGGCTTGTGGTAAGATTTGCATCACTACCCATGACAGTCATCCTCATAGCATTAAGCACACAGCTCTTAGCTCCCATAATGATGTGTGGAGGGTGGAATGTATTGCAGCCATATTCACCTTTCATTTGTGTGTTTGATGTGGCATTTATATTAAGTAGGAGTAATTTTTTTTCTGATTTTTTTTCTTGTGTCACCAGTGCACCTATTCCATTCTTCCATCGCTGTGCTCCTGTGAACATTTCCTGCTATGCCAAGTTTGCAGAGGCCCTGATCACCTTTGTCAGTGACAATAGTGTCTTACACAGGCTGATTAGTGGAGTAATGACCAACAAAGAAATTATATTGGGACTTTGCTTGTTATCACTAGGTAATTGTTTTTCTCATTATTAGCTATTGCATAGTATTGCAGTAGAAGACTGTTTTGTCTTTTAGCCAAAATATGAATACAAATGGGGATACTTGTAAAATGTTTAACTTCCCATAGCCAAAATCATTGTTTCAGATTATATATAGTTAAGAATATGTACATATAAGTATGTATATATATCTGAAACTCATTCCCTTTTTTTTTTTCTTTCATTGGAGAAAACTGGTGTTTTCCCAAACATTGGTTATTAAGTCTATAGCTACTTTAATATGATAGCAGGAGGCTTCTTTTAGTGAATCAACAATGCTCTGTTTTTAGTTATGATTCCTGAAAGGTATATTTACTTATACAGGAGGCTACATATTCTCTTACGTATTCCCATCTAAGAACTTAGATTTCTGATAGATTACTTTCGAAGTATGCACTTTTCTTTTCATTGCTGCAGTGCATAGTATCAATGTATTGCTGGAAAAATTAGGAAATCTCCACCTGTTAGCCACTGAGTTTTCTAGTCAATAAATAGATAATAAATCAAATACAAAGTTTATTTTCAAGGTTAAAACTCCCTATATTATTCTAGAACTATATGTAGCCTTATCTAGAATTATTTATAGGCCTCCTTAGTTGGGAAAAGTAAACTATTGTAGGAACCAACAGCTATTTCATGATATAAGTAAACAGTATTTATGCCTGTTAACAATTATAGCCATTAAGAAGATACAAGCTGTATTTCCGTCTTTCCTGTCATTAGAGAGTATTTTCTTTTTGCTTAGGTAGTACTTGACTCAATTGAAATAATGCTGTCCATATGAAAATCTATTTCTGTGATATTTGAAAGGCTCCCATCTGTTTTTGGTTCCTGTACATTTATTGCAAAAGTGAGTACCTTAATAATGTTACCTAGACACAAATCCCAACCATTTATTTGGCTTTGCAAGTGGCCCCAAAAAACTTGACTATTAGTCTAGCTTTATATAAAAAAAACTTGGTTTTTTGAAATAGTTGAATACTTTAACCAAAAAACTAAAAATCCTATTAAAAATAGTGCCAATAATGTTAAGCCATTGGAATTCTATTTTTTTTTTATCAGAATGATTCTCTTTTGGTGCTTAAGAATGTAATATAAACTTTAAAAATTTTTGTTCATTTGTTTGTGGAATAGGCCTTTAGATAATTAAAAATTTTATAAATTTTTATTACAGAAATGTATTTCCAGTGCGAGGATTAAATCTTTTCTTTCTTCTTTAAGATTTTTACTCAAGGTTATAGCACATGGGATTTAGCTTGGGTAGATGGTAGCAGAAATGGCTGTGTAACTCAAGCAGCTTTGCTCCTTTTTGAGGAAGGTCTCCTCACCTGGGACCCCCGACTTCAGTTGAGAAATTAGACAGAGGAATTTTGGCCATAGTAGGCTTCAGTGTGTTATTCCATAGGATCAGACTATCCACTGGAGTTCTAGAGGAGAAACAACTAGAAAAGGATAAGACGCCATCTAGCTTGTTGACTGACTGTCAGAGAAGTTAGTTGGTCCTGAAATACATAGATTACTCAATAAAGTATACCACCGAATTTAACTGATCTCTGTCTATGTGTAGTAATTTTTCTTGTCACCAACATGACATGTCATTCTCTACACTTTGTGTGCTGGCATGTATGTTTGCATGTCTGATGTCTTCCCCGTGGTGAATCCACAACAGTATTGTGCTGTTTTTGAGTCACCATGTGCATTTGCATGTGTTTGGTTTTTTTTTTTTTTTTCCTGTAGTTTATAAACCCACAGTTAGGTGACTGGTTTTGAGTGATGCTATTTAAGTGTTACAAGTAGCAAAGTCAAATATACAACAGCAGCCAGTTTCCTTCCTTATCTAAATTGCGATCAATAGCAACAAATTATTTCCCTGGGGGAAAAAATAACAATTGAAAGGGTTTTTCTTTATATTGACCTGCATTTTCAA
Organism: Cebus imitator; assembly: GCF_001604975.1. Taxonomy (NCBI): domain Eukaryota; kingdom Metazoa; phylum Chordata; class Mammalia; order Primates; family Cebidae; genus Cebus; species Cebus imitator. The sequence goes on along the minus strand of NW_016107366.1, from coordinate 836,757 downwards.
ATAATATTCTTTATGTTCTCTATTTATCTTCCCTGCAGTTCTATCCATGATTTTGATGGTGATAATCAGGTATATATCAAGAGTACTTGTGTGGATCTTAACGATTCTGGTCATACTTGGTGCACTTGGTAAGCTATTTATTTGTTTGTTTTCATGGTACTTAACTACTTTGGTAGAAAATAGAAATATAAAGAAGAAAATAAATTTTATTTTCACATTCTGTATCATCACGGAAGAGTATTAATTTTTGCCTTAAAATTTTTGATAATTATATTTGCCGCCCCCCTCATTTAATCACTGTTAGCATTTGAAATCCAGACGTTTTTTCTATGCATATGTATATGAACACATATAGTTAAATTTTACCAGCTGAATATGAAACCTTTTAGTAATGGAATTTGTCCTCATTACATTTGTAACCTTCACTGTTATGTTTGGTCTTACTGTTCTCATCTGTTCTGTCTTTTCCTAAAATTCATTCTTTCTTGTTTTGCTTTCTCCCTTTGCTACATGAACTATGTTTTCTTTGGTTATCTTCACCCTTGCTTTGATGGTATACATTATATTTTCACTTCTACAGCTGTTTTCAGAAAATATTCTTTAGACTACTGTGATTGTTAGACTCAGAAATAATATATGTTCAGTTCTCACCTACCTCCCTTAAATTTAATATAAACTTTCCTTCCTTTCATACCTACTCTCTTATCCTCCCTCCCACTTTTTGCCCTTGCTAAAAATACTTGGGTTATTAATTAAAGTTAAAATATTACTTTGACTTGCTATATCTTTTTAAAAATCTTATTTATCCTTGCCTTAAAAACTTTCATAATTATATTTACATCTAAGTTTTCCTGGACTAGTTTTAGTAGGAACTACTGGTCCTTCTTCCATAAAGTAGTACAGAACTGCTAGTGAGGAAAACTAAATCAGTTATTTGGAAATACATTTAAAGAGGTCTTCCTGAAGATAAAGGAAAATGACAAAAAAGTAAAATGGTAATTTAGAAGATGATAGCAGAAGAATACACAATGACCTTAGGATACAAAAAACCAATGGAACAGAAATGATAATCAAATGCAGAAATAAAAAATTTCAGAATTGAAAAAGATTCCCTCAAAAGATCATAGGCAAATTTAATTAACATTCGGAATTAGACAAAACTTTAAAACTCTACATATTAATAGTATTGTGTTGATTAAATTAGGTCACATCTATAAAGGACTTAGCACAGTTCCTAACACAAATTTAAATGTTTAATAATAAATAATGTCTACCCCGGCTATTGTGAATAGCTTCCTCCTTGACATCATTATTACAATTTCATTCTATTTTTTTTAACTTAAGCTTTTCTCCTATAATTTATTTGTTTGTAGAAAACATATTTTTTTCCACTTTCTCAATATATTAAACATTTTTTCAAACAATTTTCTTGTACCTGCAAGACTTCAAAATGGAAACATTTCTCTTGCTCTAAAATGTTTTTCACCAATTTCTGGTTGTTTTGATTTGTTTCCTCCTCTTCAACAGATGGAAAATTTATACTTAGTGTTTGCCATCGATTAGGATATGGAATTTCCCTTTGACCCTATTCACTCTTAACTTGAGTGCAGATGTTGATGTATATCAACTTTAGTTCAGTTTTTTATCTCCCAGACATTTATCGTATCAGTCACACACACATATCTCTACTTGGAATCATACATTTCCTTTCTGTGACCTACAAGGCCTCACAGTTGTGGTCTGGTCCCAGATACCTCTCCGCCCACATCTCTACCGCTTTCCGCATTGCTCATTGCTGTAGCCGCAATGGTCTTCTTACCCTCATACTAGGCATTGTTCTACCTCAGTCTCTTTGAAGGCTTTGCCTGGAACACTTTTTCCTTAGATAGTTTTATAGATTGCTCTGTCTTTGATTCCGTTACTCAGATTTCATCTTATTAATACCAGTGAGACCTTGCTTACCCATCTTATATAAAATTGCAAAAGTTCCCAAACCAAACACTCTTTATCTTTCTTACCATGAGACTGTTTTTTCCTTAGACTTAATATACTGTATACTTCCTTGTTTTCTTATTTATTTATTTATTTTGTTTCCCTATTATCATATAAGTTCCATGAGCAGCAAGAGTTAGGACTTGGATTTGTTTACTGTTCCATCTCTAGCTAGAACAATAGATGCTGTAGCATTCAGAACGTTTGCTGAATGGGTTGAATGTAGGCACTTAAGTCAGCTTTCACATATAGAGGTAGATTTATCTCCCTCTTCAGTCTAGTTCTTTGAATCTCTCAATTAGTGTTGGAGATTAAAAAATGCCCATCCCTAGCACCCACCACTGTCAGAGATTTCCACTTGTTTCTCCCTTCTCTCTTTGGTGGGAACTATTCTTTTGATTTGTATTTATTCATTATACAAATATTTAATCAACTTCATGACTCTGTGTCAGAGCTAGGCACAGAGGTGTCTGTGATGAGTACAACAGAGAAGACCCTTGCACTCTTCAAGCTTCGTTGATGTTTTCTGTGATGCTTATTTTCCTTCCCTCAGCCTCCTCAACTTAAATGCTGAGGCTCTCTTTGTGATCAATTCCTCTCAGGGGTATATGTTTCTACTGGCTCACTCTTAGCTTCATAGTCAATAATAACATTTGAAGGAAGCTTATTTGATACACTGAAGGATTCATAAGTGCTTACTGTGAAGGATGATAATAGAGTAATGGTCACTTACTTTATGCTGGCAAAAAGTTATAGCTACGTACTTCCCAGCCAAAGGGATTGCCACCGCATTAGTCCCATGATGATCTGTAGGGCCAACAAAATTAAGGATTTTTCTTATGCGAATTCATGCAATGACAGTTGGGTTTTTTGTCTCCAGGAGGCACAGGTGTACTGTGGTGGCTGTATGCAAAGCAAAGAAGGTCTCCCAAAGAAACTGTTATTCCTGAGCAGCTTCAGATAGCTGAAGACAACCTTCGGGCCCTCCTCATTTATGCCATTTCAGCCACAGTGTTCACAGTGAGTATAGGCTTTAGTGTGTCTTTCTGTTTTGTGTTTTTGTTTGCAGGAGATCATTAATGAAATGGAAACTCTAGCTTTTGCATTCCTAACTCTGATCTCCAGTAGAGAATATCTCTGTCCCACAGTGTATGAAACACTAAAAAGTCTCTTGAAGGCTTCCCTCATGGGTATGTGCTATTTGATGAAACATTTTTTTCTACCATCTGCTTTTTGAGAGAGGATTTTCACCTAGAATATTTACATTACCATTTGCTTACAAGAACATATTTCTTATTGTTATAATATAATTACTTTTTTAAGATGTTCCCTTTACTGTAGAAAAGTATATTAAAAAATATATCATTCTACTTACTTGTTCACTAATTATTTCCCCATTTTTCTTTCAAACTTTTTGTTTAACAGTATGGCATTATTTGAAAAATATAGGTGTGATGAGGTGCAGTGGCTTATGCCTGTAATCTCAGCACTTTGGGAGGCTGAAGTGGGAGGATCACTTGAGCCCAGGAGTTCTAGGCCAACCTGGGCAAGATAGTGAGACCCCGTCTCTCCAAAAAATAAAAATCAGTTGGGCATGATGGTGCATACCCTTGGTCTCAGCTACTTGGGAGGCAGAGGTGGGAGGATCACTTGAGCCATGATGGTGTCACTGCATTACAGCCTGGCCAATAGAGTGAGACCTAGTCTCCAAAAAATATATTTGTGTGTATGTGTGTGTGTGTGTGTGTGTGTGTGTGTGTGTATGGGTCTGAGATTCACTGCTTAGGTATTAAGCAATAAAATTACCAATTCACATGAGGTTAAATAATTTATATGTATATCTTTGGTTCATCATTGTATTCTTTCTGAAAAAAGAAAAAAAATCAGTCTACTTCTCAGAGCAATCACAAGCTTTTTATTGAGCATAAGAAACAAAAAATAAAGCCACCATAAAACCATTGGTGCCAAAAGATATTTGTTAGTTATTGTTATACAGATATTACAACAAAATATGAATGAAATAATCTCATTTTAGGTACAATTTGCTTTGCCAGCTGCTGGAGATGGGACTTGGTGGTGGGAGGAGGCAAAGGGTGAATCTGACACAGATCCCACACTTAAAGAGTTCTTGGTCCAATAAGGAAGATACAAATAAATACCTTGTTTTTGTGGTGTATGTGTTCAAATAAATTAAGAGTCTCATCCTGACTGACAATATGTTTTGATTCATAATGAGTGGCAAAGGGAAAAGGAGAAAAATTCTAGGATGTATTAATAAATTGAGAAATCCTTTTATGTTTTTCTTTAAAGGACACTTGGTAACCATAATATACAATTGACAATAAATATTGTAAGAAAGATACATACTGATAAAGTACTACTGAAATGCAAAGAATGCTGCCTCCAGGTTTCAGGATGAAGGGTTATGTTTTCACTGTTTATAATAATAACTGAAACCATTCTCTCTATACAGGTGATCTTATTCCTGATAATGTTGGTTATGCGCAAACGTGTTGCTCTTACCATCGCCTTGTTCCATGTAGCTGGCAAGGTCTTCATTCACTTGCCACTGCTAGTCTTCCAACCCTTTTGGACTTTCTTTGCTCTTGTCTTGTTTTGGGTGTACTGGATCATGACACTTCTTTTTCTTGGCACCACCGGTAAGAAGATATGCTTCCTTTCTCTTGGTGACAGGCGTGGTTTGCATTCCAATATTTTAGAACATCAGAGAGAGGTAATTCTTCAGATATTTGTTGATGAAGGTCCAATGGCTATCAGAACTCGTAGTGGTATGGCTCTTCAATAACCTACTCCACAGTCATGATTTTTTTGGGGGGGACGGGCAGAGTCTCTCTCTCTATTGCCCAGACTGGTGTACAGTGGTACGGTCTTGGCTCACTGCAATCTCCGCCTCCCAGGTTCAAGCAATTTTCCTGCCTCAGCCTCCCAAATAGCTGGGACTGCAGGCTTGTACCACCATGCCTGGCTAATTTTTGTATTTTGGGTAGAAATGGAGTTTCGCCATGTTGCCCAGGCTGCTCTTGAACTCCTGGCCTCATGTGATCCGTCCACCTCGGTCTCCCAAAGTGCTGGGATTACAGGCGTGAGCCACTGTGCCCAGCTCATATTTGTGATTTTTTAGAACATCCTGGCAATGTAAGTCTAGATCAGGGAAGGCCTGAAATTGCATTCTAATTTTGAAATGGTCATGAATTTGAAGTAAATGCCTGTACTGATTCAGATATTTGGATTTACCCTAAGATGAACCAATGAATGCAATGTCACTCAGGAGTCACCTCACATCCCAGGTATAGCCAGGGATCTACTTACTTTCTTGGGATTTTCTAGTTTGAAAATGATCTGACCCTAGTTAGAGCTCCAAGTGATGATATAGTTCATAGTTAGACAGACTTTCTTATAGCCATACTCAATATCAAAGAGTAAGCTTAAACGAAACTAATTGCAAAAAGTGTCATAAGGATAGTAAACTTGTATGTAACTATGTAACTTATCTGTCCATTCAGTACACACATTCAGCAATTGAATATATTAATTTCTGTACTTTGCTAAGATACCATGATGATTGGATAAATAATAGGTCTTGAAAAAAACTGGTGTTTGAAAATTCACACCTAAACTAAATAACTGATAATATAAGAATAATTTTATCAAATAGAACAACTTGTAAAAGCTTTATATAATGCCTTTGAAGACATCAAAATGCATAGTAGTACAATTCTTAATTTCACAACTTTTCAAGTGATAGTTATTTTTGTCCCTTTATGAAATAGCACTAGGATCAGGTTTGTGGCTAGGGATAGGGCCCTATATTGCCGTCTATTTAACTGCCATATTTCTGGGTTTGTACTTTATGTGCTTCTTCTTTCCTTGCTTGATATTTTCCTAGGCAGTGCTGTTCAGAATGACCAAGGCTTTGTGGAGTTCAAAATTACTGGGCCTCTGCAGTACATGTGGTGGTACCATGTGGTGGGCCTGATTTGGATCAGTGAATTTATTCTAGCGTGTCAGCAGATGACAGTGGCAGGAGCTGTGGTAACATACTATTTTACTAGGTGAGAATTGGTTGTTATCAGAAAACTCAAGTTCATCTAAGGGATCGTGTCCACAGGCTGGAGGGGAAGGGAATCAGACTGGGGCTGTAGGAGTTTCATTTATTTAACAAAATAATTAGAAATGAATACAGCAGAGTGTTGTATATAGTTGATAATTCTGGGAGGTGGTCAAATGAGAGAATATTGTTTTATTTATACTTTTTGCAATTGTCTCAAAAAATTTATTATGATATCACAAATTGTATTTAGCAGAAAAGTAAATCTTATAGTTGTGCCATATGTACTTTTGCTTTATATAAAAGTCAAAGCACAAGTCTTTTTAGTTTTAGATCAGAACAAGTGTGAGTTCCCTTTGCTAACTTTAGAGCCAAGTATAAAAGCTTTGGGCCTCATAGCTTTCTATTATAATGAGATTCCAAGTCCATATTGAACATCTTTTTAAATTCTGTTTTCTGATTTTATGATTAACCCCACAAGTATTCACTAATAAAAGCTTTCAGAGCACAGTTTTATTTAACTTGAAGTATTAGAGCATCAGAACCCCACAAAACTACCACAGAACAATGACATTAATTTTTTTTTTTTTTTTTTTTTTTTTTTTTTTTTTTTTTTTTTTTTTTTTTTTTT
>NW_016107366.1:722966-829985 GCF_001604975.1 Cebus imitator | reverse complement strand
CAGCCTCCTGAGTAGCTGGGACTACAGACACGCGCCACCATGCCCAGCTAATTTTTTGTAGTTTTAGTAGAGACGGGGTTTCACCATGTTGACCAGGATGGTCTCTTGACCTTGTGATCCACCCGCCTCAGCCTCCCAAAGTGCTGGGATTACAGGCTTGAGCCACCGCACCCGGCTTGACATTAATTTTATATAGCATGTCTGTGGCATTTATATTCATTATATATCACTTGGCCATTTTGTCATAAAGCTAAAATAAGAATGATGAGCTGATTTTTTTTTTCACTGCATTGGACTCTAAACTATACCTGTGTTTCTCTCCTGATCTAGGCTTTGTGTTAATTGTCTTTTTGGTCATTTTTTAAATAGGGATAAAAGGAATTTGCCATTTACACCTATTTTGGCATCAGTGAATCGCCTTATTCGTTACCACCTTGGTACAGTGGCAAAAGGATCTTTCATTATCACATTAGTCAAAATTCCGCGAATGATCCTTATGTATATTCACAGTCAGCTCAAAGGAAAGGTAAGGGGAAAATGCATTTCTGTACTTTCTGTGAGCACATTCCAGACCTCAGTTCTGCATGTAGTAAAGTACCAAATAATGTTAAATACAAAGTTGTGTTTTCTTCAATGTCTTTACAAGGTGAAATCCAGCCATTCTCCCTTGTCACCCAGTCATGCACTCCGTATGCTCCAGCAAAATTCATCCAATCACTAATTACTAAAAGTATCCTGTGCTGCTATTCTTCTCTGTTGATTGACTCACATACCTTTCTCCTTAGAACTTCTTCCCTGTCCTTCACTGTTGGAATAACATGCATTTCAACATAGTTTAACTCAAATTCTACCCCTTTGTAGAAACCTTCCCTGATTCCTTCCATCTCCCAAACAATGCATCTCTTTGTTCTCCACTCTCATAACACTTAGTATTTATACTATATTCTGATTCTAACCTTTTTTGTGTTTAGTATTTTTTTTCTCCTACTAGATTGTAAGCTCCTTGCAGGTGTTATAAACTTCACTGTGTCTTTTATGCAATAAAGATGAAATAAATATTCAACTGATTAAAAATTATCCAGTTATTATGTTTTAAGGAGGTAATGGACAAGTATAGAGGATTTGAAGCATAAATTGTGATTTTTAACTTTTTATTTATTTTTCTAATGTTTGAAGTCTTCCATATGACAGTTTAATTCTTTGGTTTTTTTATTATTTCAATTTTTCCCCCATCTAGGAAAATGCTTGTGCCCGATGTGTGCTGAAATCTTGCATTTGTTGCCTTTGGTGTCTTGAAAAGTGCCTAAATTATTTAAATCAGGTAAAATATTTTAAAAATAAATCTAATATTTACTTTCAAAGATAGGTTCATTGTTTCTTCTCCCAAGATAAAATAAACTAAATTGAAAGATGTTTTTCTTGTGGTATTGTACATTGTATCTTTGTTTTAATTGTCTTTTTAATAGTATGTCTATTTCAATCATACTCTTATTTTTTAAATTAATGTATGTGCTTACCAAGGCTCATTATTATTTTAATTTTTTTCAACTTTTATTTTAGGTTCGGGGGTACATGTACAGGTTTGTTACATAGGTTATTGTTTTTATTTTAATAGATAGATAAAACATCACTAGGGTTCATCTTTCAGGAAAAACATTTATCTCTTATCCCTCAATCCACATTCTTTCATCTTTAAAATTTTCCCTAAGAATCTGACTATTCTAATTATTAGTATCCTTTCATTTTTAAAAATGTTGTTTGAAAATTTCAACATAAAGCTGTGTGACACTTAATCCTTTTTACAACTAGCTACTATCATTCAAAGCAGCTCTCTATGCTGATACCTTTTTTTTTTTTTTTTTTCCCAACTGGTAAACACTATTATATTGGCCTGGGAAATATTATCAAAGGGAGTACTATTTATAAGGTTGAATGGAGGAATTGGGAATTGATATTTATAGGACAACAGGCCTTAGGAAAATGGGTTAGTCCTCTATCTATATCTGAGGACATAGGAGTCTCTTTGGGGCACTCCTTCCTTCTTTTCTTTATTTTTTTAAATTACTTTTCCATTCCTTGAAAATCAGTTCTAATGTATTAATGCCCACATCTAATAGGCCAGAGATAAAATTGACTTTCTCACCATTTATTGCTAAGTGATTGAAGACTAGCATTGCACTTAGCATTCACTCCAGGATAGTCACAGGTTGATAGTCCTAGGGCCGTGGTATTGAGCATGCCTGGAGTTTGCTTTATTGGGTTCTGTGGTAATACGAGAAAGTAGGTATGATGTTCCATTAGCAAAATACATTCTTATAGATCATAATATTCCCAATGGATGTACAGGTGTTTGGAAGCTCATTCTTAATACAATTAGTGATGGCCATAACAACCTGAAAATTTGTGTTCTTTAAAATTGGTTTCAGGCCAAGTTGTCTTTATCAGAAAGTTGATGGATACACTAAAGATTATCATAATTGCATTTTTATACTCACCACTAAGTAGCTTATCCTTGGAGAGATATGCTAAGCCCAGATCTCTAGTCTCAATCCTACTACCATCCCTAGGTACCTTTTAGTTTTGCAGTTTTTCAACACTGGACTAGTTTCTACTGAATCTTAATGATTCTGCCTGAGCGTCACCTCCCAGAAGCCATCCCTCTTCCCCTCAGCCCCTCTGCTGAGCTTCTATTACTAGGTCATATCTTAATGTTCAAATGCTAACAATACTGTATTGAAATTATCTGTTAACTTCACCCTTAAACTCCTAGCTCCTTTAAGGTAAGGATCTTCTTTTTCTTGGTCTCCTCACAAGCTAGCACAGTACCCAATATACAACAGGTGGTCTTTAAGTGTTTTCTGAATGAATTATTAATTATATTAGTGAATATTTGGACTCTTTAAAAAGACTAACAGGGTGATATAAAACTATAAAAATACTGAAAAGGAGATGTGCAGTTATACTGAGGAAGAAAATAAATCATATGATATCAAGATAGCTGATAAAAGGTTTAAAAAATCGAAGGTTTTCAGCATATCCTAAGCTAAACATTAGTCAGTGATTTAGTACTAACAACCCTGAGATGTTGGTCTTTTTTGTGCAGGTTTTGTTCATTTTGGATCAGCATTTTGGAGGCATGATGTTCGAGGTTTAAGCAGAACATTAAAACAGCAGTAAATCAAACATGTGAGCAAACGCTTAGGGAGAGTTATTCTGAACTCATAGTTAGTAGTTCTGTTTGGGAATACAAAGTGCTGCAATGTGGGTACTGATCACCTGCAGTGCTTCATGTCTCCTGGGTTCATAGGAAGTGCCACATGTGAAATGTGGCCAACATAACTCTGTAAGGCTAGCATTATTTTCTCATCTGTTTTACAGATGAGAAAATTGAGACTGGCATCACAAGACCTAAAGGTGGAAGAAGTTTTCAACAAGGTTTTCCTAGCTCTTTCCAGGAACTGCTGCCATTATATCACACTCATATACATGTAAATATATACACATTTCTGAGTGACATAAACAAATACAAATATGGTTTATTATAGAAAATGCAGACATCTCAAGTTATAATGATTCATTCTGTAAACTAAGACAATGATGTTTTTAAAGAAAATCTATTGAGGTCAGGTGTGGTGGCTTACGCCTGTAATCCCAACACTTTGGGAGGCCAAGGTGGATGGATCATTTGAGGTCAGGAGTTTGAGACCAGCCTGGCCAACATGGTGAAACCCCATCTCTACTAAAAATACAAAAATTAGCTGAGTGTGGTGGCACTTGTCTATAATTCCAGATGCTTGGGAGGCTGAGGCAGGAGAATCCCTTGAACCCAGGAGGCAGAGGTTACAGTGAGCCAGAGGTGGCAGTGAGCCAAGATTGAGCCATTCCACTCCAGCCTGGGCAATGGAGCAAGACTGTCAAGAAAAAGAAAGAAAGAAAGAAAGAAAGAAATATCTATTGAAGTTAAGATTTGCAACACATTTATAAATTTTATGACCTTGAAAAGGTCTAAGAATTTAGAACAAAATTGGATGAAGGCTACAGTATGGGCTTGACTTTGTTCCCTGTTTAGGCTTCTATAACAAAATACCATATACTACGTGGCTTCTAAACAACAGAAATGTATTTATCATAGTTATACAGTTTATGAGAACTATTCCCATAGTTCTAGAGGCTGGGAAATCCAGGATCAAGCCACCAGCAAATTCAGTGTCTTGTGTGGGCCAGTTTCCTGGTTCAGAGACGGTGCTTTCTTGCTGTGACCTCACATGGTGGAAGAGACAAAACAGCTCTTTGGGGTATTTTTTTTAAAAAAATAAGGGCACTAATCCAATTCATGAGAATAGAACCGTTATGACCTAATCACCTCCCAAAGACTCTACCTACTAATACCATTACCTTGCTGACTATGTTTCAACATATGGACTTTGAGAAGACACAAACATTCAGACTATAGCATTCCCCTTCTCCCCTTTGCCTCAAATAAGAAAGGAATAATTGTAATTACCTTTTCCTTCATTTAATTTATAAGGATCCACGCAGAATTGCACATACCCTATTCCCTTAGCATTGCTGTCTAGCTTGCCCCTATTGAATCATTATGTAAATATTTTAAACTTTAAGAAAATTTCTAGGTTCTTCAGTAAAGAAAGGAAAGAAAATATAAAAATGAAGAAGTTGTGTTCTGGGACAGATGGCCATGCAGACCTGTTTCATGCATGGTGACCCTCTGCCCTAACATATTTCTTTCACACGATCAGCACTTTTTCACTATATCCTGTCACACAGAAGTACAACCAGGAATTGCGTGGGTTAACAGGTATCCTTTTAAAAAAATTCCTGGATGGTGGTCATCCTTCATCTTGCTCATGGGGGTTGAATAGTCTCAAGCTTGTGTCCTACCCAAGCAGATGTTGAGTGTGGGCTAAATGTTAATCACTGATGTCTGTCTGTGGGCAGTTTAGTTCCAGATAAGGAAGGCTGTCTGAGAAGAAGGTGGGTGGACTTTAAAAATCTCAACCAAGAAGTCTGAAGAAATCTCAGAGAACGGCTATCAGGGGAAGCCACAAAGGACTCCAAAATTCCTAAGGACCTTAAGCATGAATTCTTGTAAACTAGGAAGTATAGAAAGAGAGGGAATTTTCATTGGCCTGCTATGATCTGCAGCACATTTTTCTTTCTGAAGAGGTCATCTTGACCTTTGTGTATCCAGTTTATCTTCCTATCTTGGGAGTGAGTGAAGGAGCTTGCAAAATATCCATCTACTTTTTTTCAGTTGGATTGAATACAGAGGAATTTCATAGATCCAAATTTAGAAAGACTAAATTTCTGTGAGTACATCCGACCCTTACAGAAATTTCTCAGAGTGGTGGAGAAAAGAAATTATCACTACCTCTTTATCTACAAACAAATAGACTTCTGCCCTAAAAGCAGATGGAATGGGGCAGGGCAGGGTAATAAGAAGGAAGCAAAAGAGGAATAATCATAATTCTCAAATGAAAGGAAGCTTCTAAAAATTAATGAGGGAAATAAAAAAGCTTTTATAGTGTAGTTTAGAAGTGTTGGGCATTCTCGCATCATCTGGTCTGATGATAACACAGGAGAGAGAATGGAGATATGTGGGTCCTCTCTTGCTTCTGTCTCAAGGAAATTCATGGTGAACTGGAAAGGGTAGAACACTGTAGTTAAGAGTGAGTCGTTCCTTATTGGGGGTGGGAGTGGACATAAGCTAGTACCTAGTTGATTTAAATGGGTTGTCCAATTTCCTTGATTCTAGACATTATGAAACTGTTTAGCATCAGGATGTATCTCATAATCAATATGTACATTTAATATGGTAGGATATTTTCTCCTGAAAACTTGTTATGAATAACTGGCTCATTAGTCTCTTGATGAGATCTTAGAATGTGGGAAATAAGGTATTTCTCTTCAAAGGAGTCAGATCCCAGATCACTGAAGACTTTTATCAATTATATTGTTTAACTGAAGAATTACAGTGAAAGATGCTGAAAGATTGGAGATTGTGGAAGAAGCTACTAAAATTTGAAATGAGCACATGTGGTTTTTATTTCCAATGAAAGGGTGGGTTCCACATAAAGTAGATGAGGTTGATATTAATCCTTGGCAGTACTCTAGCTAGAACAGGAGGGCAGCAAGCTTTTTCTGTAAGGGACCAGAGATAATATTTTTAGCTTTGTGGGCCATACAGGATCTTTCATGGCTGCACAATTCCATCACTGTTGCATGAAAGCAGCCATAGACAATATATAAACAATAAGCACAGCTATGTGCCAGTAAAACTTTATTTACAAAAGGAATTGGCAGGTCAGATACGACCTGCAGGTGGTAGGTTGACCGCCCCTGCTCTAGAATAAATTGTTAACTGAGTGTTTTTGTGAGTACTTAGGGAACTGATGAGAACTGGAAGCCAATCTGTGTTCTTTGAGAATAGAACTGGCTGGGTCAGTTCTTCTTTATCGTTTTGCAGCAAGGTTAATGTTACACAAGATCAAAAGTATAGTTTATTTTTACTTCATTGAGGCACTTGGCAGAGTATTTCAAACGAAGCTTTTGTAGAATAAAAAAAAAAAAAAAAAAAAAACGCTTGAAGCACTGCAGTTTGTTAACTCTGTGGTACCTGCTATCGTTTATCTGATAAGAAGCACTGGCAGATGGCAATGTAAAGCAGCAAGACACAGGTAGATGCTAACAGAAACACGTAGTATGAGTTCTTTAAAATATTCTGTATTTTAGTTTTTGAGATAAAAAGACTTATAAACATAATATAATAATATATTCTGATGATAATAAACTTCCCCAATTTTTATGATGGAATTCTATATACCAAAATCATACTGTATTTCTTAGAGAGCACCATCATTTATTTCCTACTGCCCCATTACTGGAAAAAGCTTAAGAACCATAGGTAGTGACCTGTTCAGTACAGTACTCTCTTTGGCTCTGAAATGTTCTGCATTTTTAATCAATGAATTTAATCATACAATGGCAAGTTAAATTTTTGATAATTCAAACCTCATCTTCATTACAGACTCCTAATAACTAACAAGCTTATAATTAGATCCATAAATTGTATACTATCTCTCCTGGGCTCAGTGGTTAAAGCTTTATAGACAGCACAGTGTAAAGTAAGCCCTTTATCTCCAACAGCTTCCCAGCAATCCCAACATTTGGGACCCAGCGACAATTTAAGTCAACACTAAACCCAAAATTCCTCAGGACCGAAAGTTTTAGTCACGAAGTTCATACACTTTTCCTTCCTAAGACTCAAACATATTTTATGTTATAATGCTTTTTCACGTTTCCCAGAAAACATCAATGCTGTTCTAGAATGTAACATAAAAAAGAATGGAAAAAAATCAGTCTGTGACTAGTAGGTCAAAGAGCACATGGGTCAGCAGAAGCAGGTATAATTGAATGAAAGTGTATCAGCTAGAGCTCAGTATTTTAAGGAACAGAAAGCTCAGCTCAATCTGGCCTGAACAAGGGAGAGAGAGAAAAAAGGGGAGAGGGAGACGAAAGTGGAACAGGGAAGAGCTAGGATTCTTAACAATGTATTAGCTTCTATAACTGAAAAGTTAGAAATCTGGCAAGTTGCCAATGTCCCAATTGTCAACAAGGCAAAATACCTGGTTTTCCCTGCTCTGATTTCATGGTGTTGGCCTTACCCTCAGTTTTACACTGTGACCTTCAGCAGCTCTTCTCTGTTAGCCAAACAGCTATAGCCATTCATACCCTCACACCTTTCCAGAGAACCTATGGAAGAGAAAGAAAGCCACTTTTTTCCAGAAGTCCTAGGGAACGTCGCTTTTGCTTTCATTGGCTCTGATTGGTTTATTCACCAATTCTGAACCAGTCATTGTGGCCAGTAGGTAGAGTATGCTAATTGACTTATGTCAATCAAGACCCATCCCCAGAGCTCCAGGTAGTGACAGTCTCACTGGGACTGAGACAGGGAATGGGGTAAGGCTGTTTCCTCAAATAAGATTTAGGGTTCTGCTCCCAGGAAGAGGAGGGGTATAAAATGCCAGCCATCAAAGAGTTGTGTACTACAGGAGCTGTGAGAAGTGAGAGCACAGAAAAAAGCCACCAAGGAGGAGATAGTGGATATTCCAGATAAAACAGCATAGCAACCTGTTGCCCACACCTACCTCTTCAGCTTTTAAAGCGTCACCGAAATGATTGCAGTGCACCGCTGATGTTCACAGTCATGACCCTGAAACATCTAGGAAAGATTAAATTATGTTGGATTTACTAAGACAGGGAAGAAGTTAATGGATGTTAGAAAGGTTTATGTATGTTTTAATAAATAACAGTGTTTTTAAATGAATGAAATAAAGCCAAATGGAAAGTTATTTTTACCATATGAGGTTTTAAGTCTTATATTTTCTTGTACTCAGTCTCAATCTTCACCTCATTAAAGGGTGCCATATGTTTGACTGAAATATTTTTAAGCCATGTTTTAGCTGTGTTCAGTTTATGTCTTAAAAGAAGTTCAGTTTTTGATGAAAATGCTGTTTTTGCTTTTGTCCAGAATGCATACACAGCCACAGCTATCAACAGCACCAACTTCTGCACCTCAGCAAAGGATGCCTTTGTCATTCTGGTGGAGAATGCTTTGCGAGTGGCTACCATCAACACAGTGGGAGATTTTATGTTGTTCCTAGGCAAGGTAAGACCAAGTATTTTGTCTGCAACATATAGTAATTTTTACATATATATTTGCTCTTTTATTTTAAAAATATCCAGCCTACCAGAAAACTAAAAGTAATAAATAGCAGGTACTTAGAAAGCCCCTACTATGTGTCTAGCATTGTTATAAGTACTTGACATATATTGTGCTCATTTAATCCTCACAATAAATTTTTAAGATAAATTCCATTATTATCCTCATTTTACAGATAAGGAAACTCAGACCTGGAGAGGCTAAGTCATGTGCTCGTCCTTCTCTTTACATATTTCAAACTGTAAAGAATTAGGAAATAGTCTTTCTTGTAGTTAGTGGTACTGCAGCTGGAGCCTGACTGCCTGGATTTCAGTTCTGGCTCAGTCACTGATAGCTGTGTGACCTGGGCAGGGTAGATATTTACTCTGGGCCTCAGTTTGCTCATCAGTAAAATTGGAATATAATAGTGCCAAACTTGTAGGGTCGTGAGATTAATGCATGGTTAATACATGAGAGTATTAGGAGAGTGCCTGACACATTTTAAGTTCTCAATGAATGTCAGTTGTCATCATCATTGTTATAGTATTATGTATAAGCGTCTTTAAAATAGAGCTGTAAAAGAACGAGACTTATACTTTCCTTAGAAGTGTTGAACAAGAGGCAATTTATACTATTAAAATACTGCAAACTATTCAATAACATAATTAGATTTCATTGTATCTGAATTTAAAACCATAAAATACTCAGAAATTTTTTTTAATTGAGGAAAGAAAAGGACTTATACTACCACCACTATAACTGAATAATGTATCATTTCTATATATTTCTTTCCATTTTTTTTATTGGCCTGTATTTCTCTATAGTATAACAATCACAGCATACATACCTGTTTGTTCTGCCCATTTCTCTTACATCCATATTTATTTTTCATCTTGCTTTGATAATTTTCACAATTACTCATTATTACCATGGTAAATATCCACCAAATACTATTTTTAAACATTATCTTACTATTGAACACTTAACGTTGCTCTAGCCAACTGTGTTTTTTAAATGTTTTTGTAAAGAAAATATGTTTGGCATGGAGAAGCATAGCGTTGTGTACAATGAAGTGGATAGGTTCTCTATAGCTGATTCAGAAAGACTTCACAGTCTTTATTTTTATTTTTGTTTACATATATATAATTTATCCCTACAGCTAAGAAAGATATGAAGCAACTTAGAATAAAAGCATATATATGTATATATGCATACACACAGCGATTTTTTTGTTGGTGGTGGTGACGTAGTCTCACTCTGTCGCCCAGGCTGGAGTGCAGTGGTGCCATCTCTGCTCACTGCAACCTCCACCTCTCAGGTTCAAGCAATTCTCTGCCTCAGCCTCCTGAGCAGCTGGGATTACAGGTGCCTGCCACCATCCCTGGCTAATTTTTGTATTTTTAGTGGAGACAAGGGTTTCACCATGTTGGCTAGGCTGGTCTTGAACTCCATATGTATGTATTGAAGGGAACCGGGTAAAAGGTACATGGAAGCATTCTACTGTTTCTTACAGCTGCATGTGAATTTGTAATTACCTCAAAATTTTAAATTCAATTTTTAAAACTCTGAATTTAAAAAGAAAAACTAACAGACAGCATTATGGGTTCCATTTCTATGGTACCCTAACATTTTTATGGAATGTGAATTAGATTTTCAGGGGACCTTAGCTGTTCCAGTTTAGTGACTTGAAACATGTGGTCACTGGCAGATAGGTTCCTAAAAGTAAAAATAGAGATTTATTTTAAATTTAAAGCTAATTTAAATATTTTAAGTATTGATATTTGTCCTAATAAAGCTATCTGAAAACCGCTCAAAATCTCAAATTTCTTTGCTTCTGTGTGAAATTATTTTACCTCTATTTGGTAATATCTTTTCTCACACTAATTATATCTTCTAGTTGACAATTTATTCGACTTGGATTAATAAAAATTGAGAATATGAATTATTACTTATAAATGCTATTTTGTTGGTAAACGATATCTTTCAAAATGTAGGTTTTCTGGGGAAAGGGCATCATAAATGTTGCACTTACGATAGCAAAAAAAGAAAGAAAGGGAGGGAGGGAGAAACATTGCCAGGCATTGCATTAAATACTTTTAGAATGATTGTTTTAACAATCGTGGGATGTATGTATTATTATGTCTCTTTTAAAGATGGAGAAACAGGCTCAGAATGTTCAATGAACTTGCATAGGGTTATAAAACTAAGTCCTAATTCTGTAATTCAAATCTACGTCTTTCTGACTCCAAAACTAGCATCCTTTCCTTCCTGCTTCCCACATCCTACCCAAAGTGTGAATCTCTTCTACTGTATTTTCAAGAATTTATCCTCTAGAATGTCTAATTTTTTTTCTTTTTTGAGATGGAATCTTGCTGTTTGCCCAGGCTTGTCTTGAAGTCCTGGGCTCAAGCAATCATCCTGCCTCAGCCTCCCAAGTAGCTGGGACTATAGGTGCAAGCCATCATGCTCAGCAAGGGATGTCTTAACTTCTAAAGTCATGCGCCCTATTAAGAAAAAAGTTTGATCATGGCTGTTCAATATATCTATATTTATTTATCTATGATATACACACACACACACACACACACACACACACACACACACATATACGGTTGTTACTAATATATGCCTTATAAAGCATACTAAAGAAGACATTTTAAATGTATGAGAAATATAATGGAAGTCCCAGGTGATCCTGTTAAGAATACTCCCTAGGATGTGTGTACTCCACCATGGAGATCACTGATACACACCAGTACTTCTTGAGACATAGGCTTTATCAGCACCTGGGATACTTTTTAAATGTCAGCTACTGGGCTTTATCTTGGATCCAACCAACCAGACTCTGGGAACAGGGCCCAGGAATCTGCATTCTAAGCCTTTCTACAGTTTGAGAACCATTTGTGTATCTACTTGAATAAGTGCATGATAATCTTTCAATATATTTGGGAGTAACTACTACATTTTTTTTTTTTTGACTAAACATCACTAATTGTTGAAGTTGTCCCTTGCATGACAATATCTAACCTTCCGTCTCACCAGCTTTTTGTCTCAATAGTTGGTTTGTTTGAGCCACACCTTCTTTCTATAACTAACTTTACCATTTCAAAGGGGCTTAATTTTTAATGGCATGATAAGAGCATGAAGAACCTCAGCCCTTCAAGAGGGTGGATGTATAACATTTGGAGAGTATAGTATAGTTATTACTCACTATAAAATTGAAACCAGGAGAGTGGAAGAAAATGGAAGTAATGGCTGAGCATGGTAGCTCACACCTGTAATCCCAGTACTTTGGGAAGCCGAGGCGGGTGGATCACCTGAGATCAGGAGTTCAAAACCAGCCTGACCAACATGGTGAAACCCCATCTCTACTAAAAAATACAAAAAAAAAAAGCCAGGCGTGGTGGCTGGTGCCTGTAGTCCCACCTACTCGGGAGGCTAAAGTGGTGAATCGCTTGAACCCAGGAGACAGAGGTTGTAGTGAGCCGAGATTGTACCACTGCACTCCAGCCTGGGTGATAAAGCGAGACTCTGTCTCCAATAAAAAAAAAAAGAAAGAAAAAGAAAATGGAAGTAATTAACCATCTATGGAAATAACCCCAGAGAATAAGTCACTATAAGAGAAGATTTATAAGTGTATTGCTACAAAAATGGTGGGGAAGGCCAGGCATGGTGGCTCATGCCTGTAATCCCAGCATTTTGGGAGGCTGAGGTGGGCAGATCACGAGGTCAAGCGATTGAGACCATTCTGGCCAACTTGGTGAAACCCCGTCTCTACTAAAAATACAAAAATTAGCTGTGTGTGGTGGCGTGCGCTTGTAGTCCCAGCTACTTGGGAGGCTGAGGCAGGAGAATTGCCTGAACCCAGGAGGTAGAGGTTGCAGTGAGCGAAGATGGCACCACTGCACTCCAGCCTGGCAACAGAGCGAGACTCTGTCTCAAAAAAAAAAAAAAAAAATGGTGGGGAAGTCTTCCAAAGCTTGGGTGGACCCAGATTTGCTCCCTAAAAGCAATTTATAGCTTAACCAATGTCTCATCTGAGAGAGGGATCAATTTATAGCTGAACCAATGTATCATCTAATGCATTTAACTCCAGGTTAAGATAATGGTGAATGTAAAATGCTTTGATGATGATAAATACTGGAGAAAATGCCAAAGAAGAATTATCTGTCTTAGCACTAGACAAGAAGAGGCTACCATGATTCTAGAGGTCTCTCTTTTCTCTTAAGACCTTATACAAGACAAAGTAAAGGGCTAGGTAAGAGTGTGTCTGGAATTCAGTAGAATCCATTACTGCTGTGTATCAATCAATATCC
Source organism: Cebus imitator (assembly GCF_001604975.1). Taxonomy (NCBI): domain Eukaryota; kingdom Metazoa; phylum Chordata; class Mammalia; order Primates; family Cebidae; genus Cebus; species Cebus imitator. The sequence goes on along the minus strand of NW_016107366.1, from coordinate 816,950 downwards.
AAATATTTGCTGAGTTTTTATCTGGAAAGAGCACTGGGGTTGACAACATAAGACCGTTATTTGTGTAGGATCTGCTCTTTTTTTTACTTTTGTGACCTTGACGTTGGATCTACTCTTTTCTTCTACTCAGGTCAGCTAGCATCTCTAAGTTTGTTTCCCGGTCTGTAAAATGGGATGATAATATATACTATAAACCATTCATAGGATTATTGAAAAGCTGGAATAAAATGTATTTTAAAAACCACAAAAATTTTTAAATGCTGCGTGTGAAATGATGAAACATCAGAGTAGGTGGTTCTTGACAATAACTAAATTGGCTATTTCTTTTATTCTTTTAGCATGGATGTTTTTGGCAACCTCTTTCTTCACAGAGAGTCCAAATATATACTTCATGGCAAATAATGTTAAATTTATCACATATTCTATGTGAAATAAAATACAAAACACAGAAAAAGTTCTAAGACTATAGATGTTTGTTGCAGCATTATTTATATCTGAAAACAGTATAAATCTCCAACAGTAAGAGAATGATTAAATGTATTTTAAATCACTCATAAAATGAAATTATGTAGCTGAGTAAATATTTATGAAGCATTTATAATGAAACTTCTATAAATAGTAATGAAAAGCTTATAGTGATTTGTTTATATAATACTATTTCATATATGTGAAAATGCTTAGAAAAAATGCATACCATTACACTGAAATATCAGTCTTTTCTGAGTGCTAAGAATGTGCAAATTTTTACTAAAATATTCATACATTTATCTTAAAAATTGCCGCAGATTCTAAATAGGTTAAGTTTTAGGGAGCACACTTGAAAAACTTGATTATCTTTAAACCAGAATCATTTAAAGATGATTTTTAAATGTATATGATAAGCATGTATACTCTGTGTGTATATGGGAATATGTGGATTATATTTCCTTATTTGTGATGGAGTGGCCTCATGCAACCATTGTTTATAAATAATAGAGAGAATTTTTAAGTCTGCAAATGATGAAGAAAGAGTGGTTTTCTCCAGTAGGACATTAAATGTGGTCTTTGTTCTCTCTGCTTCAGGTGCTGATAGTCTGCAGCACAGGCTTAGCTGGGATTATGCTGCTCAACTACCAGCAGGACTACACAGTATGGGTGCTGCCTCTGATCATCGTCTGCCTCTTCGCCTTCCTAGTCGCTCATTGCTTCCTGTCTATTTACGAAATGGTAGTGGATGTATTATTCTTGTGTTTTGCCATTGATACAAAATACAATGATGGAAGCCCTGGTAGGGAATTCTATATGGATAAAGTGCTGATGGTAAGTACTTCAAACGCCCTTTCCTATTTTAGGGATAAAAATACCAATAAAAATATTTTACAGAACATTCTCTATATTTAATTCGCACTGTATGCAATTGAGTTATTTAGAATTAAACTAGTAGCACTCACTCATGAATGAGGTTAATCTTGGGTAAGTGAGGGAAGAAGGCATCTTGGCATGAACAAGATCATTTCAGATCCACCTAGCTAGAGCAGTACTCGTTAATAGTCCTAAGTTCACCGTCTTCCTGCTGCCCCTCTCTCTGCAGTTAGATAGATTTGAATTGACTGGGCCATTGATGTTCTGTGTGCCTTTTCCTGAAATGGGGCTCAAAGACAAGCTATCCTGTTTCCCAGGTCCTAGTGCCTTCCTGTCTTTCTTTATCTACCACTGCCCCAAATGTTACTACTGTCACCCGGTCAAAACTCATCATCTTAAATGTGGTAGGCCAAATTGAAAGCATTTTGTGATGAATACAGATAACAGACCCATGACTGATAGAATGTATTGTTTTTTATTAGTCAAGATCTAAACCTTTAAACAGATATTATGTGCAGATTTTTTATATTAGAACCGCAATTAAAATTTTTTAAAACTTTGAAAACCTTATTAAATGGTTTAAGTACCATTATAATCAATGTTAAATGTTACCAAAGTAAAGATGCTTTTCTAAATAATAGTAGTTTGCTATTAAGCTATGAAATATTTCTATCTCAAAAATGAGTAATAATAAATACTAAGCATTATACATTGAAATAACAAGTCATTTACCAGGAGCATATTTTATCCAGTTAAACCTAAAATAAATGTATTAATAAATAAGCTAGATTTTTTTTCTTTCTTTCTTTTTTTTTTTTTTTTTTTAAATTTGGTTTCACTTCATTGCCTGGGCTGACTGTGAATTCCTGGGCTCAAGCAATCTGCCTGACTGAATTTTTTGAGATGGAGTCTTGCTTTGTCACCTAGACTATAGTGCAGTGGCGTGATCTTAGCTCTGCAACCTCTGCCTCCCGGGTTTCAAGCAGTTCTCCTGCCTCAGCCTGTTGAGTAGCTAGGATTACATGTGTGCCCCACCACACCCAGCTAATTTTTAATAGAGACTGGGTTTCACCATGTTGGCCAGGCTGGTCTCGAACTCCTGACTTCAAGTGATCTGCCTGCCTCAGCCTCCCAAAGTGCTAGGATTACAGGCATGAGCCACCGTGCCCAGCCCAGATTTTTTTTTTTTCCCAATGGCAAGAATTCTAAATGATTTAGCTGACCTGTTTGGCACTGATTTCCTCTTTTTCTGACAACATGAGCTAAATTGTGGACATTCTTTTAATGTCTAAACTAATTCTAACTGGTTATTTTCTTAATAGAATTTGATCATGTGTATTGCATCTCTTTTGTGATTAAAGCATTTAGAAGAGTGTTACTGTTTTTTGAGTTACTGATCAAAAGCAGAGTAAAAATACAGTTTTCCACCCTTCAGTTTTCTCTGTAGGAATGGCGAGGGTATTTAATAAAGAAGTGCCCATAAACATTGATGGAACAGAAATGTTTCCTTCGGGGCATATTCCCATCTCGACTACTGCTAACCACAGGTTCTGGTTGATATACCCTGTCTTCCTGCTTTATGAAGTAATGTCATGGTCAGATTGACATTAAAGAAAAAAGTACTTTGTTTATGATTTGTTTGGTTTTAAAACAAAAGCATTATGTGCTTAGCAACATCAATGCGTTCTTTTACCTTCTATGGTTATTTAAAAGTGGAGGCTCATGGAGTAACATATTCTTGTTGTTTCATTAAAACTTGATATAGAAAAAAATAAAACAGCAAATAAAATGATATTCTGAGTGTGAGAAAATAGCTTCTTTAAAATGTTAGGTATTTTCTCTTCCAGATAGAACTAACATTATCTCTTGGAGCCTTAATAAGATTGTCACAATGAATGGATGGAAAGAAGATTATTTTAATCAGCAGATTACAGTCCATTCCTATAAAATTTAGTAGCTCTCATGTGTGATACTAAACATTATTTATTGCTATGTTTTTAGGCTATTCATTTACTAAGATTCAGTCAAAAATGTAAATGTTCTTTAGAATTTATCTACTAACAAATCTGAAAGGACCCAAGAATTTATGCAGTGTGGTCCATGTTTTGCAGGAGTTTGTGGAAAACAGTAGGAAAGCAATGAAAGAAGCTGGTAAGGGAGGCGTCGCTGATGCCAGAGAGCTAAAGCCCATGGTAGGTGGAGATGAGGAGGGGACCGCCCTCCAAGAATTTCACTTTCACTTCCTCTCTCTCTCTGTCTTCACTGACTGCACTTCTTCAGGAGAAGCTTTTGTTATCTGTATCACGCAGGACGTGCTGCTCTTTCTGTTTGTGTGCTTACCCATCACTTGGATGGCAGAATTCTTGTCACAACTGAGACCACCTTCTGTAAAAGTAAGCTGAAAGGAACAGCATCCTTGTCAGTGCTCAGGGGGGTTGGGGATGATAGTTTTGTCCCTAAGGTAAAACTGCTGTTGCTCTTGTTTCCTTTTTAACTGTCAGTGTTTGGCTTTCCTCAGACTGAACATTTTGGTGTACACTTGAACTGACGGTTTGATTTTTTATCATTTTGGAAGGTGATCATAGCAATTCCTTTCAACTTGCTAAAATTCATACTCCCCCTTTTAAAAATATTGTTCTGTTTACATTGCTGTTGTTTTCCCTTGGCTGCGTTTTTCTTCTGTTGCCTAGGTTGTACTTTGTTTATTAAGCTATTTTTCAGTAGCAAACAAGGCTGTTTTCATCAGTACTCACATTCCCATTCAGTAAGACAATCTAGTCTTCTCCCAGTTTAATTATGAGATGGATATATTATTTCTAGTCATTGATATTATATATATGTGTATATACACACAAATATATCTCTCTACTTTTATTTGAAAAAAGCAGCTTAATGAGTGTAAGAGAATCTTGAGCTGCTTTTCCCGTGGATATTGTCACTATATCGTAACAACAGATACCTCTATCATATATTGGTCTAATTACTTCTAATTTAAACACTGTTTAAACATAAAAACATTATTTTAAAAATAGCTTGTTTATTTTCAAATATTACATAATTGTCTACATCCTTAAATAATTAATTTTAAACAATGTGCCCCTGACTGCATTAATGTTAAAAAGTGTGAGGTAAGAAATTTCCTTTCTGTCTTCCCTACAGTTTAATAAATGATTTGATTTATAGCAAGCTTGTCTAACCTACTGTCTGTGGGCCGCATATGGCTTAGGAAGGCTTTGAATGCAGCTCAACACAAATTTAAACTTTCTTAAAACATTATGAGATTTTTTTTTGCAATTTTTTAAGCTCGTCAGCTATCCTGATTGTATTTTATATGTGGCCCAAGACAATTCTTCCAGGGTGGCCTGGAAAAGCCAAAAGATTGGATACCCCTGATTTATAGGGTTTCAACTTAAAAATACATGGTATAAAATAAGCTCATTTAAGAGTAAAGGAAATAGGTTTATTTATGGAGGGAGGCAGGGAGGTTCTGTGTATATGTAAACTAATTGCATATTCAACCTAAGTTAAAGCCTCAATAAAATATTTAGATATAAATCCTTTCCTCTATAACCCCTTCCAGTGCCTATTTTGGTGTTACTGTTACTTAATAGCCTGAATAATTATAAAATCAAATTTAAACGTTTAGCTTCCCAGAGCACAGATCACACTAGTACCCACATAGCTCTGAATTTTAAGTTTGCATCACCCAGACATGGATTGCTTGCAGATGAGAGCTCACCAGAAATACTTCCAGTCAGGTTCCATGTCCGCCCCCTCCCCCACTCCCCACACACACCTTCTGTATCCCTCTTACTTCACAAAGACTGAGGAGGGCAGCAGTGGAGATTCTGCCAACCCTATGGCAACATCGAGAAATGAGGAGGACTTCCTTCCTTCCACTGCTTGGTAGTCCTAATTGTTCAGCAAATGGATTCCAAGCCCGAAACTTAAAAAGACATATGAAATCCTAAAATATAAACCAAGCTTTCTCCACTTTTCTGTTTTTCCAGTGATTGAAGCTTTCTTTACATCATTCAGTAATAAGCATTTAAAGAAAGGGAAAAATATTTCAAGGTTGAAGACTAGGTAATTTGGCCATGAGCTGGCACAGATTTCTGTAGTATTCTTTAATAAATGGTAGATGAATTGTAGTCGATCAGAATGCAAGTATACCTTCCTTACCTAAACTCCTAATTTATAGGTAATAATCCTGGGAGAATTGCCCAGATTATGTGGCATTCTATCAGATGCCAAATATTTTAGAAAGAGTTTTTTCCTATTAGTATTTTTAGTCTGAAATATAGTGTCCTTTACCTCAAATAATGCATTAAAATCTTCATTTAATTTTTGCTTTCATTTTATGTTGTTTATCAGTTCATTGCTTGCAGATGAATGGCAAAAACCCTCTGCTGCATCCCAAAATACATCTGTGTGCATTGTTCAGGTGCTTTGGACATTGTAGCATTGGGTCCCTAAGAATGATATTTTAAATGGTTATAAAAATCTCCCAGAAGACAAGTGTGAAATGCTGCTCACAGAGTAATTTTATTTTTTCAGCACCTCAGTACCTTCTTTCTTTTTTCTCTTTCACAGTATGCATGATTAGAGTTGGCCCCTACTAACACCATTCCCTTGCATGTGTTTCTAAAAAACGATTTGAGAAATTTCTACTGAAAGTTTGGGGAATTGGCAGAATTTAGGATTGCTTTTTGTATTTGCTTGATATAATTCACATATTGTTGCTGTAGTTGAAAGTTCTATAAAAGAGCATCATGTCTATTTTGCAGTCACTCTAGAAACATTGCTGCTGTTTGAATTCGCTATCTTCCTCCCTCCTCAATGGGATATTTTAATTTAGGCTTCATTTTTAGCCTATAAAATAATGTTCAGTAAAATGAGGCTTTATATTTTTCTTTTGATGGGGGATCATTGAGCTAAATATGAGAACTTCCAGTTTTGCTCTTGAACTTTTCCTTTAGAGAGGCTAGTTAAGGAAACTTTAAAGATTGATGAATTTTTTTTTATGATTCTTTGAAAGAGATTTTGGAAAAATGTACCAAAAATGATGAAGAGGTTTAGGAAAGAGATTTTCTGACAGTCCGCTTGCTATCATATAGGAAATAACTAAAGAGAAAAGGGAAGAAAAATCCTAGACACTGTAGAAACATGGGCTAGAGAAATATGCTCTGTGAATCTCAGAGATGATCCTGGAGGAAGCATGACTTTCAACATTCATAAGAATTTCAGCTCTAGGAATTCAGGGGAGAAGGATTCTCAGTCCATTTTGCCCTTTTGCTGTTTGTGACCATGTGTATATTTGTAACATCATTCATGATCTACTTTTAATGGTAATTGTCTAAGATTATACTCTGTGTGACTTTGTTTTCTAGGCTTCGGGAGCAAGTTCTGCTTGAACGTAGCTGACGGTTATGGAAATCCATTGACATTCCAAAACAATATATACACATAACTATGTATTTGTGTGTGTGGGTGTGTGTATATATGTATATGTATGTGTGTATATATATGTATATGTATATACACACACACACATAAATCAGCCAAAATCAGAGAAAAGGAACAGGGATTTAATACCTTTTTTATGCTTATTTTTGTCAAACATGTACTCCTTTCATACGGGTGGCTTTTACAAGGCAACTTCCGTCATTTAATGTTTTCAACTGTAATTGTCTTAATGGAAATGTTAAAATTCATATCTGATTAACATTTTTAATAACTTAGAGGAGATTTTAACTATAGTTATTTAAAATTAGGTAAAATTATTGTACCAAATTATGTCTAAAGTCTATTCAGGGGTGATTTCCCTGATGTATGTATAAAATCAAGATCTTATTTTACTGATGCATAAGTCCTAGTGGGTCAAGACTAGGCATATGCTTTCAGATAAATAAGGAATTACTCCAATCAGTTTTCCCCAATCAAAGAAGCCATGTCATTTTACTTTTAGAAACATACAAGTGGGCCCAGTATGGGAATTTTCATAATAGTTCATACATTTGTCAGCCAACATTAAAAGGTAACCAACTCCTCAGGTATTTGTAGTTTACCCTAACGCTTCTATAAAAGAAAGTAGGTAAAAAAAGAAAAGGGTAGATAATCTTTCATATGCAAACTTTTTCCTTATATTTTGTCTTTCCTTTTTGACTTTGGTAGCATCCTCCACACATTTGTGTGCCTGATTTGGAAGGAAGCTGGGGCACCCAGCGAGTTTAGCCTTTACGTTTCCGTGTATTGATTTGCAGATTAAGTAATGCTGGGAGGAATAAAGAAGGGACAGAAACATGGAACATAAAGCATTGAAAATTCCAGTGCTTGGGCTTCTGCTTCAGAGGAACGTCAGTGGCTTAGGGTTAAACAGCCATTTTATTCAAATGCTTACTATAAAATCTGAAAACATACTGGCAGGTGCTCCTCTCCTTGGCAATTCATTGAGTATCCAGAGTTCTACGATGTTTAACTGAAGAACTGGCTAATGTTTTGATCCTCCAGTATGACTGGTTTTTCTTTTCTGTTTGGGGGTGGGTTTGGGGTTTTTTGCTTTTTTATTCCTGAAGCTTACCAGATATGAATGGCTAATATTCCATTGTTCTGCTTATTGTAATGGTGAATGCTTTAAGAAAAAAAGTGTAATTTGCTAATAATAATTCATGATCTGTTTATGCGATAACTCCTTTTTGTTACAATTTTTTTAAAAAAAACTATTTTTGTTAATGTAAAGTAAATATTTCAGAGCAAATTTTTTAAACTTATTGCACTAAATACAGGCTCTGTACAAAAAAAAAAAAAAAGTCTCAGCATTTTATCATTCCATGGAAGGAGAATCTTTTGAAAGAAAGCATTGCCTCCTACCAGAACTAGACAGTGAATTAGACCGGTGTTATGGAAATGCATATAAGTAATGTCACTAGGGCTTAATAAGCAGCTGTTTGCTAATGTGCTTCCTTTCAAAGGGTTGGACCTTTAAATTGCTGCAAAAGGTAAATTGTATTTTTTTTTTTTAAGTATTGGTGTTCTTTACTATAGCTAGGCTAAAATTTGCTAAATGCCTTGGTTTTTTTTCAAAGTTCATGTAATGTTTCTGATTTTTCAGAATATTTGCGATGAGTCTGGATTTAAAAACACACACACATACACATACACACAATTAAGAGCTCATGTATTAGCAAGATCTGAGAAACCAACACTGCGAGAGTAGCTATTTTGAAAGAATAATTCTCCTGAAGTTAACATCTAACATCTAGTATCACCAGACAGTATCACTGTTCTCTTTTATTCATTTGAAATGGAACAAATATAATTATGTAACTAACAATTGTCCAAATAGATGAGAGAGCAAATCATGTGAGAAAATTCAGAATACCATCTGTTTCATAGCCACACAGATTTTGGACTTTCACAAACGTTGGGAACTAAATTTAGAATTGGCAAAAGTCTAGAAGATGGGTATCAAAGCAGAAGATATTCCAGGAGCTAGCAATTTTAAGAGGTGTCCCTCCAAAGTGACCTGATGGAAGTCCTGAACTTGGAAATTAGGTTCTACTCACTTGGACATCTCTGCATCATGGACTGTTGCTGCTCCCTGTTCCATATGCTCGCAATCTCAGCTATTTGGAAGCCACCAGGAATGCTTTCTAATTATCATTTGCAACTAGAACTGTAATCAGAAAGAAATTTTGTATTTTTGTATAACTTGATTGTGTGCCATTTTATATAACAGGTCCTGTTTTACAAATAAATTTTGTTTTACTAACATTGTGTTTAGAAATTATGATCTATGTGTAACCATGTCATTTGAGTTGCAAATTAATTGCCAGGCTGTTTTCCTTAAGTAAATTCATGTGCCATATAGATATATGCAGATATGCATATATATCACACAGGCACACACAGAGAGATATTTGATATGTGGAATATCACTCTCTCTTGAGCTTTATTCCTTGATTAATTTGATAAGCCTCACAGAGGATTTTAAGCAATATTTAAATGTGTTGAGGTTATGTTTGGATATTCCTCCTGCCTCTGTTCATTCATTTCAAGTCATTCTTCAGCTAGCTACAGGCTGCCTTATTGCTATTCACTCACTGCTTCCATCTTCTGCCCAAGTGAGAAAAATAGATGAAGAACAAAAATTTATCTGTGAAATGTGGATTCCCAAATAATTTTATAAATCATTGATTCTGTGTTGTGGTTTTTGTCTTTTTCTGTGGTGAATCTTCAAAACTTTATTCAGGACTTATATTTCTAGAGTTTTAGTTAGGGTCTTGTATTGTCAATTGTGGTAGTGACCAGAGTGTCATGGTTTCTGCCATCAGATAATTAAGGCTCTGGTGCATAATTTAGGCCTTCTAAAGCTCCTGCCTCAAAAATAAGCTCTTCCATAATGTGGAAGAGAAAAGTTATATTTCAGTGTAAATGCAAGAGACCCATCTTCTATGAGAGGCTTACCAGTGCAATAGTAATTAAACATTAGCAATTTAGCTAGAGCACTGAGATTGTATAATCCTTGCCTGGATGAGCAGATCTCAAACCCAGTTGTTCCTTTAAACCATTTAATGCAATGGCTAATGTTTAGGATTAAAGTTTTTATCCTATCCTATAAGATAATTAAGTCCTAAGTCACTACAACTTAAGTAGCTTAGCTGTGTGTTGGTCCCCAAACTCTTTCCATAATGGTTAAGCGGGGAGGAACTTACTGAGCTTATTTTTAAATTATGCTAGAAATGTTTTTCCTTTGTAGAGATGCTCTCTTATTCTTCCCTGCCTCACCCCCACCTCCCACCACACCACCATTGAAGGGCATTAAGGTTCTGATTGTAAGTTCTTTCCAATACCACTGATCTTGGTATCTCCCAAGGGCTCCCTTGCCTTCCTTGGGCAGTTTTAGGATTTCACCCCAGTAGGGGGTATGAGGCACTGACCCCTTCATTCTGGACTGACTTTGCTTTAGAGCAGAGTTATTACCTCTCCCTCCCTCTTCAAAACAGCTGCAGGAACTGCAGGCACCACTTATGTGTGAGACCACATCACTGCCCCCGAGGCTTCAACCATTTCCACCATGCACTATCACTAGCTACTAACAGCCACTTCAAGAGATCTCCTAGCCTGCAAGGTAGAATTTTGTGATCAGTTCCAAAACCTGAACTGCCAGTAATGGTGACTTGAACATTTTATTTGATTTTTGGACAGTAACTTTTTCATTTAAATTGGACTTTACAATAGCCTTAACATGGCCTCTGAGAAGTTTCCTCTAGAAAGGTCTTTAAGCTTTTGCTTTTCAATAAGTAAACTCTTTACTGCTTTTCTAATGCTACTTTAAAAAAACAACAACAAAACTCTCAGAGTTTGGAGGCTTATCAGTGCACCTGCAATAGTTAATTTCTGTTTTCCTTTCATGCATTCCATCTGGCAAATAGGAATGCACTATAATGGCTTGCCTAGAGTTGTTAAAAAGTTGTCTGTGAATATATATTGAAAAAAATGGGGTTCATAAGTAAATGCATAACGCAGAGATTTGTGTATTCTGTATTCACAGCATAGGCTGCCTTTTGCTTTAAATGCATATTCATGTATCTTTGTGTACTAAGAATGCATGTGAGCCCTTTTGAAAAGTAGGCACTGTTCATACATAGTAGCTTCTTGGAATTAACTCATCTTTGTTAACTTAGTGTCACATAGTCCAAATTTAAAAAAAAAAAAAAAAAAAAAGTAAGACCCTTGAGTATGCCAAGAGAAAATCTAAAGCTAGGAAACTTAAAAAACAAAACAAAAATTATACACGTTGTGTACACTTGCAAATTTAGAATAACACACTTTTCCCATTGAAATTTCACAAGTTTGAGCCAAATTCTTATATTCCACATTTTAATTTTAAAAGGATAATTTAAATAGAAGATTTAAATCTTTGAAAATATCTTTCTTATAGAAAACTTCAATGCAGTTTTTAAACTTACCGATTTCTGTGGAAAACCTTTCTTTTCTATAGAAATACTATAGTGCCCTTTCTTCCTCCCCATCTGATTCCATTTCAATATTGTATGAACATTTGCCACTTTTGTAAATTGTGTGGACAGAATGTGTTATTTTCTAAGGAAATTCATTAGGAAATTTGTGAAAAATATAGGAAATTTTTAGAGACCTATTAGGCTATTCTTCAGATGCTCAGTTTTACAACTTAAATGATTTTCTCCAGGACATGGAGCTCAGAACAATAAAGTTTTTATTAATAGTCTAGTGAAGATCTAGTTGAACATGAAAACATTGTAATTTACAAATGTCTCAGAAATTTTTCACTTTTATTTCCTAAGACCTGAATTTAACATTCAAAAACAAGTTATTTTGAAGGGGCCATGGGTCTGTTTGAGCTTAAGGAAGTTATGGACTATGTTCCTCTCAAATGCTCATAGCATGTCTATGAACACTCAAAATGCTCATAGAATTTCAGGGCCCTCAGACTGCCAGCTCCCCCCCCTGCCCCGCCCACTACCCCCTCGGGCTGATGAACACAAGTCAAAAGGCTGCTCTAAAGTTGTTCTGATAACGTTTTTTGAAATAAAGAAGTGTGATTAGGCCTCCACTAGAGATACTTTTGAGATGATACTTACCACCTTCTGGCCTGGAATCATTAAAAACTTTATGTAATTTAGTAGCAGGTTAGGGAATAGAAACCACACTAATCTGCAGGAATAACAAGATGATCAACACTGAATCTTCATGACAGTAAGATTTTGTTCCTTGGAGGTATGCGGGAGTGTATGCGCGTGTGTGTGTGTGTGTGTGTGTGTGTGTGTGTGTGTGTGTGTCCTAGGGGTTATTCTGGGCAAGGACTAGATTGTTTGCAATGGGCCAAAATAATTCCAGAAGAAATAAATAGGGAATCCTTGTAATTAATCCATCAACTAAAATACTTGATTCTTTTTATTGTAGCTCAGATATGACATTATGTGGCTTAGTGTTATCAGTATATTGCTGTCTTAAAATGTATTTGTCAACATGTCCAGGAACAGCTGAAGATCATGATGAATTAGCAAACTCAAGTGTAGTCCATAGTTGGCAAAAAATAAATTTGGTAGAAAGTTGGAGGAGCAGATGCTAAAGGTAGAAATGCAAAAGGTGTTTTTTCTCCCAGCATAAACTAGGGAGGTGTTTTCTGTTTTAGAGTTTTCCAGTCACCCACTAGAGCAGCTTCAGACTGCTCTGCCAGTAGAACTCCGTCCCCAATCCCTTATCTACTCCATCTTCTATAGGGAAGCATGTGGATTTCTTCACATCTGCACCTTACTATTAGGTAACGGTGCTGCGTCTACATGGAAGGCACTGTGGGCCCTTGAAAAACGAGGCAGAAATTATTCAAGGAGCTTGAAGTTCTTGTGAAATTTGATTCCAGTGGCTCATGATTTATAGTCAGACATCAAACCATTGCCTACCTTTTCAGGCTGAAGAAAGTGGAACTATCATAACTGGCTGGTGAAAAAAGGAGAAAAGTCAGCTCCCTACCCTGCCCCACATTCCTAGAAGAGTTTTTTGGGTTTGGTTTTGTTTTGAGACAAGAGTCTTGCTCTGTCACCCAGGCTGGAGTACAGTGGCACACTCTCAGCTTGCTATAACCTCGGCATGCTGCAACCTCCACCTCCCAGGTTCAAGCGATTCTCCTGCCTCAGCCTCCTGAGTAGCTGGGACCACAGGTGTATGCCACCACACCTGGCTGATTTTTGTATTTTTAGTAGAGATGGGGTTTCACCATGTTGGCCAGGCTGATCTTGAACTCCTGACCTCAGGTGATCCACCCGCCTCAGCCTCCCAAAGTGCTGGGATTATAGGTATGAGCCATCGCACCCAGCCTAGAAGAGCTTTAATGAACCTTCCACAGTAGTAAATACAGAGACCACTGGTGGGAATTCCCATGTCAGATAGAAAAGGGCCTAAATCCAGTGTAAGTATCTATATTTGATATGTCCTTTTACACAGAAGTATAAGACTTAAAGGGAATATTCTGACTTTCGTGTATGAATCTGATCCACCCATCCTGTCATCTGGCTTTATAATTTGAGCTGTTGTTTCAGGGGTATGTGTTAAATCATATGAGTAAAAGTAGGCATTGAAAAGACTTGGGAATAATTGGGCAGATAGAATGGGTTCCATGGATCATTCTACCTGCCACTAGAAAATGTGAGCTCTCTCTTCATTTACCATGTTGATAATCAGGTTGTGACTTTTTCGTAAATTGTACTAGATACACACAGAAATGTGACAATAACAGCTTTGGGGGCTGGACTGTTAAGTAGATTTTCCCCATCCTCTAGGTTCCTGTAGTCTGTGCTCAGAGCTTGCTTTTTGGCCCCTATTGTTTTTTTGATTTTCAGAGATGAGCACATGGGGCAGCTAACTTTTCTTCTGCTATGTTGCCCTAGTGCTACTAGATTGTTGTGTTGTGTTGTGGAGTTTTCTGATTTCTTCCCTATATAAGGGTACTAAGAGCTCCATAATGAAAAGAAGTTGTTATAGTTTCTCAAAATATTCTGGACCACTGAATGCACTTCTAATAGATTTTACACCTAATGAAGTTAGTTTCGTGGTTGTTAACTGATTTGATTATAGGAGGAAAAAACTTTATAATGAGCAAAAAGGCGGGGAGGAAAGTGTGAGGGGCATCACGTGGAATAACAGGGGCTTCAAAAAACAACCAAAGACAAAAGCCTATCTTCTGAAGACCAAAGGTCCAACTTTACTTTCTGGCTGGCACAACCTTTCTGAACTCCTTGAGTTTAGAATAGAGCTCCTGGAATAATAAGGTGGCCAAACTTAGAGATCAGCCCATACAGTAGGGACCTGCTACTGATCTCGCAGGCACTGAGTCTTCACATCCAGTGTCAAGCCCAGCCCAGCATATGGGGTGGAAAGAGCAGAAAACACACATCAGTGTGTCTTGATTTCTCGCGACTGTGTAATGTGGCATGAGAAGTATGTTGTAGTGCCACATATTTCTCAATATGATGCCTTTTTGTCTTTTTTTTTTTTTTTGCCATTTGCATCCTATTTCATAGTGCCAAAATGAATTTTTGTATCTCGTCTTGTCTTTTGTCCATTCTAAACTGGAGGATCGCAGTTAAGCCTTCCATGAATCCCATAGTTTGGGATCATTTACCTTACCATTATTTTGGATTTTTTTCTTATTACAGTGTCACTACACTGTATGCACGTGGGGAAACAAACATGTAGGTGCTTGAACATGCCCCACTGACACAGTTGTAGCCCTAGTATTTGTGACTGTCATTATTGACACAGTGCAGACTTTACAGATGGAGCATTATGCTCTCAGAGGACTTTAAAAATATGTATATTAAGCAATTAACTTTCTGGAGTTGGAGTTATCAAAGCTTGCTGGGAAATTAACTTCTAAGAGCTCTGAATTGGATGGAATTCCATCTGGTTTTAGAGAACAATGAGCCTATATGAAATGGAGCTTTGAAATGTTTTTCTTGTGCAGAAATATGAACTAGAAACAAAAGTGCTGATCTAATGCTAAGTTTTCTCTGTGTACTGACTCAGTTGCCAGAATTATAATGAAAACTGTATTTTAGTCTAACAAATGTATAGAAATTTTTTATGTAATAAATAAAATTTTATAGGAAAGAATGTTATTGTCTGCTGTGTTGTAACACTTCCCCATGCCCAGAGTGGTCACTGATAAAATCGTGGGCAACATCTTCATTTCAAGTTAGGTCAGTATGCTGCAAGGGTGCCCTAGAATTTCCTAACTATTCCTTTCTGTCTCTCACAGCATGTTCTGGGGGCCTAGGAATAGCAAACATAAATGTACTAAAACCAATTTCTGAAGTACAGAGTTTATCCACTGCCCAGCCAGGCTTCATAGCTGGAGTCTGAGTTACCATGTGAATGCTAAGATTGCAACTGAACTCAATCATCAGGCAGAGTAGAAAAGCCACCACTGGACAGTGTCCGTCATGGAAAACATTCACTGTGCCTGGTCCAGTGCCCTGCACGTGAATTGAAGCCTGGATCTGTACTGAGTTTAATGCATTTGTGAAACTGTGGTGTGCCATCATTTAGGCAATAGCTGTGCCCCATTTAGAGTTTAGAAAAATCAAGCTTTTTAAAAGCCAATAATTGTAGATAATATTAGGGACTAAGAAAGGGATGTTATTCTTAAGTGGAAGACCTTTTCCAATACCATAAACCTCTCCTAATTTGTTTTGTTATTTTGGATTTTTCTTGAGAGGCTGCACTGTGAACTGTCTTATTAGCAAGTGTGAGCTGATGATAGTCCTGGTTGTTTATATCGTCCTGCCAAAAGAGTTGTTACAGAATATTTGTGAGGTGTCTTAAACTTAGCTGGAGGAATTTGGGATTCTGAAGACTGTTAACCAATCTGGACTGTTCTTTCTTTTTTTGAGTGGTTCTGATGCAGATTTACATAATTTCTATTACGTAGACCACCTGATGATTAAAGAGCCTGTGAAAAGCCTCACATCTGAAAGGTACCTGAAAGTCTTTTCTTCCTGTTTGGCCATGGAATGCATACTCTGTATTTAACCTCAAATCGAAGAAAATAAAGAAAAATCTAGAGGATTCTTTTAGGAGGTACAGTACTTATGCACCCTATCTTAATATATAAGTGGTGATTAATACTTTAGCTGCTTTAAATAGCTGAACAGCTCAAAGCTCTTACAGATGTTGAAAGGTTCAGAAAGAAGCCAGTACCTCGTGAGGCTCTGTGGCCTCATGTCTTTGATCAGATGCTGTGGAACCAGCCACTGAGTTTTTGCCTCTGCCAGGGGTGTCCAATCTTTTGGCTTTCCTGGGTCACACTGGAAGGAGGACACTGGAAGGAGAAGAATTGTCTTGGGCCACACATAAAATATGCTAACACTAATGATAGCTGATGAGCTAAGAAAAAACAATTGCATATATATATATATATATACATTTTTTTTTAAGAAAGTTTATGAATTTGTGTTCGGCTGCATTCACAGCCATCCTGGGCCACATGTGTCTTGCGGGCCATGGGTTGGACAAGCTTACTCTACACATTGTTTCATTTTTTTTTTTTAACTTGTGGCAAGTAGTAGTGAAAATAAGAACTGCTTTATGCCTTTAATTTGACAATGTGCCTCATTTACTGTCCCAATTCCAAGAAAAATAATTTTAGCAGATTCACCTAGGTTAAGTTTAGGATTCCAGAAAAAGTAAAGCTAAGCTATTAGACCATTTCATGGGCTTATCAGCAATTTCAATAGAAACCTTAAAGCTCTCTAGGTACTTACAAGCTCCCTGGCCAGGACTGTCAGACTAGAGAGGCAACAGGAAGGAATTGCCTTCAAGGCAAAACAAAGCGGCTTTCAGTCAATCTCGGGTTGCATCCTGTAACCTCACACTGGGAGACAGGATATTAGGTATTTGTGGTTGGTCTACTCACTCCATCTTCCAGAAAGGATTCTCACAGCTTACAACAAAATAAAACAATTTTAACACATACACACCACACATACAAGTTTTGTAATTAAGAGGCAAATCGAAAAAATTGAAGAAAGGATTTTAGCTATATAAGAAATCCTAGGCCAAGTGTAAGACTAAATTCCAAACTTCCTGTCAGTCCTGGCAAAGAGGAAATCAAGAAAGGTACATAGTTTTAATGTTAAATTTTAAAAAGCATAAGTAAAAGTTCAATAAGAAGGACTGGGCAGGCATTCACAATGAGGTAAATAATATTTAAGAACTTGGAATAATGTTTACAATATAGTTAGTGAAGAAAGCAGGGGCTCAATCTTATAAGATATGTAAGTATTTATTTCATATAATTGAGATCAAGCAAAGCATTGTTGGCCGGGTGCAGTGGCTCACACCCTGCAATCCCAGCACTTTGGGAGGCCGAGGTGGGTGGATCATCTGAGGGCAGGTGTTCAAGGCCAGCCTGACCAATGTGGAGAAACCCCATCTCTATGAAAAATAAAAAATTAGCTGGGCATGGTGGCAGCGCATGCCAGTAATCCCAGCTACTCGGGAGGCTGAGGCAGGAGAATAGCTTGAACCTGGGAGGCGGAGGTTGTGGTGAGCCGAGATCACACCATTGCACTCCAGCCTGGGCAACAAGAGTGAAACTCCGTCTCAAAAAAAAAAAGAGAAATGAAAATCATTTTAAATTGCAACATAGGTATATTCTTCTTTAAGACTCCTGACTCTTCTGAAGTTGTCTACTGTCTTTGACATTAACACCACCAATAATGTAACCTCCCGAAAGTACAATAATATGAAATATTGATTATTAAAATGGATAAAAAATCAGAGATGCTTACGAAGCCCATTGAGTGTAGGTTCCTAGTTTGTGTGTGTGTGTGTGTGTGTGTGTGTGTGTGTGTGTGTGTGTCTGTGTGTTTTGAGACAGAGTCTCTCGCTCTGTCACCAGGCCAGAGTGCAGTGGAACGATCTCAGCTCAACGCAACCTCCACCTCCCCAGGTTCAAGCAATTCTCCTGCCTCAGCTTCCCAAGTAGCTGGGACTACAGGCATCTGCCACTACGCCTGGCTAATTTTTGTATTTTTAGTAAAGACGGGGTTTCACCATGTTGGCCTGGATGGTCTTGATCTCTTGACCTCATGATCCATCCACCTCGGCCTCCCAAAGTGTTGGGATTACAGACATGAGCCACCTCGCCCATCGGTTCCCAGGTTTTTATAATTTATTTGCAATGTTTATATTTCTTACCCTCACATAACTTGAGAGTAGTAGTTTTAGCATTTTTTTTGAATTTTTGCAAGGCATTCAACTTTTCAAAGGATTAATTTTTATAGAAATGACTTTTCATATTCATTGTTTTTATCGATATACAATAATATTTAAATAATCCTGGCAGTAGGGTAACCACCACACCTGCATAACATGTTGAAATATACACACCTGATCCTTGCTAAGCACAACCACCTGACACTGAGAATGAGCACACAGAACACAGGCCTCTGAGCGGAAGCCCCTCTCCAGGAACATTCAGCATACAATAGTCATCAGCCAGTACATTCTACAGGAGGTTGGAAAAGATCAGTTAATGTGGCAAAATGGTTAAGTAAAAGTCAGCTATGAAAGCCATCTATTTACATAGAAATGATAATTATATTCATCTTTGTGGAATTATGAGTGATTTTAGTTTTTTCTTTGCTTATTTGTATATTTAAAATACTCCTCTATGGTTTTTAATAGGAAAAATTTATATTAAAAACAAATAGCCGGGTAAGATAACAAAATGATAGGAACTAAACCAGTGTGATAAATTGCCAATGAAATAGAAGAAAAAGTTTCCAAAACAAATTGTATTATTTATAAGGGATTAGGCTGGGCGTCATGGCTCACACCTGTAATCCTAGCACTTTGGGAGGCTGAGGTGGGTGGGTCACCTGAGGTCAGGAGTTCAAGACCAGCCTGGCCATCATGGTGAAACCTCATCTTTATTTAAAAAAAAAGGGGGGTGATTATACCTAAAATAGAATATACCTCGAATGAATAAGGAAGGAAAGAATCCATTTAATAAATTGTATTTAGGACAGTTGGCTTTCAGTTTGAAAACAAATCTAAGTCAAATCTAAATGGATTTAGGATTTTTTTTTTTTTTCAGTTAGACAAGAGAGGTCAGGAGAAAGAGTGGAGAAGATTTGATAAAATGAGAGTAGAAGAAATAACAAATGATAGACTTGAAATAATAGGATGATAGAAATGTTAGGTGGGGATTAGGGAGATACCTCACATTTCATGGAAATTGTGATGAGTGAGGCCCATTTCAGATGCGTTTCCCAAACATGCCCACAGCAGTGTGCTAAATGTATCCACTTTCAAGAAACCTTTCCTGGAGACCTCTTCTGGTCAGCCAGTTATATTCTAGGAACTCAGTACTAAATTCTCCCTGATCTAAGTAACTCACAGCCCAGTGAGGGAGGCCGAGAGCAGTGAGTGATGATAAGCAGCGGGTGCTTTGGAGCACAGAGGAAGGTGTTGCGGTCGTTAGGAGAAGCTGTCTCAGCTGAGTCTCGAAGGATGAGCAGGGATTAGCCAGATGACGAAGGGGTGGGAGGGCGATTCTACCCAGAATAGAAGCACTTTGGCACTCATATAGCAACATGAGGAATACAAGCCATTCAGGCTGTCCAGAGCAAAGAAGATGTGGGTTTGCACTGAGAGGGAACCACCCTGGAGAGGATATAGGAGTTTTATATGTGTGTTCAGACCTAAAGTATGAGTTGTGGGGAGCCTGCCACAGGTTCTAAGCAGAGGAGCGATTTAGCCGTGTGGAGACTGCATTGAGAGTGGAAATTTAGAAGGGAAAGACTTAGGAGAAAGGAAGCCTGAGCTGGGGCCTAAGAGGAAGACTGGAGAAGAGGAGGATTCCAGCGGGAAATCCAACAGGCTTCATGACTAATGAAATTAAAGGGAAAGGGAAAATAAATCATGAAGGCCTACACTCAGGATGATGTGTGCCACCTTTTCCTTTAAATATAGGGTCTTGCACCAGATGATCAAATTCATCTAAGCTCTGATTCTCTACTTCATTGAATATCGGAAATATTTGCCTTTTCTGTTCAATGCGAACTGTTGTAAAAATCTCTGTAATAAAAAGGAGCCCATTAGAGAAGAGTTGGAGGTCCTGAAAATATTGATCTGTGCCAGCAAAAAATGTTTTCCTCTGATAATGATTTCTGGGTTTCAGCTCCAAACATAACAATGGCTTGTGTGGCTTAGGTAGTTGCAGACAAACTTTCTCTCAATGACTCCAACTCTGTTCTTCTACATTGTCACCCTAACCATTTGTGTGCTTCTATGCTAACAAGACATAACAGGCAATGTGTTTTTAGTGTATGTATGTTTATATATTTATGCCCCTTTTGTTTTCCAAAAAGGCATATATACAGAAAGATTTATTTTTAACCATAGGCCGAAGTGCAGTAATGCTGTCATAGCTCACTGCAGCCTCAAACTCTTTAGCTCAAGTGATCCTCCCACCTCAGCCTCCTGAATCACTGAGACTACAGGCATGCACCTTTACGCCAGCTTTTTTTTTTTTTTTCCCCGCAGAGACAGGGTCTCGCTTTGTTGCCCTGCTGGTCTCCCAACTCCTGGCTTCAAGCAATCTTCCTACCTTGGACTCCCAAAGTGCTGAGATTACAGGTGTGAGCCACCATGCCCACACCAAAAAGGTTATTAAGCTAAAAGTATAAAGGCAGACATAAACAGGAAGAAACAAATATGCCAGACTCTAGGACTGATACGGTCACAGTGCATTGAAGCCTTAAATTCTTTCAGCAACCCGATAGGAAAGGAAAACACAAAGATCTATAGAATGTTATTCTCTAGTAGAAGGTTTATGCATTCCTCAATTTACTGTGGAAGCAAAAATAACCCACATATGGCTCTTAAATTGGGATTTGGAGATGCTAAGCTGGGGAAGTCCCAGCATGTAATTTCCTGATGCTTTAACTGAAATTGCTACCTCATTCCTTATTCAGGTCTGCCTCTATTATGAGTTACAAGACATGGTCTTAAGTATAAATAGAAAGATAACCTTCATTTATTTCAGATATATTTACTGAGTTCTATCTTTATTAGCTAAGGATACCAGAATAAAAGACCCAGTTTTCTGTCCTCTGAAAACTCACAGCCTATTTAGGAAGCAAAGGAGTAAGCAGATGATTGTAATCTAGTGTGCCAGCCACTGTAATAGAGTTAACTCAGGAGGAGCAGGGAGAACCACCTGAAGGTGGGAGGGGCAGGGAGATGGGGCTGTAATAAGTAAATAAGCATTTGGGGAAAGGAAGGTAGAGAGTGTCCAAGGAGGAATAGCATGTATGAGGAAAGGATGACGTATCTGTGACTCTGTACTGCACTGTAGGTGTGGGGACACGAAATCGTAGTGGTCAGTAGGCCTCAGATTTTGAGGGTCTTGCAGGCCACCCTAAGGGTCTCGATTCTTGCTGAAGAAAATGACGACTCACTGAAAGATTTTAAGCAAGGGAATGTTTGGTACCCTGACAGCAGTGGGGAGTATGGCATGGGATAAGTTGCTTCTGGGTCAGGAAAACAAAGTGAAAAGACCATCATAATGTCCCATGTGATTTAGAATGAGGACTCCAACTAGGGCACTAGCAATAAGAATGGAGAGAAAGGGCAGGAGGCTGAGGCAGGAGAATCGCTTGAACCCGGGAGGTGGAGGTTGCAGTGAGCTAAGATCATGCCACTGCACTCCAGCCTGGGTGACAGAGCGGGACACCATCTCAAAGAGGGGAAAAAAAAAAAAAAGAATGGAGAGAAAGGGATATATTTAAAAGCTAATGAACTGATAGAATCATCAGAAATGGATGATTGGTTGGTGAAAGGGGCCAAGTGAAAGACAGGAGTCAAGCGTGAATCTCCAGGTCCTGGTTTGCATGCAATACCGCATTAGAAAATAATTTGCTTTTCACCTGGAAAGAACCACATTTAGATGAAGCCGTATTTACTTTAACAAAGAGACAAGATAAAATAACAGAAAAAGCACTGACTAGGATTTGGAGTATTGGATTTATTGCCAGTGCCTTCAGTTCACTTATGGGTTGTTTTCCTCCCTGCCTGTTTTCTTGCCTATAAAATGGAATATGCTCAGCCTGTGCTGTAGAACTACAATGGTAAATAAACTGAGGGGACAGGAATATGCTTTGAAAGCGATTAAATACAAAAGAGTTGTTATCTCCTTATTTTCTGATGCCTAAAGGAGCCAGCATATTATAAGGAAGAGAACAAAGGTCTTGGGATTATGGATATAGATTTGAATCTGTCTCTGCTGCTTATTGTATAAGCTGGGTAACCTGGGAAAGCCACAAAAGCTTTTGAGATTAAGTATCTTCCTTTGTAAAATGGAAATAGTCATGTTTTATAGGGATTTTGTAAGACAATGATTAATTTGTTCATTTCACTCAATCATTACCTAACAGATATTTAATGAGTACCTACGACGTGTTAGAAGCAAAGAATATAAACGTGAACACAAGCTAGAGTCTCCACTCTAGTTTTATGTATAAAAGCTAATAGTGGCTGGGCGTGGTGGCTCACATCATAATCCTAGCACTTTGGGAGGCCGAGGTGGGCAGATCCCTTGAGGCCAGGAGTTTGAAACCAGCCTGGGCAACATGGTGAAACCCCATCTCTACTGAAAATACAAAAAAACTAGCCAGGCATGGTTGTAGGCACCTATAATCCCAGCTACTGAGCAGGCTGAGGCAGGAGAATCTTTTGAACCCAGGAGGCAGAGGTTGCAGTGAGCCAAGATTGTGCCACTGCACTCCAGCCTGGGCAACAGAGCAAGACTCTATCTCAAAAAAAAAAAAAAAAAAAAAAAAAAAAAAAAAAAAAAAAAAAAAAAAAAAAAAAAAAAAAAAAAAGCTAATGGTGGGATATGGTCGAAATGGCAGAGCAGGAAATTCCAAAACTCCATCCTCCCACAAAAGCAACGATCAAGTTGGCAAAGACTGTCCAGTCAATTTTTGCCAAATTCCAGAATCTATAAAAACTTACACACCAAGGCAAATGCTAAATGAAGAAATTTCAGTAAGAGAGCATTGAGGCATGTTAACTTATTTGCATACCATCCCCACTCACCAGCTTAGCAGCTGCTATGACAGTGGTGGCTCAGGCAGGTTTCTGATGTGGCTTGCCTATGCCCAAGTTAGCAATGTGTGGTTGGACCTTGTTTTCAAAAAAAAAAAAAATTGTGGTTGGACCTTGTTCTCAGAAAAAAAAAAAAAATTGTAGTTGTGTGTTTTGAACTGTCTGGTAGCTCTCTGAAGGATCAACTCAGGTTTTAATCTTTGTGTCACATGCCTCAGAAGCTTCTTAGGGCTGAAGTGATCTCCCAGGTGACATCTGTCAATAGCACTTAAAGGCATATATAGTAACTGCAGCAACCTGTGGTGAGGAATAACAGATGTGGCAAACAGCAGACAGATGGAAGCCTGGGAAAGAACAGGCTAGAAAAGGATATACGCGGAGGAATAACAGCTTTCCGAAGCTCCTGCATGTACCAGGAAATCTACAAGGCCACACACGTGCCCAGGGCTAGATACAGGAAGGACCTGAGAAGACCACAAGCATTCACCCCTGGCTAACCTTTTGATGCAAGCAGGAAGTAAAGGCTAAAGCAGAGTTGTGAACAGTCTTGCTAAGTGTTAAGCAGTGCCCCCATGGAGAATGAATGTGCAAACATTAGAAGGTGATCTCTTTTTTTGTGGCTCCAGGTATTTAAGGAAAATTCAATCAAATCACTAGCTGACCACAGCTAACAAAACAGAGACTTCAGTGACCACACACACACCAAAGAATACAGTCTCTACAAGAAATAGTTCAGAAAAGTCATTAAACAAATTAACAGCTATAACCCACAACCAGCAGGAAGAACAAACCCTAGGGAGGTGGAAGAATCTGATTTCCAGAGTTGCCACATTATAATATGCAAAATGTCCAGTTTTCAACAACAATAAGAAATTACAAGGTACACAAAAAATAAAGTGAAGCCCATTAGCAGAAGAAATTAACAGAAACTGTCCAGATGTGGTGGCTCACACCTATAATCTCAATACTTTGGGAGGCGGAGGCATGAAGATTTCTTGAGACCAGCAGTTCAAGACCAGCTGGGGCAACATAGTGAGACCCCATCTCTACCAAAAAAAAAAAAAATATCCAAGCATAGTGGCATGCATCTGTAGTCCTAGCTACTCAGGAGGCTGAGGTGGGAGGCTTGCTTATAGTCCCAGGAGTTCAAGGCTGCAGTGAGCCAAGATTGAGCCACTGTACTCCAGCCTGGGTGACAGACCAAGACTTGATCTCTTTTAAAAAATGTTTTTTTAAAAAAGGAACTGTCTTTGAAGAAGCCCAGATATTTGACTTCCTTGACAGAGACTTTAAATCAACTGCCTTAAATATGCTCAAAGACACAAAGAAAGTGAAGGGCAAAGAACTAAAGAAAATCAAGAGAACAATGTTTTACCTAATGGAAATATCAATAAAAAGATAGAAATGATTAAAAAGGGGAACTCAATAGAAATTCTGGAGTTGAAAATAACTGATATCAAAAATTCACTAAGAGGGGTTCAGTAGAAAGAATCACTGAATTTGAAGATAGATCAACTGAGATTATTCAGTCTGAGGAGCAGAAAAAGAAAAGAAGGAAGAAAACTAAACAGAGCCTAAGAAACCTGTGGGATACCATCAAGCATACCAACATACACATAATGAGAGTTCCAGAAAGAGAAGAGATAAAGGAAGGAGCAGAAAGGAATATTTGAAGAAATATCTTTGTAAGGTCTGGGCTATTAAAAAAAAAAAGAAGAAGACTACTTGAAGAAATAATGGCTGAAAACTCAAAAGTGATGAAAAACATGAATGCACGACTAAGAAGCTCAACAAACTCTACATAAAATAAACCCAAAGAGATCCACACCAAAACAGATTATAACCACATTGCTGACAAAGAAAAACAGAGAATATTGAATGCAGCAAGAGGGAAGTAACTCATCACATATACATGATTCTTAATAAGATTATTCCCTGATTTCTCAGAATAGTAACCCTGAGAGAAATGTATAGTAACCCTGAGAGAAAAATAATTATTAATGAAGAATTCTTTAGCCAATGAAATTCTCCACCAAAACTGAAAGAAGGCCAGGTGCAGTGGCTCATGCCTGTAGTCCCACTGTTAACTCCAGCACTTCAGAGGCTGAGGCGGAGGATCACCTGAGGTCAGGAATTTGAGACCAGCCTGGCCAACATGGGGAAACCCTGTCTATACTAAAAATACAAAAATTAGCTGGTCATGGTGGCACACGCCTGTAATCCCAGCTACTTCAGAGCCTGAAGCAGGAAAATCACTTGAACTTGGAAGGTGGAAGTTACAGTGAGCTGAGATCATGCTATTGCACTCCAGCCTGGGCAACAGAGCAAGACTCTGCCTCCATTAATAATAATTTCCTATCTAAAATTGACATAAATAGGCAAAATCCATAAAGACAGAAAGCATATTCATGGTTATCAGGTACTAGGGGAAATGAGGAATTCCTGCTAATTGGAAATAGGGTTTTCTTTTGGGGCGATGAAAATATCCTGAGGCCAGGCGAGGTGGCTCACGCCTATAATCCTAGCACACTTCGGGAGGCCGAGGTGGGTGGATCACCTGAGGTCAGGAGTTCAAGACCAGACTGGCCATCATGGTGAAACCCCATCTTTAAAAAAAAAGAAAAAGAAAAAGAAAATATTCTGGAACTATATCGTGGTGATGGATACAAAACTTTGTGAATTTATTAAATGCCACTGAATTGTACAGTTTAAAATGGTTTAAATGGTAAATTTTATGTTATATATATTTTACCACAATAAAAATACATGTAGAAAAGTTAGAATAGTTCAAAGAATTTTTATATATACCTTTCATCTACATTCCCTAAATGTTAGTATTTTAATGAATTTGCTTTATCTTTTTCTCCTCATTTCCACTCAATCTAGCTTTCTGCCGTTCTCCTTCCTCTTCCCCTGCTTCCCTTTTCCTACCTCTTCCTCCCTCTCTCTTGCTCTGTCTCCATTTCTCTCTGTCTCCATCTCTCTTGGTCTCTCTCTTTCTCTCTCCCTGTGTGTGTGAGTGTGTGTGTGAGTGTGTGTGCACGCGCGTGCACATTCTACAGACCTTCTTTAAATTTTAATAGTTGTCCCACTAATGTTCTTTAGGGAAAAATTTTTTTTCTGGTTAACAGTCCAATCTAGGATCACACATTGCATTTCATTTTTATGTCTCTTTAATCTCTTTTAACTTGGAGCAGTTGCACAGTCTTTTTTTTTTTTTTTTGTCATTCATGACCTTGATATATTTGAAGAGCCGGGCCATTTATTTTTCAGAATGACCTTCAATTTAGGTTTGTCTAAAGTTTCCTCATGATCAGATCCAGGGTATGCATTTTTGGCAGGAATGCCACAGAAGGCATACTGTGTCCTTCTCAGTGCATTGTACCAGGAGACACATGATCTCATTTATCCCATTACTGTGATGTTGACTTTGATCATTTGGGTGAGGTGGATCTTCCTGGTCTCCCCAATGTAAATGTACTGTTTCTCCCTTTGTAATTGATAAGTGTCTTGTGGAGAAATATTTTGAGACTATGAAAAATTCCTGTTTCTCATCAACTTTTCACATATCTATTCACATTCTTCTCTGAAACAGCTATTACCGTTGTTTTCATAAAATGGTGATTTTCTAATTTCATCATTCTTCCTATATTTATTAGCTGGTGTTCTACTGTAAGAAAAATCTTTCTCTTCTTGCCCACTTATTCATCAAATAAATATTTATTCATCAAATAAATATATATTTGTCAAATAAATTTTTAGTTACTCATCAAATACATATTTATTTGTCTAATAAATATTGATTGTTCATCAAATAACTAAATATCAAATCCCAAATTGTTACTTTTTTCTGTTATCCTCATTTGTTTTTATGCCCACATTGTCTCAGATTTAGCCAATAAGAATGTATTCAAGCTGGCTCCTGTACTTTTGATCTGTCCCTGTCATTCTTTGAGTACTTCCTTGTTTACTGACACAAGCAGATGTTCCAGGCTCATCTTGTGCTTTCCTCATCTCAACTCTGTAATCAGCCAAGTCTTCAAGTGAGCCCTGGTTCCTTTTAAAGGAAACTCGTATTTGGAAACCAAGGTCTGGGCACAATATGTGCTCTTTGTGGTAGCTATTCTGTAATAGCGACCACATAGTATACAGCAGGAGAAACAAAATGACCCTGCATTACTTTTTATAGGTCAATCCACACCTGGAATCTAAACGAATGGGAGTGTTTTCAGAGACAAGCCTAGAGAAGATTATCTACTGGGAAAGGAGACACCTTGGGGTAGAGAAAGGGAAAAGCAATGATTACTATATTCAAGTATTTAAAGGGATGTTGTCGAAGAAAATTGTTTCTATAGTCATGTCCTGAACCCCTAAAGGGTTCTAATGGTTGGAAAAAGAGAGTTCTGTTTTATTAGTAATGTTAATTACTTATCAGTAATTAACATGTGTTAATCACCTATTACTATCAGACTGCGGCAGTGAGTGCTGATTGCCCTGCTATTGATCTTCTGCCCATCTTCCTCATGAATATAACCCAGATATCATTCTGGTTAGCAAAATGCCTTACTAAAATATTCACCTTTCCATACTTCCCTGAAGCTTGAAGTGGCCATGTGACATAGTTCTAGTCAATGAAATATAAGCTGAGGAATAATGACGATTTCCAAGAAAATTTTGCCTTTGCAATATAGGTGCTGCCCATCCTCCTGGTTTTCCCCTTCTCTGGCCTGTCTGGAATGCAGATAGGATACTGCTTGGAGGAACGAAAGACATCTTACAAACACAAACAAAACCACAGACCAAAGATGGCAGAACCAAAAGACAGAAGGAGACTGGTTTCCAGAAAGCGTTCTCGTATGATTTCTCCACACTTGGGCCTGCTGTCTTCTGGGTTTACTGTTACATGAGAAGAATGAATCTCTTTCCTGTTTAAGCCACTATAATAGGTTTCTGTTAAATGCAGCTGAGATGCAATCCTAACTCAGGCACTATGCTAAGTCCTAGGAGGGGAAAGGCCACCTAGTGAGGTCACTGGATTTTCCTGCTTATCAGACAGAATGTGAGGAAGATTTCCAAAAAACTGAAACAGTACCAAGATGGACTTAGCCCCAGGAGGAGACGTGATCCCCCTGACTACAAAGGAATGTGTGTAGAGATACTTTTGCAGCTGGAATTTTATAAAGCAGTATTGAGCACAGAGTGAAAGGCTAATTCAGTGACTCTTTTTTTTTTCTTTCTTTCTTTTATTTATTTATTTATTTATTTTGAGACAGAACCTTGCTCTATCGCCAAGCTGGAGTGCAGTGGCACGATCCTGGTTCACCGTAACTTCCGTTTTCTGGTTTCAAGCACTTCTCCTGCCTCAGTCTCCCCAGTAGCTGGGGCTACAGGCACACACCACCACACCTGGCTAATTTTTGTATTGTTAGTAGAGACGGGGATTTCACCATGTTGGCCAGGATGGTCTCGATCTCTTGACCTTGTGATTTGCCCGCCTCAGCCTCCCAAAGTGCTAAGATTACAGGCACAAGCCACCGTCAGTGACTCTTAGAGTCTGTTCTAGTGCAAATTTTTTTCTAAGGGTCAGAAAGTTAAAAAAAATAGTAGGTGGACTCAGAGCATGCTGTTTTTGCTGGACAGTTAGTGTTTTTTATCTGTAGTCTGCATTTGGATACACGATTTTCATTAAAGTTTCTAAGAACACATGCTCCTCAACACCCCCTGGGTAAACATATTACAGCAATTTTCAGTTTCTAATGAAATATTTGTTTGTATTTTATTTGTGGCAATCTAATTTATCCCTTTTTTTGCTAAAATTTTTATTTATCTTGGATTTACAATGTTAATATTGCAGTAAAACATAGCATTTTTGAGTTTTAGATACTAATGGATTTATTATTTTTATCTGTGTTTAAAGTCATAGTAGTCTGGGCACCGTGGTGCACACCTGTGGTGCCAGCTACTCAAAAGGCTAAGGCAGGAAGCTCTCTGGAGCGGAGTTCTGGGCTGTAGTTCACGATGATCACACCTGTGAGTAGCCACTGCACGAATGTTTTTGTCCATAAACTAACTAGTAGGGATCAATTTGTTGGCAGAGTTTCTATAAATATATGAACGCTCTTGATGAGAAGAGGAGATTTTTTTTCCTCTCAGGATGGAAGTCAGGTTCTCTGGTGGGATACTCACCCGTGAAACATAAGAAAGGAAATGTCAAGGCTTCACTGGAGTCTGTGGTTAATCTCAAGCCTGAGGTAGGAAGACAGACTGCACAACTTTGTGAAAGTACCCAATGGTAACTGGCAAGTTGTTAAGGGAACAATAGATGTTTGTTGAGTGAATCAACAAATGAATCTTTTGGCAGCCTGATTGTTTCTGAGTCGAAGCTGTGAGATGATTTTGCACTGTCCACATAGGATGGAAATCAGTGTTTCTCAAAATGCATCACTATAGGGGATGCAGGGAAGGGAAAAAGGCAGTGTTTAAAACAGAAATTACTCAGGGTTTCACTTCAGACCTGCTGAATCAGAATCGCCACAGCCGGCAGAACGAAATCTGCGTTTTAACACACCCCAAGCCAATCCAGAGGATTCTGCTGCATCATGAACTCGGAGAACTATGGACACACATGCTGTTCCAGCTGAAGTTTCCACGGAGGGACAGAACCCTGGAGCGAGGCAGGCGTTCCAGCTGGAGCAAGGTTTTGGGGTGGTCGTCCTTGAGAAGGCAGCCATAGTACATGTGCTTGTCTCTAGCGACACCCGCTGGTTGAGAGTGACAATTAACAAACAGCCGCTGAAATGACACAGGCGTTTTCTCTAATGGGGCCTCCAATACTGAAGGCATTTAGTGTTTGCATTCTAACAGTGGTAATTAATATACCCAAAGCCCCAGGTATGGGACACTAACTTTTATATGTGTATCCTCTTTTCAGTGGTTTTCGGGTGGAAGCAATATATACATGAAGAATATTGTCCTTCAATTATCTTATACGTTTCTTAGAACAAATGTTCCCATTTTATGTTCATTTGAAACAAGGCCAAGTTTTGAATATCCTCTGAAAGGATTTACTGAACTTTTTTATTTTTTAGACAGAGCCTTGTCGCCCAGGCTGGAGTGCAGTGGCGTGATCTTAGTTCACTGTAACCTCCACCTCCTGGGTTCAAGTGATTCTCCTGTCTCAGCCTCCCTAGTAGCTGGGACTACAGGTGCCTGCCAACACGCCTAACTAATTTTTGTATTTTTAGTAGAGGTGGGGTTTTGCCGTGTTGATCAGGTTGATCTCGAACTCCTGACCTCAAATGATCTACCCACCTCAGCCTCCCAAAGTGCTGGGATTACAGGCTTGAGCTACCACACCCAGCCTACTGAACTTTTTGACTAGGGAATTTGTTCACTGTGATTGTTTTGTGGAAATAAGAAGAAGATAATTCTTATCTGATATCAAAGACTCCAGGCAAGATAAAGAAAAAAAGTACCGTGATATCGTAGAGGAAAATTGGTTCATTTACTTCGCTGAGCACCTACTATATGCCAGTCTTCCTCTCAGGGAGCTCACAGTTGATAGGTGGAGAGGGGTAGGTGTGGTCAGTGTGGCAATGGAAGTGTGTATAATGTGTCAAAGCAGTTGGTGGGGGGTGACAATTCATTCTACTGGGGTGGGGTCAAGGAATAAGTTAAGGCCTGGGGAAAAGGTGTGTTCTTCCAAATCCTGCACAGACATCACCAAATCTGAAGTTCCCAGAAGACAGACTGGTGTGTGCTAAGGCATACAGGTGTGA
This sequence comes from Cebus imitator, assembly GCF_001604975.1. Classification (NCBI taxonomy): domain Eukaryota; kingdom Metazoa; phylum Chordata; class Mammalia; order Primates; family Cebidae; genus Cebus; species Cebus imitator. The sequence continues at coordinate 786,174 of NW_016107366.1, read as the reverse complement.
AATAGCATTTGCCGCATATGCACTTGGAAAGCAGTAACCTCCAAATAATAGGTTCTTATAAAGTGTGAGGCTGGAAATGATAAGAGATGAGGCCAAGGAGTTAGGCCGGGTCTCACTCACCTGCCAAGAAGGTTAGATTTTATCCTGTAGGTGGTGAATAACCGCAGAATAGTTTAAATGTAAGATCTGCTTTTTATCAGATTGTTTATCCCACTGGAATATCAATGCACAAAGTATAGAACCTCCTATTTATCTTGACGGTGGTCAAAACTGAGTCAAAAGGCCTAAGATTATATCTATTAATTGAGTATTTTTTTGCAGATTAAACACAAAAAGTCCCAGTCCCTTTGGAAAGTCTCTTAGTATACTGGTAATTACATTTGACCTGCGTGGTGTAAAAGGTTTTTGTTTCGGTTTTGGTTTTAATGTAGATATTTAACAGCTGAGTTTCTGAGCCCTTTATATCTGAGCTTCTGCTCTGCCTCCTCTCCTTGTCCTAACAGGGATTCACACAGAATAACCCTCACACAGACCCCAGAAAATCCCATAGGTGTCTTTACTGGGGCCAAACGCTAAGCACCAGTTTCTAGAACCTGAGGCTTGAAGTAAACCAGTTCATTGTTTTCTGCATCATTTTGCATGCTTTTAAAACAATAAGTATAATGGATATATTGCCATGTTGCCTTTCACAGCAAGGTAAGATGCTCACTTTGTGGTCATGCAGATGATCAGGACCTTCCCTCGTGGAAGATAGATAGATAAAGAATCCCTTTGTTTCACCCTCCTCCTTCCTGCTTGGTCTTCAGCCATACCATGCATGTCTTTATGTACTTATGGTCTGGTAGTAAAGCATGCTATTTGAAATCTGATGGATTTGACTTTGGTTCTTGCCTACCCCATCACCTTGGCAAGTCCCTTAACTTCTCTTTATTTACCTGGCAAAAGGAGCTAACAATACCAATAATACCTTCTCTTCAGGATTGAGTGAAAAATATTATTACATCCTGAAATCAGCACCCAACACACAGCAGGTCCTTAATAAATGCTAGGTCCTTTCCATTCTTTTTCTATCTCCCCCTTGACTTCAGTGAGCCATCAGAAGGCAAGGAAGCAGCAGGCATGGTGGCATACACCTGTAATCCCAGCTACTCAGGCGGCTGAGGCTGGAGGATCACTTGCAGTCAGGAGTTTGAGACCAGCCTGGGCAACATAGCAAGACCTTATCCCTATTAAAAAAAAAAATTCTTTTTTAAATTAGCCAGGTATGGTGGCATGTACCTTAGTCCTAGCTTCTCAGAAGACTGAGGCAGGAGGTTTGCTTGAGCCCAGGAATTTGAGGTTACAGTGAATTATGACTGCACTGCTACAGTCCAGCCCAGCCAATAGAATGAGACTGTCTCTAAAAATGATGATAATAAGAAGTAAATATGTTTTAAAAGACCAGGAAGCTCACAGCCTTCAATTCAGACTGCAACAGTAGTAACTGGCCATTAAAACATGTTGTTCTGTGCTGTTCTATGGGGCTTACCTCTGGAACAGGTTAATTAAATAAAAGCAATCTTTTTAGCTTACAGATTTTCTGTCTTGATGTCTTTGTAACGATGTTAAGCTCTTTTGGGTATGGAGTCTGACAGTCATTAACCAGCCCCCACCCTTCCTACTATCTTGTTGTTCCAAGAGAACCCGGGTTCTGTCAATATTTGCTCACCACTAGACATGGGCCACACCCTGATGTGACCCCCAAAGCCAGGCTTTCCTGGCCTATGGGTGAAGCCGCCCCAGTTGCACAGATAAGCAGCTTGTGCCTGACTGGGCTGGCCCCAAATCAGGAGAGGATCTCTTAGCCACTCATGCTGAATTGTGACTTTCTTATTGGCTGATATTGCCTCACAGACTGTGGTTTCTTGCTTATTGGCCAAGTCAACAGCCTAAAGGACCTTACTCTAAAAAATTTAGCCAAAAGTTAATCTTTGACTTAGACAGACAACATTTCTGGGGACAGACTTTATTGCATGTAGTTTGTTCTGTCTGTACTCATCTACGCTTAATATAATATTTTGGATATGCGAAACTGTTGGCAGATTGTGACTGAACAAAATTTGGCAGTGAACTTGACAATCAAAATAGAGCCAAGTGACAAAAGTTTGAAAAAGACACAAAAGAAAAAGACTTACAAGCTGAAGAACCCTAGCATTAGCATCGAGACATATGTTTTTAAAAAAAATGCGAGTTTGCAAAGCTGTTGCACAAAACAGCACCAATAGAAACGCATGCCCAAGGGCGACTGCAAGACAAAGCTGGTGCTTGATATGGGGAGATAATGATGATCCTGAAATATTACCCTGCTGTGTTTGTACTTGAGGGATTTTAAAGTATGTTCAAAGTAAATTCTATCTGTGTTTAATAAGCTCACAGGATAAGAAAGGGGATTGTGCCTTCATTGTAGTTTTACAAAAAGAATATCTTTCAAGACATACACAAGACAGGAGAACCAGCCTTTGGAAAGACCATATGTTGCAATCTGGGAATTAGAAGGTTTGAACGTCTATACTCCGTGAAGCCTCTTACTTGCTTTGGAACTCCCAACTTACAGGTATAGCCAGCTGTTAATTATTAATAGAAATTAATTTAGTAATTTCTGCCATCTACCTAGTTCAAAAGTTCTCTTAGAAGGCAACGTGTTTCCATGCTGCCTGCTCTGATGGTTGGAGAGCAAAATCTGTTGCTTCCTAACTCCTATGCAGTGCTCCTTGCTCTGTCTTCTGGAACAGCAGGTGCCTGTGCTGTTCAGCAGCCCTTGGAGCATTTGATTAGAGGTCTCTTTTGTCTGCCATTATTCAGAACAAATGTATGGTCTCCAACCCTCCCATCCCCCATCCAGGATCCCCTGACCCTGACGCAGGTGGAATGCACCCTGTTGCCTTGCATTACCCCAAGGTTTTGGCAGGAACAGAGGAAAGAGGCCAAATGTCCTATTTTACTTATTTTTAGAGTAGTAGAAAGAGCAAGGCAGTGAAAACACTTGATTAAATAAAAGTTAGGATCATTGGTAACTTTATTATAAATAAAAGTTAGGATCATTGGTAACTTTTATTATTTACAAAATGGTGGCGTCCTATTGGGTATGGAAAATTAAAGTTACAAACACACTCTCCCTTGTCCCGGAGACGTGTGCATTGGGGTATAAGGGAGAGTTACAAAGACTCTTTTCTTTACTGAGAAACACACATTCCTTTTTATTATATCTTTTTTTTTTTTTTTTCTTTTTTTGAGATGGAGTCTTGCTCTGTCGCCCAGGCTGAAGTGCAGTGGCTCCGGCCCACTGCAACCTCTGCCTCCCGGGTTCAAGCGATTCTCCTGCCTCAGCCTCCTGAGTAGCTGGGATTACAGGCACACGCCACCATGCCCAGTTAATTTTTATATTTTTAGTAGAGACGGGGTTTCACCATGTTGGTCAGGCTGGTCTCAAACTCCTGACTTCATGATCTGCCTGCTTCACACTCCCAAATCTCTCAAAGTGCTGGGATTACAGGAATGAGCCTCTATGCCCGGCCTCTTTTTTAATTTTTTTTTCCAAATTAAAAGAAGGGCCAGAAAGTTGAGTTGATTATGAGTCAGTGCCAAGTTTATCCAAAATGGATGGTCTAGATATGCGTGCTGTTGTGTCTCTTCAATGTCCTACTGAGCTAAGCACTGTCAGAGCCTGTTCAGAAAGATAGATATATAGCATAGTTTCAATAAATAGAAAACATTCAGAAAATGTTGAAAAAACTAACAAATATCCAGAGTTCCGTAGGTTTAACCATATCATTTATTTTTAAAAGGCAGATGTTAAGCCTTTTAAAAATTATTTTACCTTAGAATTATTTAGTTTCCTTTTAAAACAATACCTGGAAGTGATTCCTCTGGTTTTCAAATATATGGTCTGATCAATAAAATGCATTAATCCTTTATGAATTCGATGTGCTGGAACGGCATACATTGCTCCTGGAACAGCTATCATTTATTGGACACTGTTCTTCCTCTTACCTGGTAAGCAAAAGCTACTGTGCTAAGGGCTTTATAGGCATTATCTTTAAGAATCATGAGACTGGGGGTTGTTCCCATTTTAGAGTGGAGCACATAATGACTCAGAAACTTAAGTTGTGTTATAGACGTCAGAGAGCCTCTAGCAAGTCATTTAAGTGCGTGTTAGAGCCACAGTCATGAACAGAGTTCTGGATTACAGGAGTTTATCTAATAACCCATATTCAGAGAATACAGCAACAACACTCATAATCCAGTCTTGCATTAGGTTCACAAGACTTCAAGAATCTCCTTTCAATTCCTTCAGCACTCTGGTGCATTGTCAGTATTTTTCAGGCTTGCGCAGGCCTAACTTTTCCAATAACTTCAGACTTCTGGTAGAAGTCACTATAGTACTGTGCATACTCAAGTGTTTCGCTGAGTGCCAGTTGAGAGAGGTGATATCATTAGGTTGGACTCTCCCACCTGAGTTACAACAGTGAAGAAATCCACCAACTTCCTTTTTTTCTAAAGGTCAGAGTTACATCTAGCAACTTAGGTGCTCAAGCCAAGTAGTAGAAGTTTCCTCTCAAATCAACAGGGTGGAAGCTGGCTCTATACTGAACAAAAAGGGGCCCTCATGTTGCAGGACTCCTGCCTTGATCATGACCTTGGGTCTCCTGCTCCATCCTTCTCTATCAGCTGCCATGAGACAGACCCCGGGATAGGACAAACCTGCCTCATATGCTGGAGAATTGCTGTGACCATTTGGTTAATTAGAGGACCAAATTTGCATTGTAAAATGGTACCCTCTAAATTATAATTCCCGGGGGGTAAAGCCTTTTTTCAGTGGTCTGGACGAAGTTAAACATTTTTTTCTTACAAATTCTCAGTGGCACCACCAACTTAAATAAAGAAGGAATTTTAGCTTATTTGTCTGGTGTCCAGAGTCAAACAAGTTTGTGGGTAGAATATCCAAGTCATTTGTATTCAAAACTCTAGAGTTCTCCATAACCCTTCCTTCTCCCCAGTCATCTCCTAACTCCTAACGAGGAACAGAGGTAGATTTATATCAGGCCCTGTGTGGGACATATTAGGTAGCCCTGTGTGGAGCATAATAAGTACTTAATAAAGTTTAGTTATCAAGTGAACAAAGGAAAAGTGGGAGAGAAGGAAAGACGGAGGGAGACTTAGAACCTAAGTGTTTGAAATCTAATGTTAATGGTGTGAGGAAACAGCTCTTTTAAAAGTCATTTGGCAATGTGTATTAAAAATCCCAAAACTGGGCCAGACATGGTGGCTCACGCCTATAATCTCAACACTTCGAGAGGCCAGGGCAGGTGGCTCACCTGAGGTTGGGAGTTCGAGACCAGCCTGGCCAACACGGCGAAACCCCACTCTACTAAAAATACAAAAATTAGCTGGCCATAGTGGCACACACCTGTAATCCCAGTTAGTTGGGAGGTGGAGGTTGCAGTGAGCCGAGATTACCCCATTGCACTCCAGCCTGGGCAACAGAACAGGCTCTGTCTCAAAAAAAAAAAAAAAAATCAAGACTGTGCATATTCTTTACCCAGCAATTCTGTGTTTAGAAATTAAGGATATGTGGGCTGGGCCCAGTGGCTCACACCTGTAATCCCAGCACCTTGGGAAGCCAAAGCAGGTGGATCACGAGGTCAGGAGTTCAAGACCAGCCTGGCCAAGATGGTGAAACCCCATCTCTACTAAAAATACAAAAATTAGCTCGGCATGGTGGCACATGCCTGTAATCCCAGCTACTCAGGAGGCTGAGGCAGAGGAATCTCTTGAACCCGGAGGTGAAGTTTGCAGTGAACTGAGATCGCACCACTGCACTCCAGCCTGGGCAACAGAGCAAGACTCTGTCAGAAAGAGAGAGAGAGAGAGAGAGAGAAAAAAAAAAGAAGGAAGGAAGGAAGGAAGGAAGGAAGGAAGGAAGGAAGGAAGGAAGGAAGGAAGGAAGGAAGGAAGGAAGGAAAAGAAAAGAAAGAAGGAAAGAAAGAAAAAGAAAGAAGGAAAGAAATTAAGAATATGTGAAAAGATTTTGCTGCAAATCAGACTATTGTTCCTTGTTATAAAATATTGCAGCCAACCTAAATACCCAACAATAGAGAATCAAGTGAATGAATCATGATACATCTACACCCGTTCTTCTTCTAACCTTTCCTATCTCAGTAAATAGTAACACTATTAAACCAGTTGTTCAAGCTGATAACCTAGAATCATTAACTTTCCCTTTCTTTCAACCTGTCGTTCTGAGTCTATCATTTTCCTAAATATAAAAGGAGCCATCTTATACCTGTATTAACTTAAGCAATCAGTAGGTGTCATCAAGCCTAAAGCCAACATACCAAGGAAATATGATTGCTTTCAAGGGTTTACTCACCATGGATATAGAAGGAAACATTGTTCAAGTAACCAGGTAAGTGGGTGTTGATTCCAACATCATGGAAAATAAAATTAAATTAATTGAGAGCCATAGGGAAACATGAACAAGGAAAAATGAAAAGTAATGATACAGGGCTGCATACATAAAGCATATGTACAGTGTTCTACTTTATGGATGACTTAAGAGATTTTGATTAGATGCAATCAGTACAACCTTTAGATCCTGAATACCACGTCCCCTGCTCTTGCCCGCCTCTCTCTGGTCCCTTTCCATGGGGCAAGGAGTCCACCATGGGACTAAGGGAACATGCCCACCCTAAGCCTAAGACCACTCCCCAGAAACTCGGGACCCTAGAACTCCCTCCCAAGACAAGGCCTGTGTGGGTCTCTTCTCCAGGTACTTATTCCTAAGGATGGATACTGGCTGTGATTGTGGCAGGGGATGTGGCTGGAGATTGCTCTTGTGGGCTCAGGTGTCCACAAGTAAGCATGAACAGTCACCCCTAATGTGGGCTGGGGCGAGGAGTGGGAAGAGAATGGAAACAGGGTCTTCCATTTGTCCTCTTGCCTCCGACATCACAAATGTTAGTAGTCATCCTGAATGCAATGTTTACTGCTGACTAGTCGTACTAACTCTCTCACTCCCATATAGGATATGACTCCATTAGATCTCAAATTCAACTTTTATAGCTACAAAGGTGATAAACAGTATTTTAAAAGATAAGCAAAAATAAGGAAATTGGCAGGGTGCGGTGCCTCATGCCTGCAATCCAAGCACTTTGGGAGGCCAAGATGAGCGCATCACTTGAGGTCAAGAGTTCGAGACTAACCTGGCCAACATAGTGAAAACCTCTCTCTACTAAAAATACAAAAATTAGCCGGTCATGGTTGCAGGTGCTAGATACCACCACGAGCAGCAGTGATCCCAGCTACTCAAGAGGCTGAGGCAGGAGAATTGCTTGCACCTGGGAGGCGGAGGTTGCAGTGAGCCGAGATGGTGCCACTGCCCTCCAGCCTGGGGGGCAGAGTGAGACTCTATCGAAAAACAAACAAACAAACAAAAAAACAAAACTATATATTTGGGATCCTTGGAATGGAAAATTTCTCACTGGGAAGATGGTCACTAGCACTCGTACTCAGTGAGGCTGGGACAGACGAAGCTGGAGGTCTTCCACGCTATGCAAGGTCGTTTGCATTTTCAATCTGATTTTCAATCTGTGTAAGTAACATATCTGTTTTATATTTTAGAAAGCTTACTCTGCCTGTTCTACGTAGGAGAATGGGTTGGGGCTCTGATGTAAGATGAAGGACTAGTTAGAGGAGTATTGCAGTAGTACAAAGGAGACGATAGGGCCATATAGGAGAATGTTTGTGTAATTTGGCCTTTCTAGCTATATAAACCATTTAAACTTCAAAATAAAATCTCTGGGCTATGTAATGCGTCACTAATTCCACTAGGTGGTGATGGCATATCTGTGAAGCAACACCGGTGAATTTCCTGGGGTTACTCAGTGCACTGCATTGTTTCTAAGGTTATATTTTTCAATGTTTGATCTTTGATTTACATTGACATTTACATTCCCTTTAAGTTCCAAGAATGTAACAAATGTAATATATTTTACAGTTCTTGTTTTAAAATTATAATTTCAATAACTCCCTTGACTGGGAGAATGTGAAGGTGTCTGCTCACACACTTTTGGTTCCTATTTCTTTGCATTTACTTAAAAAAAAATCATAAAATAATGTCAATTGCCTTTTCTTGAGCACCTTTTCTAAGTGAGTTATTGTGCTGAATATTTATATACATTACCTCATTTACTCATGCAGAGTAGATGTATTTCTTCTCATTTATAGACAAGAAAACAGAGACCAGGGAAGATTGGTAATTTGCCCAAAGTCACAATTATTATCTGCCAGAGCCTGAATTCAAGCCCAGTCTCTTTAAACAAATTATTAAGTGGACAAATTGGTAAATAAGCAAATAAATGAGTAAATAAACAAGATGATTATACCTAGATGAATAAATTGTTTGCTCATTATTTATATCAGTTACAACGTAGTTACAAATATAACCCAAAATATGCAAGTAGGACAAAATAATGTTCTCATAACCCAAAGATAAAGATACATATTAAATAACTTCTATCTTCTCTTTTTCCTCTTTCCTCCCTCCTTCCTTCCTCCTTCCTTCCTTCCTTCCTTCCTTTCTGTCTTTCTTTCTTCTTTCTTTTTCTTTTTTGAGACAAAATCTTGCTTTGTCACCCAGGCTGGAGTGCAGTGGTACGATCACGGCTCCCTGCACCCTGCACCTCCCAGGTTCAAGCAATTCTCCCATCTCAGCCTCCCTAGTAGCTGGGACTAGGCCCACCACGCTCGGTTAACTTTTTGTATTTTTAGTAGAGACAGTGTTTCACCATGTTGGTAGGCTGGTCTTGAACTCTTGAGCTCAAGCGATCTGCTCACCTCAGCCTCCCAAATGCTGGGATTACAGGTGTGAGCCACTGCGCGTGACCTATCTTCTCTTTCCCTTAACATATTAGAAATTCCCAGTGGTATTAAAACTTCCTTGAAAGCAAGACTGATTCATAATATTATTTCATTTGAACATACTATATTCTATTCAATAATTCTCTTATAGTTGAACTTAGCAATTTCCTCTCAAAATTAAGGGTTTATTAATAATGCTATAATGATCATCTTTGTATAGAAATTGTATCTCTGCCCATTTTGTTAAGGATACCTTCCTAGAACTTAATTTATTGGATAAAAAGAAATTAACTTTTAAAACACTCTTGTTTGTGTTATTTTTTTTAACCTGATGAGTAAAGTAACACATTTTCCTTTAAAAATATGTAGCAAATATTCTTAGAAAAGAAAAACTATGCTGCATCCCTATAACCAGAATAACTACTTTTATGATTTTTGTGTATTAATTTCCTGCTCTATATGTACTTATATATCTAAATCTGTAATGATTATCCATATATACCCCCTTTTCACAGTTATTATAAAATATATATACATCTTGCCCTTGCCATTTAACATTATGTAAGGTTATATGTAGATATTTTATATTTTTTTACAGGTTTAGATATCAATATCTGAACACACATATATAATTCACGTTTCACATCTTTAAATATTGTTCAGAAATATGATGTCTTTTTTTTTTTATAGAGACAGAGGTCTTACTATGTTTCTCAGGCTTGTCTCAAACTGCTGGGCTCAAGGAATTCTCCTGCCTCGGCCTCCCAAAGTGCTGGAATTACAGGGGTAACCACTGCACCCAGACTCAGAAATATGATTTTTACTAGTGGAAGTACATTCCCTTATATTAAACTTTTATTTACGATCTTTTTATTAAAGAGATATCTTTGCCATCCTGATAATTCTTTCCTTTAAATAGACTTCTGGAAAGGGTATTACTACATCAAGAGGTGAAGGTACTCTATGAATGTTGATGCATATTGCCAAATTGCCCTCCAGAAAGGCTCGACCAATTTACCTTTGTACTGAAGTCTGCAAATGTCACCAGTTTCCACATCTGGCAGATACTCATGTCATCATTGTCATCACCTTTAACAATATATACAGCAAAAGATGACAGTCCCTTGTTATTTTAATTTGCATTTTTTCTTAGTGAACTAAATATTTTAGAGTAATTCATTAGTCCGTTATATTTTCTCTTCTGTAAATTCCCTATTCATGTCTTTTGCTATTTTGTTATTGAGACGTCACCATTTTTCCTACTATTGAATAAAAGATTTTTATATGTTAGGAATAATAGTGCTTTTTCAGTCATATTAGTAGCAATTTCTCCTTCTTTGTAGTTTGTCTTTTAATTTTGTTAGTGATAATTTTACCTATAATCTATATGATTTAAATTTTTGATAATTTCCTTAAGCCCCCAAATCAGTAAAATAATTGCCTATATTTTCTTCTATTTTTAATAATTTTATTTTATATATTAAGGAATAATTTATATTCTATTTTTAATGATTTTGTTTCTTTCACTTTTTATACTTATATACTAGCTAGAAATAATTTTGTTATATAATGTGGAGTAAGACCCATTTGTTATGTAATTTATTCCTTCCTCCATTGACTTATGTGGATATTTTGCTATAGAGAGTAGATCTATAATATTCTACGAAGTATAGTTGTTCAGAGTTTAGACTCTGTGATCAATCACATCTGGGTTGAGATCTTAGTTCTGCCATCTTTTTGGTTCTGGGCAAGTTACTTAGCCCATTTAATTCTCAGTTTCCCCATCTGTAAAAGAGGAATTGTTGGGAGGATTCCATTATCCATGTAGAACAGTCAGCATGGGCTGTGTTACCTAGGAAACATTCAGTACAGTATGCATTCGCTACTAGAATTATGACTATGATATCGACAAAGTTATTCATAACTTTAATAAATTCTGATATTCTTGAATGGTGCAGGAACACTCCAAACTTTTAATGAGTTACTTGGCATATGGTCAAAAAATAAAACAAAGCCGCATTCACATCTTCACAGTGGGCATTTGCTCGTCTCACTCCCAGGTGTATCCCAGGGGATACACTTCCACATCCACAGGGCACACAGCTTATATCTTGCCTTAAAAGGAAGAACTGAAAGTATATAAAACCAGATTATCTCAAATGTTAGAGTGATTTAGGAGGAGGGCTTTTCTGTATTACTTGAATTTTTGTTTGTTTTTGAAATGGAGTCTCACTCTGTTGCCCAGGCTGGAGTGCAGTGGCATGATCTCAGCTCACTGAGACTTCTGCCCCTGAGTTCAAGCGATTCTCCTGCCTCAGCCTCCTGAATAGCCGGGATTACAGGCTCATGCCACCATGCCCGGCTAATTTTTGTATTTTTAGTAGTGATGGAGTTTTACCATGTTGGTCAGGCTGGTCTTGAACTCCTGACCTCATGATCCACCTGCCTTGGCCTCCCAAAGTGCTAGGATTACAAGCGTGAGCCACTGCACCTGGCCTTGGTTTTGCTTTTGTTTTGAGACAGGATCTGGCTGTATCACCAGGCTTAAGTGCAGTGGCATGATCACAGCTCGCCGCAACCTACTCCTTCTGGGCTCAAGCCATCCTCCCACCTCAGCCTCCTGACTGCAATTGTGCACCACCATCCCTGACTAATTTTTTAATTTTTTGTAGAGACGAGGTTTTGCCATGTTGCCCAGGCTGGTCTCAAACTCCTGGCTCAAGTGATCCTACCGCCTTAGCCTCTCAAAGTGCTGGGATTATAGGCAAGCACCACCGCACCTGGCCCTTCTGTATTACTTTAATTTTTGACAATAATTATACATACTGAGGGGAAAACAATAAAGATGTACCCTTGGAAAAAATGCTTTCCTCAGCAACGTTACAGATTAATCATCCAAGATTTAGAATTTATTGCAAATAGTAAAAACATTAACACTACAAATCTTCAAATACAGACGCCTTTTAGGAACCATTTCAAGGTATGCCGAAATTTGGTATGATCTCAATTTTATTTAAATCTTCTTTCATATTTCGTAATGCATGTGTATACCTTAATTATAGGGTGTAAAGTTATAAGTGTAATTTTTTCGAGTCAAGGTCTCACTTTGTTGCTCATGCTGGAGTGCAGTGGCACAATCACGGCTCACCACAGCTTTGACACTTCCAGGCTCAAGTGATCCTCCTGCCTCAGCCCACTGAGTCGTTGGGACTACAGGCATGTGCCTCCAATGCCCAGCTAATTTTTTAATTTTTGTCAGCTTCTTTCATTTAGCATGTTTTCAAGGTTCAATCCCTTTTTATGGCTGAATACTGTTCTGTTGTGTGATATATTTTGTTCATTCATTCTTCAGTTGATGGATACTGAGGCCGGATTTGCACCTTTTTGCTATTTTAAATAATGCTGCTATGAACATTCATGTACAAGTGCTTGTGTGGACATACATTTTCAATTCTTTTGAGTATATACCTAGGAGTGGAATTTCTAGGTCATATGGTAGCCCTGTATTTAACTTTTTGAGGAATGCCAAATTGATTTACGCAGCAGCTGCCCCATTTTACACTCCCACCAGCAGTGTATAAGGGTTCCAATTTTTCTACATCCTCGACATGTATAAGTTTCCATCTTTTTGATTATGGACATCCAGTGAGTGTGAAGTTGTATCTCAGTGTGGTTTCGTTTTGCATTTTCCTTATGACTAATGATATTAAGCACCTTTTCATATATTCATTGGCTATTTGTATATGTTCTCCGGAGAAATGTCTATTCAAGTCCTTTGCCCTTTTTAAAAATTGGATTGCCTTTTTGTTGTTGAGTATGAATACTTTATATATTCCAAATATATACGAGACCCTTATCGGATATATGATTCATACCTATGTTCTCCTACTCTATGAGCTATCTTTTTACTTCCTTATAGTATTCCTTGAAGTGAAAAGTATTTAATTTTGATAAGCTCAAATTATGTATCTTTTCCTTGGTTGCTTGTTCTTTTGTTGTCACAACTCAGAAATCATTGTTAAATCCAAGGTCATAAATGTTTAGCCTTAAGTTTATCTTCTGAGAGTTGTGTAGTTTTAGCTCATACATTTAGGTTATTGATCTATTTTGAATTAATTTTATATATGGCAAATATGGAGTATATGTAGGTGTATATGTATGATGTATTTGCAGGTGTCCAACTTTCTTCTTTCACATGTGGATATCTAGTTGTCCCATCACCCTTTGTTAAACAACTATTCTTTTCCAAATGAATGGTCTTGATACCTCATCAATGTCCAAATCAATTGACCATAGATATATAGGTTTATTTCTAGATTTACAATTCTATTCCATTGGTCTATAGGTTTTAGTTGAGCTCTTGATAAACACTGGCATAAGATGAATATATTTCATTCTCTAACAAGTGCCTGGAGTATAGCTGAGCACTGGCCCATGCTGCTTACCTGCCGGCTGGCATGAGTAAGAGATTGACAGCCTCCTCTGAGCCATGAGGATTATAAGAAGGGCATGCACCTGAAAACAGTTTGCACCTCTGATCAACTCCAAGAGTCTCCATAGAGACAGACAAACAAGGTCCAAATTCCAGCCTACATAGCTTGGCTAAAATAATTTGAAGTCTAGTAACTTTTAGGCAGGTGTAATTCATACACCATCTCAGCACCCTCAAATTCACCTGATAAATACTTATGGAGTTCTATTCTGTGCTGTGTACAACAAAGCAGCTTTAATTTGAGGACTTTTATTTCCTGGTATTCTTTCAACAAACTACTTACAGCAAAGTTGCCAAAGACAGTAAGCTGATTGTATGAAGTTATCTTATTTATTTACTTAGACAGGGTCTCATTCTGGCACCCAGGCTGTAGTGCAGTGGTGCAGTCTTTGTTCACTGCAGCCTCCGATTCCTCAGTTCAAGCAATTCTCGTGCCTCAGCTTTCCGAGTAACTGGGATTATAGGCATGTGCCGCCATGCCCAGCTAATTTTTGTACTTTTAGTAGAGATGGGATTTCACCATTTTGGCCAGGCTGATCTTGAACTCCTGACCTCAAATGATCTGCCCACCTCAGGCTCTCAAAGTGTTGGGATTACAGGCATGAGCCCCCACACCAGGCCTGAGGTTATTGTTACAGGTCAAAAACAGTGGAATGGCAGCTCTCATTTTTGAAAAGTTGATTTATAGCCCTTCTCTTTGTCAATAATTAGCTAGTGGACCAACTGTCTCTTCAAGCCACTCCTTGTTAAAGGCAATACAACCTTATCATTTAGTCTTTCTGTTTTGCTTTGTTGAAGGTAGGGTGGTGAGATATCTGCAGGATTGCATTAAACCTATCCAAAATGATATTAGGTTGTTAACATACAAGTTGTAAAGAAGAGAAGCAGAGACAATTATTCCCTGGGACTGGAAGCTTCATTCTTCTGCTTTTAGGGACCAAAGCTTTGTTGCCATATGGTCTGCCATAACAATCCAAGACCGATCCCTTTCTTCCTGTTTACTGGTGCCAGAGATCCTAGAATAGCAAGGTATAGTTTGTGTCTGGTAATGTTTAATCTGGATGACAGCTGGAACAAGAAACATAACCCTGAACCCTGGAACAAAGATGGTTTTCTGCTCAGTGCAAGTTCTCTTGCAGTGTATTACAGGAAGCTCAGAAAGATAGCCAGACTTCTAAATTACATTATTCCTTTTTAAGTTGCTAAAATTGAGGCTGAGGCAGGAGAGTCGTTTGAGGCTTCCATTTGACACAGTAAAAATTAAGAACTTCAGTTCATCAAAAGACACCGTTAAAAGACAGAAAAGGCAAGCCACAGACTTGAAAAGGATATTTGTAAAACACATATTTGGTAAAGGATTTCAAACTAAAATTTATAAAAACAACTTTTACAAATCAATAAGAAAAAGACAGACAACCCAAATAGATAAAACATTTAAATGAGTACCTCCTAAAAGAGGACAGCCAAGAGGATAGAGCATGTAAAATGATGCTTAACATCTTCAGACACCATCCCTACTCTGTGCAGTCAGGCAACCTTCTCATCCTCAGCAAACACAGAGGTATTCTCTGAAGAGGTTAAAGCAGGACTTGCAAAGGGAAAGGGGAGGGGCATCTAAAACAGAGGTATCACGCCAAGTCAGGGGGATTAAGATCCCCACCCCCAACTTCTAGAATTCTCACAACCAGGTCTTTACCCACCAAGCAGGAAACTGAAAGATTATTTTCCAGGGAATCTGACCAGCCCAAAGGAAAATACTTAGATGCTCACACAGGGGGCTCTCCAGCTAGAGGGCCCAATCAAGTCACTATACAGTGAAGCATTTCAATGACAAAATCTATCCACGAATAAAAAGTTCAAATTAGTTTTAGTGCTACTTTCTTAAATGAGAATTACCAGACCTTTGGGGCAAGTCTCTACCATGAAAGATAGTGATCAAAACAAAGAGAAAGACGACAACAACAAAGCAACTTAGCAGAAACAGACTACAAGGTAAAGGAAAACTATAAATTACTAAACTCCCATCATAGAAAAGATTGTACTCAAGAAAATAGTTTGCTATTTAGGCCAGTGAGGTGGCTCATGCCTGTAACTCCAGCACTTTGGGAGGCCGAGGCAGGTGGATTTTTTAAGGTCAGGAGTTCAAGACCAGTTTAGCCAACAAGTTGAAACCCTGTCCCTATTAAATAAATATAAAAATTCGATGGGCACAGTGGTGCATGCCTATAATCCCAGCTACTTGGGAGGCTGAGGCAGGAGACTGGTTTGAACCCCGGGAGACAGAAGGGTTACAGTGAGCCAAGATCTTGCCACAGCACTCTAGCTTGGGTGACAGAGAGAGGCTCTGCCTAAAAAAAAGAAAAAGAAAAGAAAATAGTTTGCTATTTAAAAGAGGAAGGTTCAGAGAACAAAAAAATTTTAAATAGAAAAAAGTGTTAAATCATAGAAGGGTTGAAAGATGAATTTGAGGAAGTCTCTTAGAAAGTAGGGCAAAAATAAGATGGAAAAGATAAAAGTAGAGATTTATTCCAGGGGATTCAACATCCATGTAACAATTTCTTTATACCATACATATATAGAAGGAAAACTTGTTTGAACCATCTAATTAGATGTAGTCTTGGACTTTAAGTTGGAGAAGGGTGTTCTGGGCTCTCAAGGGATCTGACACAAAAAGAAAATTCAGGAAGCCTTGAACTGAATATTCTGATCACTCATTGGGATGAGCGACATTATGCTGCAAGTTTTCATGTTCAATGGTAGTAGGAAAGATACATCAGCCAATTGTAATGAAATCACATTTAATCAGACTGTATACTTTAGTCTTAAGGGTTGCATTTGGCTTTTTAAATAATATTTTTAAATTTAAAAACAGGAAGAGGTCCAGGTGCAGTGACTCAGGCCTGTAATCCCAGACTTTGGGATGCTGAGGTAGATGGATTGCTTGAGTCCAGGAGTTTAAGACCAGCCTGGTCAACATAGTGAAATCCCATCTCTACAAAAAATACAAAAAAAGTAACCACCCGTGGTGCAGGCCTGTAGTCCCAGCTACTCAGAAGGCTGAGGTGGATTGATTGAGCCTGGGAGGTCGAGCTGCAATGAGCTGGTTTCTTGCCACTGCACTGCAGCCTAGGTGACAAAGCAGGACCCTGTTTCAAAAAAAAAAAAAAAAAAAAAGATGAAAAAAAAAAAAAAGGGGGGAAAGCTGAATGTAATGTAGTCTCCTGGATAGGATTGTGGAACTGTAAAGGACATCAGGGGAAAATTAATGAAATCTGAATAAAGTATGAAGTTTAGCTAATAGCTGTGTACCAGTGTTGGTTCACTAGTTGTGACAAATGTATCATAATAATGTAAGATGTTAGCAATAGGGGAAACTAGGCATGAGGTAGATGGGAACTCTATATTATCTTTGCAACTTTTCTGTGAACCTAAAACTATTATAAAATTTTAAAGTTTATTTAAATAGAAAAATAGGAGGAAAGAATTTTATCTTAACATCAGACAAATCACAACTTTGGCATAAGCCTAGTCACTAGGCCACTTGACCATAACCAAGCAACACAGTCAGTCAGATGTCAGTCTAATAATAGGTCTGGTTATCTTCAGTAAAGGGAAAAAAATCATGAAAGCTGAAACTGCAAGTCAAAGTATGTAAAATCATAAAAATGGAGTGGTATGGAGCTCCTATAGTCCCAGTTACCAAGGAGGCTGAAGTGGGAGGATTGCTTGAGGCCAGGAGTTTGAGGTTACAGTGAGCTATGATCATGCAACTGCACTCCAGCCTGAGTGACAGAGCAAGACCTTGTCATAAACTAATTAATTAGTTAATAATTAAAGAAAATGAAACTGATAAGACAGCAAAGTTTAGATGAGGTGTTGAGGAAAATAGGAAGCCATTGCCAATTTCTTGAGTGAGAAACTAATGTGGTGAAAGCAATAATTTAGGGATTTATTCTATCAGCAACCAGCCAAATGAGCTGAAGTTGGGAAAAATCCAAGGCAGGGGGGAACAGCAATAACTGGCATGTACTAAAATCTCAAAACTAAAACCCTAAAATGAAGCTTTAGGTAAGGGTTTCAAGCAATGTTATTCTTAGTGCCATATGTGATCTGTTTTAAGCATCTGGAGACAAGCAGAGTCTATTGTGGAGACAGATGTATCAGATCTTAACCTGACTTTGTTAGACATCTGAATCATAGGACTATTTCATACCCCCTTGTTCCAAGTCCAAGCTCTCCTGGCATCTTGTGGTTAGGACTGTATCTTGTTACTTCTGCTCGTCCTGCAGTGGCTCTGGGCTTGTTTGATAATCAAACTGAGCCTGCCCTTATTTTTAATAATTAACCCATCCTAACGGGGCTTTGTATTTGGAAATGATTTTAAACCTAAAGAAAAGCCGCAAGAATACGAATGGTACCTAGAAACACCATGCTACGTGTTGTTATCCACATGAAATGTTTGTTTAAAAGTGTGTGGCACCTCCCACTCTTTCTCTCTCTTGCTCCTGCCCTGGTCATGTGATGTGCCTGCTCCCACTTCACCTTCTGCCATGAGTAAAAGCTCCCTGAGTCCTCCCCAGAAGCCAAGCAGAAGTGTATGCCATTCTTGTATGGCCTGCAGAACCAGAATCCAATTAAACTTATTTTCTTTATAAATTAAAAAAAAAATGTATTTTACCCCATATGCTCATTCATTCTCTATCTATCTAGATCTCTCTAGATATATCTATCTATTGAGATCCAGGTAGGTATCTAGATAAGTATCTAGATAGATTGATAAAGGTATATATATAGAGAGTGTTAGGTCCATATTCTCTCTCTCTCTCTCTCTCTCTCTCTATATATATATGCATATCTATTAGGTATATAGTATATACCTAAAATTTTTGGATCATTTGAGAATAATGTTCATACATCATTGCCCTTTAGTCCTAAATACTTCAATGTGTATTTCCTAGAAATACGAATATCCATTTAAAGAACCACATTATACTTCTTATCTTCAGTTCATTTACTTAGTCACTATTTCTTGAATTGCACCAAACTATGAGAACATCCATTATCCTGGTCTGACCTGACCCACTGCTAACTGAATTACAGAAGTGAAAAATTGAAAATTTCATTTGCATTCGAGTTTTGGTCTTTGAGAGTATCATGGAATCAAATTTTGCAGATTAGATTTGAATTTGACTCATCATGGGTTTGTTTTATTCAGTTCAACTATCCTAAGAACCTCTTTGTGAAAGAACAATACTAATACCAATAATGGCAAACACTAATCTAGTCTTCCTCGATATGTGTCAGTGTTCTACGTACACTGTATTTACCAATGCATTGAATCCTTACAACAACCTTAAGGAAATCATAATTATCTCCATTTTAGACATGGAGAAATGTAAGAAGTAAAATAACTTGAGCATGAATACACAGTTGATAAGGGGATCTCTCAGATATCTTTTTAAATTTGTTAATCTGTGTGTGTGTGTAGCCTTCTTACATTTCATAATGTTTTCTTTAAAGATGATCCCACACTATTTCTAGCTATTGATTACTTCTCATTGTGTCATGTTCCCCTAGGATGGAAGTATTCATTTTCTTGATGTGTTGATTTTTCAGCTGAAGAAAAGGTGACTGGTCTCATGAGCCCGGAACAATGAACTCAGAGGAGGTTGTTTACATGAGGTTCTCCCACTCACCAGCTGTTGAGAGTCTGCAATTATGAAGAGCAGGATCTTATTACTTCAATGAAAGCATGTAACAAGGTTCCCAAACCACCAACAGCCAAGTGGATTGGTACAGTGCGGCTGTCTAATAAATAATCAAAAGCATTTGATAGAAATCTGTCTTGCAGCACCGTCTTCACATTTAATGTTGCTTTCTCTTCTAGCCTTGGGTATGTTTAAATGATCCCCTTTTCTCACTCTAGTGCCAATACTGGCCTGAAGGCTAGATCCACAGTGAAATTCTTGTTCAGGCTGGGTCTGTCCACTTTGACTCTGCTATTTATAGAGCCAATGTGGGTTAATAACTACTATTTATTGAGTGCCTGTTCCATGCCAAGCATTAGGCTGGGAGCTTTACATACATTTAATCCTCACAATAGCCCTGTAAGGTTGCACCTATTAGCTCCACTTTGCCCATGAAGAAATGGAAACTCAGAGAGTTTGTGTGCTACATATAAGATCACACAGTTGCCAGAGTCAGGATTCAAATCTAGGTCTAACTCCAAAGCCCTCTACACTTACATTGTTTTGCTTATCAATGCTCCGGAGATAATTATCCCAACCCCTTATCAATGGTATACTTCCTCTCATGATGGCAGTGTATGTGTATGGGAAGTGTCTTAGATGGAGGACCAGGGAGTCTTTAGAGGTAGAGAAGAATCACAGAATTATCTTCTAAAAAAAACCCCACAATATTCTTTAAGACCAGCAGTTGATAAAATATGGCCCCCAGCTATTTTAGTAAATAAAGTTTTATTGGAAACACAGCCACACCCAGTCATTCATGTCTGTGGCTGCTTTTGCTCTACAGTGATTGAGCTGCATAGTTGTGACAGATTCCATTTGGCCCCCAAAGCTTAAAATGCTGAATGTTTGGCCCTTTAAGAAAAAGTGTGCCAACCTCTGTTTTAGATGACTTTGGAAGAAAGCCAACCATCTTCATTCAGGTCAATTTATTATTTTTCCATTTGATTGAAAAAGTACTTAAAGATTTATAATGCTAAGATAATTACTGCATTCAAATGGTGGTGGTGGTGATGGAGTGGGGGTTGAGGGGCTGTAGGGATCTAACCAGGAAAGGGAAGGGGCAGGGTTAGGGGAGGTCTGGGCCTCTGGATCTGCAGTCAGCTCCTTACCCCAGACTCCTCCCACTCACGTCCTTCCTATTTCTCCTGCCAAATCAAACGTCCTAAAATAACTCATTGCTCATAAACATGCAAGTGGCTTCCCCCACACAACATGCTCACAACCCAACACCTTGGCCTGGAATTCAGAGACCATTATAGTTTGACCCCTACTAATCTCTCTCTCCACCCTGCTTTTCCCTTTTCATTTTTTTTCATCATGAGAAAATCATGCCAAATTTGAGTTTATATATCAAGGCCAATTTTCTTGTCTTTGATTCACTTTTATGTAGCAGAAAAATAAACATATACTACTTGTAGGTGTTTGTCTTAGTCCTTTCTGGTGGCTGTAACAAAATACCACACACTGCGTGGCTTACAAACAACAGAAATTTCTCACCAGTCCAGAGGCTGGGAAGTTTGATATCAAGGTGCTGGCAGATTCAGTGTTTTGTGAAGGCCTGCCTCCTGGTTCACAGATGGCACCGTCTCACTTCATGCATCCTCACCTGGGTTTCTCCCAGGACTCTTTTATTCATGCCATTCATGAGGGCTCTGCCTCTGACCCAGTCACTTCCAAAGGCCCCATTCCCTATTACTATCACCTTGGGGGTTAAGATTTTAACAAATGAATTTTGTGGAGACTCAAACATTCGAACCAAAACAGTGTTGTAGTGGGCGCGGTGGCTCATGCATGTAATCCCAACACTTTGGGAGGCTGAGGTGGGCAGATCACTTGAGGTCAGGAGTTCAAGACCATCCTGGCCAATATGGTAAAACCCCATTTCTACTAAAAATGCAAAATGTAGCCAAGTGTGGTGATGGGTGTCTGTATTCCCAGCTACTCAGGAGGCTGAGGTGGGAGAATCGCTTGAACCCAGGAGGCAGAGGTTGTAGTGGGCCAAGATCGCACCACTGCACTCCAGTCTGGGCAACAGAGAAAGACTTCATCTCAAAAAAAACAAAAACAACAACAACAAAAAATTAATGTTGTATTTGATCACAGGAAGCCAGGCTGAGCTTTCATATATGATGCCACTTCACCGGAGCTGAAAGGTATAAACAAAATAAAAACTTATAAATGCATTAGTTACTTTTCTGTAGTAGGCATTATCCAATTGTATTTAGAAAAATTATTCTAGCTATTTTTGAAGTTTATATTATTAGAAACTCTCTCATTGCTATGTATTTTTCTTACAGATAATTTTCATGGCTGTAGAACATTTCATCTCCTATGTGTTCTACAGTCCTCCTAATGTTTCCCCAATGTTTGGGCACTGAAGGTTGCCCTTTACACTCACTTCATCCCGAACTCCATTTCTTGGAGTTGTTCTTCCATTGTTTCCCTTCTTTGCTCAGACTGTTTCTTTGGCTTGGAAAGGGTCCAGTCTTCCCTTCCTGTCTCCTTGTCTTAAGTCCTTCCTTTCTAGCATAAGCCCTATCACCTTTCTCCCTCAAACTCTTTTGTCACGGAAAAGTACAGATTGACCTTTATAATGAAGGATGGATTTCAAGAGGCTTATTTTCCCTAGAAGTGCTGACATAGTACCATCTTCACTAGCAGCAATAACATTGCAGCACCAAAGGGCTCACAGACACTATTATTTTCTGATGCTGTACTTAGGAGAACAGTTTATTTTAGAAAATGATAATAGAGGCCAGGCTTGGTAGCTCATGCCTATAATCCCAGCACTTTGGGAGGCTGAGGCAAGTGGGTCACCTGAGGTCAGGAGTTCAAGACCATCTTATGCAACATGGTGAAACCCCATCTCTACTACAAATACAAAAATTAGCCAGGTGAGATGGTGCATGCCTGTGGTCCCAGCTACTTGGGAGGCTGAGGCAGGAGAATTGCTTGAACCTGGGAGGAGGAGGTTGCAGTGAACTGAGATTGTGCCTCTGCACTCCAACCTGGGCAACAGAGCAAGACTCCATCTCAAAAAAAAAAAAAAGGATAATAGATAGTTAACATATAGATAGTTAAATACGTATTTTCTATATGTCTATCATTATTCTAAGCATCCTATATACATTAAGTCATTTATCTTCATAACAAACGTATCAAGTGGATATTGTTAATACTCTTATTTTAGAAATGAGAAAATTGAGGTACAGAAAGAATAAGAAGTTGCCCAAAGACACAACTGGCAAGACTTGGGATCTGTATTCAGACAGTCTGGCACCAGAGTCTGGGTGCTTAGCCAGTGAAATAGAAGTGCAGAGAATTTGTGATGACCCTTTATCTCCCTAATCTCAACGTGGCCCTTAATATTTTCAGAGTATACGGAGAGGGATAGGGACTGCTGAGCAGTGTTCTTCCTAGGAACATTCAATCTATTTCTCTGTGTTGGAGAAACCTGGCTGGGGGCCACCATCCTTTCACAATGAGGAGATTGGCAGGCAGATAAATTTGCTTTGTCCTTGATCATTCTCTGAGTATGACAAGTTCAGAGGCATGACCAGAGCCAGGCAGGGTATGCTGAAAGCACTTGTGCCTTCTAGACCTTATTCATCTCAGTGTCTCTAGTGCCAGCATAAACTAGGCCATTACACATGGAGAAGGTATTGTGACACAATCACATCATAATGTCTAGAGTTTAATTAACTATCCCTCTCAGGTCTTCCCTCAGGAAGGAGTGGGACTTCTTGCAATGAACTACATGGGAGTGAGGGTGGGGAGAGGAGATTCAGAGAGCCTTCCAAACGTGAGTACAATTACAAAACTGAGTCAGAAATGAATGAATGGTTTTGCCCTCCAGTTTAGAGAATGATGTAACTTCACAGTTCTGGAAAATCTTAAAAGTTATTTCTGCCGGGCACGGTGGCTCATGCCTGTAATCCCCGCAGTCTGGGAGGCCAAGGCAGGCAGATTGCTTGAGCTCAGGAGTTTAAGACCATCCTGGACAAAGTGGCAAAAACTGATCTCTACGAAACATACAAAAAAATATTGCTAGGTGTGGTGGCATGCACCTGTGGTCCCAGCTACTCGGCAGGCTGAGGTGGGAGGATGGCTTAAGCCTGGGAGGTGGAGGTTGCAGTGAGCCGAGATTGCATCATTGCACTCCAACCTGGGTGTGCAATGAGCCAGACCTGTCTCAAAAACAAACAAAAAAAAAGTTATTTCCAGTGCCTGAATCCCATTATGAATGCTCTGCTAAGCAAATGCCCAGCCCCTGCTTGTATACCTGCACAAACTGGGATCTCACTACCAATCTATTCCAGCTCTGTATGGCTCTGTTAGAAAGTAGGACATTTTGTTAAATGGAAATCTGTTTTCCTGTAGCTTCCACTGATTGGGTCTAATTATACTATGGGATGCTACAGAACAAGTTAACTTCCTCTTCCATACAACAGCCCCACAGAAATGTAAAGTCAATGATCATATCCACTTTGAGTTTTTCCTTTCAGGCTAAATACTCACAGGTGCTTTGGTTGTGTCTCTTCTCACATGGTTTCACTAGTCAGGTTTTTGTCCACTGACTGCTTACCACTTGTTTCAGAACTCCTCAAGTATAGAGTGCCAGCCCACATTAGGGCAGAACCATTCTTTCCCTCTGTATTAGTCTGTTCTCACACTGTTGATAAAGACATACTTGAGACTGGGTAATTTTTAAAGAAAAAGAGGATTAATGGACTCATAGTTCCATGTGGCTGCAGAGGCCTAACAACCATGGCGGAAGGCGAAAGCACATCTTCCCATGGCAGCAGACGAAAGATAGCTTGTTCAGGAAAACTCGCTTTCATAAAACCATCTGATCTCATGAGACTTATTCACTATAACAAGAACAACACAGAAAAGATCTGCCTCCATGATTCAATTACCTCCCACTAGGTCTCTCTCACAACACATGGGAATTGTGGGAGCTACAATTCAAGATGAGATTTGGGTTGGGGATACAGCCAAACTATATCAACCTTCCTAGGAGACTCTGTCTATAGTGAGTGCCTAGGATCAGAAATTTTTGCTCTGACTTCCAAGGGGTTCCAGGGATTTGGGGTGAGTTTGGTTTTTAGTCAGAAGAGGGCAGGAAAAGCAAGGCCAGACATGGTGGCTCATGCCTATAATCCCAGCACTTTGGGAGGCTAAGGTGGAAGGGCTGCTTGAGGCCAGGAGTTCGAGACTACCCTGACCAACATAGCAAGACCGTGTCTCTGTTAAAAAAAAAAAAATCAGAATTAATTAGGTTTCTATGGTTAGAAAGAGATGATAATAGCTAATATATTTTGAATGCTCACTACATGCCAGGCACCGTGCTCAAAATTTAATATGAATTATATCATTCACCACTCAACAACCCTTGAAGGTGCTACTTTTACGATTTCTATTTTACAGATAAAGAAACTGAGACCTAGAGAGGCCTTGGAGTCTTCCCAGGCTAGGTAGCAAATGCTAAGACTCAGGCCAGATACAGTAGCAGGGAGCAATGGGCAAAGATTTGGGGCTTCAGCAAAGGACAGCATTTGACTAGTGACTATGCTTCAGAAAAAAACAGGTATAACAGGGAAAAGGGGAGTTGGGGTGAGAATAGGTCTGCTAAGGCCCTAAAGATCCAGAAGGAAAAAGAGCTGTGCAAGGGTAAAACAGAAGGACACGATAAGAGAGTAATTATTAGCAACAGCTACCACTTGTTAAATAATACTAGCCAGCATTTGACCTACATAATCTCCTTTAATCCTCACAGCAACCCTAAAAGGGAATTACTACTATTCTGATCACTATGCTACAGATGAGGAAATTGAGGTTTAGCAAGGTTAAGTGACTCACTGAAGGCTATGGTGCTGGTGAGCAGCAGCATCTGGATTTAGATTCAGACTGCTGACTCCATGCCTATGGCCCTCTACTGACTCCCAAAGGGAAAGACTGCTGGCAACACTGAAAGAAAAGAAATTTCTCTCCTAAGAGATGGGGAAATCTCGGAACATACGAGGCAGCCCAGGGCAGCGGGCAACACCTGGCAGCACTCAGAGAGGATAAGGAACCTGGTTCTGGGAGAGACGGTTTTCCCAGACACTCTACGTCAGCCTCGCTATGAGGCTATTCTAACTTGAGATTTCCTCAGAAAGGGGTTCCTGGAGGCCCAGAAACCTCAACTGGATAAATATCTATGACTAGATAGGCTTTTTAAGAATCAGAAACCTAGGTTTTAAAGTGAGATTTTTATGTCTCTGAAATCCTCCCCCGGCCCCTTTTTTTGTAAACAATTTGCTTTCTCTCAGTTCCATGGCTTTCAAGCTTAGCATTCATCAGAATCACCTGGAGGAACCATTAAAACACAGATTTTTGGACTTGACTTCCAGAGTTCCTGATTCAATTGGTCCAGTTATAAGGCTGGACAATTTGCACTTCCTACAAGTTACTAGGTGATGTGGATTCAGCTGGTCCAGGGGTCACATTTAAGAACAAATGCTTTATTTGATTTGCTAAACTACTTTTGAAAATTTCTAAATGGATTTGGCTGTGAAAAAATAAGTACAGAAAAGGCAAAGGACTTGCCTATAGGTCAGAGATACTGGGAAGGGTTGGGAGGCAGACTTAGAGCACAGCTTGGTAAGTGGCTGTGATGGGAGAACTTGCATAAACTGGGGATGACGGAAGTCACAGTCAGAAGGAGCTAGCTGTTTCCAGACGGGAACGAGGGGAAGCAAAAGGCCCAGGATGAGCTGAAAGCCAGACTGGCCACAGACGGAGATCGGACGAGGGCAGAAGTCAAATGGGGGTAGAGATGTTGTCAAAAGCTGCAGTCTCCTGGCTTGAGCTACAGGGAAGGAATTAGGGAAGCTGGAGGCAAGGAGCCAGGAGTGAGCTCCCGGGGTGTGGCCCTGTGACAGAGTTTGGTGATCACATTTCAGCTGCAACTCACTGTCCCCAAAAGCCTCTTTCTTCTTTCTCCTGTGGTGCCTGTCAGTCATAAAGTGCCCAGGAATTGCCCTCTGACAGTAATGAGGCAAAGTCTTTGCAGCAAGAGAAGTGGGGACATTGCCAAGCCCTGTTTCCTCCTCTTAGTGGTGGGTCCCATAGTGGCAAGCAGGGCAGAGCCAGGAAGCATGCAGTCTGGTGATTAGACTTTAGATGTTCTCCAATCCCCAGGCTGCATTTCTGCCTCATGGGAAACTGACTCAGCTGCAGTACACAGTGTGGAGAATGACCTTTGTGGCTGCAGCAGTGGGCTAATGGCTGGGCACCTGGCTGCATTTGCTGTTCCTCATGGAATTGGGAAGGGTCGAATAGCAGGCTCTCTTTTCTTGGTACCAAGAGACAGGCATGTCTTTGCAGGATTGCATGCCACTACTCCTTTCAGCTGGTGCACAGAGGCCCACCCTGGATCCGGGCTTTCTAAGTGCCACCCACCTAGCCTTAACCAAGCTCTTTTTTTCCCTTTTGTAAACTTCATTTCATTTCTTGTACATCTCTGTCCAGTTAAAAAGGATATATTAAGTGCATACTATGTGGCAGACTCTGAGCTGGGGATAGAGATATGGGATAAAAGAAATTCAGCCCTCAAGAAAATCACAGTATAGTCAGAGGAATCCATGCGGAGATGTAATGACAACATTGTAGAATAAATGCTGTTTCTCAGACACAGAGCTCCTTCCCTCCACGAGGCTTCTGTATTTGTTGTTCCTTCTGTCTAGAATGTTCTTCCCTAGATTCTTGTACAATTCATCTTCTCATTTTATATTCAGGGCATTTCCCAGAGAGACCTTCCCTGATGTTTCTATGGAAAGCTAAACTTTTCCATTTTCTGAATGAATTTGCCTTATTTATTCATGTAGGAACTAGGGTTTCACTCTGTCACCCAGGCTGGAGTGCAGTGGCGTGATCTGGGCTCACTGCAGCCTCCACCTCCAGGACTGAAGTGATCCTCCCGCCTCCGCCTCCTGATTGGCTCTGGCTACAGGCTTGCAGCAGGACGCCCAGCTAATTTTGAAAAGAAATTTCTGTAGAGACAGGGTTTTGCCATGTTGTCCAGGCTGGTCTCGAACTCCTGGACTCAAGCAATCCACCTATTGGGCCTCCCAAAGTGCTGGGATTACAGGTGTGAGCCACCATGCCTGGCCTAATTTTTAATTGTAGCACCTATAACCACCTAGCACACTAATTTTATTTTTATTTTTTTGGTTGGCCTCCTTTACTGGATTGTAAGCTATGTGACAGAAACAGGGCCTTGTCCAGTACTGAATTCTGTTTGTAGAACTGGTACAGAATAGGTACTTAATACATATTTCCCTTTTATTCATTCATCATAAATGACTGTCCAATCGAACTTTTGTGAGCCTCTCCACAGTCATCCAAATGGAAGATGGAGCCTGTCTGCTTGAGGAAGAACTTTTTCAAGCCTACTAAATGCCAGACTTTCTAAAGTCTTTATTGCCGCCTCATGTCACACTAAGCAGGTTCTAACTCCCCACTAACAATGACTATAATGGGCCAGGCAGAGTGGCTCACACCTGTAATTCCAGCACTTTGGGAGGCTGAGGTGGGAGGACTGCCTCAGCTTAGGAGTTTGAGACCACCCTAGGCAACATGGCTAGACCCTGTCTCTACTAAAAGTACAAAAAATTAGCCAGGTATAGAGGGTGCGCCTGTGATCCCAGCCAGTCAGGACGCTGAGGCACGAGAATTCCTTGAACCCGGGAGGCGGAGGGTTGCAGTGAGTTGAGATGGCACCACTGCACTCCAGCCTGAGCGACAAAGCGAGGCTCCGTCTCCTAAAAAAAAAAAAAAGAGAATGACTATAATTTACTCAGTACTAATTATATACCATACGTTATTTAATCCTCATAATCCTCTGCAAAGTCCGCATTATTTCTCTCGTTTTACAGAAGATTAAACAGCCTCAGGGAGAGTGACTTGCTCAAAATCACACAGGTAGGAATGTGCCAGGGAGGGTCCCTGGGAAAGCTGTGCCAATCCCGAAAGCTCATATTAATCCCATACCCACGTTTCCGCCACTCCCATCCCTATATCCCCTCTCCCACGTTTCCACGACATCCCCTAATGGCCCTTTCCCACGTTTTCGATACGTCCGATCCCAGCCCTTTTCCTCTCATTGGACCGCTGGGTTCGCTCTATCCTGGCTGCCCCTCAAAGGCTGGTGTGGGGAGGAGCTTCAGATGCGTGCGGGGTGCAGGGTGGGCTGATCGGCCTCCAGCAACAGATACCCTTTCCTTCCCGTGCCCTCACCACCCGCCGGCTGCTGGATGCCCAGTGGCCTATTTCAGGGCCGCAGAAACCGCTGTCGCTGGAGGAAAAAGGATGGGGGAAGGGAGTGCAGGCTGCAGAAGCACTAGCGGGAGGCAGACGGGCAGCGCTCCCCAACCTGCGCCGCTCCTTCCCGGGTCCTGTCAGCCGCTGCGCGCAGGCGCGGGGCGCTCCTCGGCCCCTCCCTTCTGCGGGCCGCCCTTTCACCCTGGCAACCGCGGCGCGACGGCGGCGCGCGCGGGCTGGGCGCGGACGGGTGGGGCCGGGCGGTGCCGGTGCGGGCTGGGTCAGTGCGTGAGTAGCAGTCTTGGGGTGTGCGACCTAGCTGCGCCTCCTCGCACGGTTCGTCGTCGCGGGTTCGGGCCCAGCGGGCTTAGCCCCTCGCCATGGACTCCCAGAAAGTAAGCGGGGGATGGGATCCTGGGGCCAGCGGGACGAGGCACGCAGGCACAGGGTGGGCGGGGCCCCCGGCCCGGGTGGGCGGTGGGTGCGCGGGGTGGGTCCTGCCGGGCCGGGCCGGGCCGGGCCGGGCGTCCGGGTTGCTGCTGCTGCTGCTGCTGCGGAGGGCGAGGCCGCCCGACCGCTCTCTGGGCGGGAGCGAAGAGGCGCCCACACGGCTGCAGGGACCGCGCCCGGTAACTCGGGCTGGCATCTGCCCTGTGCTCTGCCGGGGTCCCTGACTCCTGAGGAGAAACAGGGAGCCATCCGTCTTTTACAGTCAGCCACTCTGCAGCGCTCTAGGCCCATTTTGCTGCCCGCAGCCTGCGTGCGTGCTAGTGGGGGTGTATCCCTCCTCAGCAGATGAGGAAACCGAGGCACAGCCTTGTTTGGGGTCTCCCTGCTGACGCCGAAGCTGAGGCTTTTTCCTCGACCGAGTCTCCTCCCGGTACCGTGCTCTTTAGGTCAGGGACCGAATCTCCTTTGTACCGCCCACCCGCTCCCCTTCCCTAGACTTTCCCA
Organism: Cebus imitator; assembly: GCF_001604975.1. NCBI lineage: Eukaryota > Metazoa > Chordata > Mammalia > Primates > Cebidae > Cebus > Cebus imitator. The sequence continues at coordinate 756,774 of NW_016107366.1, read as the reverse complement.
AGCAGGTCTTAGTGTTCCTTGTATGGAGGGAAAAGACTTCAATTGTTAGGGCAGCCGTCCCACTCTCTGACCAGTTGGTGTTGCTGGGCACAGTTACTTATACTTTCCTAACAGTTGAGGAAAGGTTATATAATCGTAAAGGTTCGATTCAGAAGAAATGTTTGGAGAACAAAGCCAATGTCTTGAATACAGTTAGAAGTGAGAGTTACTCAGTCATAATCTCCATATGGAAATAACCACCCTGTTCTCTTTGTTAGACTACAGTGTAATTGAAAGATAGTACGGGGTAGGAAAGAAAAAAGAAGTATTAATAATGTAGCGGGGAAAACAAAGACATATCTATGAGGCTATTCTTTTCTATTATTAGGACCGGAAAGACAGAGCAACGTTTTCTACAGTTTTGTCTAGATTCACCTTCTTGAGGATCACTTCACTGAGGGCATGAGAGAATAGTGATGTGTTGAGCATTGACTGTTATAGTATTTAACAAAAATGCACATGATTTCATTGTATGTGTTAGTCTTGAAACTCACCTTGTTATGCTCAATTTTTATTGCCACGACTATTCGTAAGACATGTTAAAAAAATGCATTTTGAGTGTGTATAGGTTTAAAACATTGTCTCTGTCTAAATTTATAAAACATCTCTCAGCTTATTAGATAAAAGTTATGATATTTGAATGGGCATTAGCAGAGGTCAAGTGAAGGAGCAAAGTCCAGAGACTTGGGTTCCAGGATGCTATGTACTAGATCTGTGGGAAGGAGCAAGTAACTGTGATTAATCTGTTTCCTCATCTATGCAGAAGTGAGAGTATTTTATAGTGTTCTAGTAAAAATCTGATAATTTATTATGAAAACACAGTATTTTAAAGTTTACAAAGTATGAGTACTAGAATTCGCTGCTCTTTGTTATTAGTACTAATGTATCTTATTTGTGATATCTTTGAGAATCAACTTTTCAATATTAGAAAATACGTTGAATTTCATTGATGGTACCAAATCTTTCTAATGGAAAAAACAACAACAACAACAACAACAACAACACCCTTTGGTTTATAGCTGTAAAAAGAATGTCCATGGCCGGGTGTGGTGGCTCATGCCTGTCATCCTAGTACTTTGGGAAGCCGAGGGGGGCGGATCACCTGAAGTCAGGAGTTTGAGACCAGCCTCACCAACATGGAGAAATGCCATCTCTACTAAAAATGCAAAATTAGCCAGGCATGGTGGCGCATGCCTGTAATCCCAGCTACTCGGGAGGTGAAGGTTGCGCTGAGCTGAGATTGTGATAAGCCAAGATCACCCCATTGCACTCCAGGCAACAAGAGCGAAACTCTGTCTCAAAAAAACAAAACAAAACAAAAATAATATTTGGGGCTAATGTGCATAACCAATTTAGTGCCCTGAACCTGAGTTTCCTTTTCTTATATGAATTGCCGCAGAATCACAAGTCTCAGATTCTAATGATCTAAGCTGGATATTGTTCCCTTTAAATAAGACAATAGTACACCCCAGGCATAATTTTTAGAGACTATTTTTTGTTTTGGAATATACATTGAAAATAGTACCAAGGGTAGTACTTCAGTCAGTAGAGTATAATAAAAGTAGGTACTGCAGAGTGTGAGGAAGGCCTGAATATATGCCTGAATGTTTGTTAGGCATTGGGATTTGGGCTTTACATTATTAAGAGGATGGCTCTGGAGCCAGGTCTCCAGTTCTGTTTATAAGCTGTATGAGCTGGGGTAGTTTGCTCTGTGTTTCCATTTCTTCATTTGTAAAATCGAGGTAACAGTTGTTCTTATCTCACAAGATTATTGTGAAGATTGTATTTTTTTTTTTGAGACAAAATTTTGTCCTTGTTGCCCAGGCTGGAGTAGAATGGCACGATATTGGCTCACTGCAACTTTCACCTCCTGGATTCAACAGGTTGAGTAGCTAGGATTAGAGGTGCCCATCACTACACCTGGCTAATTTTTGTGTTTTTAGTAGAGATGAGATTTTACCAGGATGACCAGGCTGGTCTCAAACTCCTGACCTCAGGTGATCCTCTTGCCTTGGCCTCCCAAAGTGCTGGAATTACAGGCGCGAGCCACGGTGCCCGACCTTGTGTTCATTTTTAAAAGCCACTTAACAGTGCCTAGCATGCGAAAATACTATCTGTTAGCTATTGTTATTAATTTAATAATCCTACCCTCAAAGAAACTTTCTCTTTTTTTAATTCAGTCTAGACATTTTTACTTTTAAAGCATGTTTTCTGCTTTTGTATCTGTAAGAAACGATTCACATGGTGGTGCCAGAGAAGAGTTGTTAAATTCTGATAGAAAGAGGATTGGAAGTTCTGACTCATGCACTCTGACAATATAGGTTAAGTTAACTAGACAGTCTTACAGAGGCTTGATGGTGGCTAGTCAACAAATGGGTTAGCTTGACCAGCTGCTTTTTTGTCTGTGAGAATAACTTGGACTTCAGTGTTAATGGTAGCAACAGATGCTCTGTTTGAGTAGAGGAAGAAAACATAATAACCCTGGGTATGTAAGGCATACTGTTGGATACAGAAAACCACAGTATTAACTCCTAGAAATAAACAGAGGGATTTTGTTTATATCGAGTTTCTGGGACACTTTTGTGAACAGGATGTGTTATGGATAGGTGGCTTTTGTTTGATACTCAAACCTTTTGATTATGCCTTTAAATGGTTTTAAGATCAAATCCCAAAGGTTTCTTTACCTGATGAAATATGTGCTCGTTCAAAGAAAACATTGAAACAAATAAGACATTTGTACCTTTTTAGAATCTTGGAGGTTGGGATTTTATAGTTTAAGTTAAATTTTTTACAGATCATTCACATGCATAGGGATCACTCTGAGAAAGGTACTTACTGTAGGAATAAGGAGTGGAAAGGAAGGGAGATGAGAGCCCAGAGGAAGGAAGTCACCAAGAGTATACATTGTCACTTGTTTGCTTTCCCCCACTTTTTTTCCTGCATATTCTTCCTACTTGGAAAGGGGTAGTGAGTGACAGGTGAGGCTTGACTGGACAAAACTAGAGCGGGGAGATTGAATGGAGCAGGAGGAGTTTTAAGCATGACAACCTGCAACAAGTAGCTTATCTACACTCAGCTTCCTTATCCCAGTTTCTTGCTCCAAGCTATGTGCTATTCTTTGCGTTCATATTTTACCTTACCAATTCAGAGAGCCACACCACATCCATAACCAACCAACCGTTGCATGTTCCAAAGTTACTCCTTCTCAGTTTAAAAAAAAAATGGTTTCTTGAGGAAAGAGAAATAAAATTTGACTATTGTTCTGCATCCAGTATTGCATTGGACTGTCACAGCAGTTCTTATTCCTGTAGCACTGTTAGGGAAAATGAAGTCCAGAGAAATGAAGTGTCTTGTTCACAGTCACACAGCTAGGAAATAGTAGTCTGGATTCAAACCAAGTTTTTCTTCACAACTCAAAGTTTTTTCATTACCACCCTTCTTGCCTGAATTCTTTGCATTTAAATGGTGGTATGATTAAAGTAATTAAAACTTAAAATGTAACAGGGATAAGCCCTATAAAGTAGGGTTTTCTCTCTTCTTCTTTCTTTCCTTTTTTTTTTTTTTTTTTTTCCCTCCATCCCTCCCTCCCTCCTTCCTTCCTTCCTCTTTCCTTTTTTAAGACAGAGTTTCTCTTTTTTTTAACAGTCTGGCTCTGTCACTCAGGCTGATGGCTCATAACAGCAACCTCTGCCTTCTATGCTCAAGCGATCCTCCCAGCTCAGCCTCCTGAGCAGCTGGGACTAGAGATGCATGCCACCATGCCTGGCTAATTTTTGTGTTTTTTTGCAGAGACAGTGTTTTGCCATGTTTTCCAGGCTAGTCTTGAACTCCTGGGCTCAAACGATTGGCACACTTTAGCCTCCCAAAGTGCTGGGGTTACAGACATGAGCTACCACATCTGATCTAAAGTTGTTTTTTGCTAGGTAAGTGAAGTGAAAATAGTTGATAGATGATAAAGAACATGATTTAGGTAAAAACCTGGAATTTGGTCTCTCTTGTTGCCCCAAATAAAATTACTGTTTATTTATTTATTTTGAGACAAGAGTCTTGCTTTGTCGCCTAGGCTGGAGTGCAGTGGTGTGATCTCAGCTCACTGCAACCTCTGCTTCCTGGATTCAAGCCATTCTTGTGTCTCAGCCTCCCTGGTAGCTGGCATTGTAGGTGCCCGACACCACACCCAGCTAATTTTTAAAATTTTTAGTGGAGACTGGGTTTCGCCATGTTGGCCAGGCTGGTCTTGAACTCCTGCCTGACCTCAGGTGATCTGCCCACCTCTGCCTCCCAAAATGCTGGGATTATAGTCGTGAGACACTGCGCCTGGCCTAAAATCACTTTTTTTATGGTGTGTGTGTGTGTGTGTGTGTGTGTGTCTGTCTGTCTGTCTGTCTGTATTATATATATCTTTCTCTCCCCTTTTTTCAACTCTTTTGAGGTAATGCCTTAGCTATCTAAAGTAGAACTGTGAGCAAGAAAGTAGAAATGAACACCATATTGACATACTTATGACCACTGTATATAATACAGATATCTTCATTTTTCAATTGAACTTGACGGTTTTTAATAATTAGAAAGATAGTGAAGCAGATCTTTGTTTTTTTCTTTGTTTGTTTTTAATTTTTAGCACAGTGCTTGTTTGCAATGCTTGGCTGAATGTAAGCAGGATTATTCATGCAGTAAACACATATTGAATAGGTATTCCACTCTAACCTAGGGTGGACAATATTTTTAAGTTGGTGGATTTTATCTCCAGACTTTTTAAAATATGTTTTTCACCCTTTGTTGGCACTTCTTCGCAGCCACAAGGTTCTGATAGAATCTGGTTTTAGTTATTGACTCTTGTTGATTGCTAGTTAATTGCATTTTGAACTAATTTATTGAAAAAGTATTAAAATAGCCAGCTTTTGCCCTTCTATTGCATTATAAATATAGATAATACAAGCTTATTGTAGGAAAATGGGAGTATAAATAAAATGAAAATAAAATTAAAACCACCCAGTTTTGCCACCCAGAAATAACTTCTTCAACATTTATATTGCCATCTAGTTTTTTGCTATGTAAATAAAAACTTTTTAAAAATTACGGTATCATGCTATATATGCTGCTTTATAATTTGTCTTTCACATAATATATTATGGATATTTTTTCTTATTAATCATTCTATAATACTTTAATGATTCAGCAGAATTCTTTTGTATGCATGTTTTACTTCATTTAATCAGTACCCTTTTGTTGTACATTTTTGTTGATCCCAACCTTTTAATGTTATAAATATCACAGATGAGCATCCTTATAGCCAAATCTCTGCTTACACCCTTAATTATTCACTTGGAATAAATAAGAAATGGAATTACTGAGTCAATGTATATATACTGCAAAAATTCTATTTGATATGTATTGTCAGGTTGCCCTTGAGAAAGTTTGTTAGTTTATACTGATACTCTCATCTCCACTCCAATGCCACCTTCCTTCATTAAATGGTGGGACCTCTGGTTTCTTTGGCCGAATATGAGCCTCCTTGGCTTTGGGGTGAAACAGCCAGTTCAGAGGCCACTAAACATGGTTAAGGCTTCTTTATCCTCTGGTTTGCTTTATTTCCCTCACATCCTAGGTGAGAGATTTCTTCCTCTTCTGCCATGATATCTTAAGCTGGGTTCAGGGCAGAAAGGCAGCATTCCTCAGCCAGCTCTTTTACTAGCATTTAGATTTTTCTCAGCTGGTAAGCTAGACAGTCAGAATTGATTGTAGGTTGTCTGGGTTACATCTGTATACAGGTAGTGTTCTCAACTGTTTCGCTGTTAGAGAGGGTATAGCCTTCCACCATTTGGTTATTTTATGATGTTTAGATTCCTGAATTTCTCTGTTATCTTTTTTTCACCTTCTTGCATCACATCTGAGCATGATACTTTTGTTAAAACAACTGGTAAGATTCTGTTTATCTAGCTAACAGCCGGATAGAGCTTTCTGGATTCAACTCCTTATCACCGTATGGTAAACCAACCTAATAGCAATAGTTTAAGCATACTATTAGAATGACCCTGTATGGCAGACTCACCTGAATGTGTGTTCTGAGCTTCACTGGTCTGTGTAGTTATCTTGCCCAGCACACTGCTACTGGATCTTTTCTGTACATAATACAGTTCTCCTGCCCAACCTGCCACCACTGGACTCTATCCCTTGTATGTAATCCCTCAATAAAATACCGTGGTGGTTTTTAATACCCATTTGTTGGCTCTAGGTTTCTTTTTCAGCCCTTTGAACCTGGTGCCATCCCCATTGGAGTTGATGGAGGGGTTCATCATGAAGTGACCTAATTCAAAGGACATGTCTATGGTTTGGGGTGTTGCAAGTGGCCTATTACTGGTGGCAGTTGGACATTTTTCAGGAATGCTACATGCTGGTTTGATCAGTCCCTTTCCTCAGGTTGCAGGAACCCTATGATTATTTTGTATAGTCCCCAACAGTTTAAGCAGTCTAGAGTACAGTCTCTGGAGGCAACCTCCTGGATTTGAAAAGCAGAGGCTCTGGAGGCAACCTCCTGGATTTGAATCACGATTGCCAGTTGATAGCTGTGTGACCTAAAACAAGTTTCTTAGCATCTCGAATCTTGCATTTATCCAACCATACAATGTGAACTAACACTGCTTTTTTTTTTAATCAGTTGTGATGATTAAAAAGATACTCCATGTTAATAGCGCAGTGCCTGGCACATAGAAAGTGCTTAATGAAATACTGACTAAATTGGCTATAGTAATAGTTTGACCCCTTAACTTATAGATCCATTTGTGGTGTTTGCAGGGGTTCTTGACTTTTGTATCTTAATTTTCTGGAATACTACTATAGAATTTGACTCAGAAGTCTTTTCCTGGTCTTAGAAGATGCTGCTGGGAAACCCATTTGTCAACATTTCTCTGATCAGTTTCCGTTTTCCAGATTGTTGATCTTTTTCAGATTTCTAATCTGGAAGTAAACTCTTAGTCCTTTGGATGCCTTTAGCTGTTCTGACCTTTTCATGAACCTCTGATCGCTACCTTATCAGGTAGTACAATGTAGTCCTTTAAGAGCATAGACTCAGGAATCAAACTGTTTTAATTTGAATCCTGGCTGTGTGACATATTAGCTTTGATGTTCTGGGCAAGCTGCTTAACTTCTCCATGTGTCAGCTTCCTCATTGGAAAATGAGGATAATAATAGTATCTTACCTCATAGGATTCTTGAAAGGATTAAATGAACTAATAATATGTAAAGAGCTTAAATAGTGCTTGGCACTTAAGATTACCAAAGTGCTCCTTTGCTCAGTCTATTGATTATCCTTTTACTTGATTGATAATTATTATAAACATAACTTTAAGCTGTGCTGTGTTGAAGAAACTAACTCATGTCTTGTATATCCTAGATTACTTTGATTCATTCCATGACGATGATTGCAGTTGTGCTTGGCTGGGATGTATATAATGCGTTTTCTTGTTGGTGTAGCAGTTGCCTTAGTCTAAACCTATAGTTAAATCATTGTATTTGTTGTTGTTGTTGTTGTTATGAGGGCCTGGTAATTGTGCTACATCACCAAATGACAATTGCTGAGATTGCCTGTGCACAAATGCCAATTTATGCCAGGAATGCTACATGCTAGTTTGATCAGTCCCTTTCCTCAGGTTGCAGGAACCCTATGATTATTTCATATAGTAAATAAAATAATCTATTTTACTATGATTTAGCAGAATTGGCCTTTGTCAAAGAATGTCTTCAGACCTGCATCACCTGGAACTTTTAGTTATCACCACCTGAATCTTATAAAATATAATTTTCTAGATAACCCTCAGATAATTTATATTGCCTTTATTCATCTATGTTTATCTATTACTTTATCCCTCAGTGTTTGGAAGGTAATGAGAGGCTTGAATCCCATGGGGCAGATGAAAGCTGTCTTTGCCCTCCTTCACCCATAAGGCTTTGTTGAGAAAAATTCTATAGTAGTATTCCAGAAAATTAAGATACAAAAATCTAGAACCCCTGCAAATATATGTAACATGGGCTCATTCTATAAGTACATTTTTGGAATCTGTTTTATCAGTACATTGTGTATATGTTTTAGGATAGAGGTTATAGGTAGAGGAACTGATAAATGAGAAGGCTCTTAGGTAGGAAGCAAGTCAAATTAGATATATTATTCATAGCAGGCTATGTAGCTGGAGTGTAACAAGGGAGAGGAAGTCTGGGGAGATGAAGTAGGTGAGGTAGGCAGTGGACAGATCATTTGAGATCTTACAGGTCATGTTAAAGATTTTCAGTTTTATACAAGGTACAATGGGAAACCATTGAAGAATACTGATCAGGAAGAGTGATGCTATCATTACCCTAGGTGAAGTTTATAGACGACTGATTGTTGGGAAGAAAGATTGTTATCAGAGTCTGATTAAGTAGTGTTGCTACAGTGAAGGCTGAAATACAGGTTGAGATACGATAGTAACTTTTACTAAGACAGTAGTAATAATTTTAATGTCACAAGTTACATGGTGAAAACCCATTTCTACTCAAAATACAAAAATTGGCCAGGTGTGGTGGTGTGCACTTATAATCCCAGCTATTCAGAAGGCTGAGTGAGGCAGGAGAATCACTTGAACCTGGGAGGTGGAGGCTGCAGTGAGCCGAGATCTTACCACTGCACTCTAGCCTAAGCAACAAAGTGAGATTCTGTCTGGGGAAAAAAAAAAAAAAAAAAAAGCCAGGTATGATGGCTTAAGCCTGTAATCCCAGCACTTTGAAAGGCCAAGGCAGGTGGATCACCTGAGGTCAGGAGTTGAAGACCAGCCTGGCCAACATGGCGAAACTCTCTCTACTAAAAATACAAAGATTAGGTAGGTGTGGTGGTAGGTGCCTGTAATCCCAGCTACTATGGAGGCTGAGGCAAGAGAATTGCTTGAACCTAGGAGGCGGAGGTTGCAGTGATCCAAGACCGCACCACTTGCTCCAGCCTGTGTGACAGTAAGATTCCATTTCAAAAAAAAACAAAAACAAAACTTTAAAAAAGTTCTACCAGAAAAATTATAGAACATTGGTACTAAAAAGAAAAGGCAGATATAGTTCAGAGTCAAAAAAAAAAAAATCTCCTTAGTATAAAATAGCTTCCCATTTATGTATATATATATATTTTTTTTTTGGTCTAAGTTTAGTTCAAGCTTTGCATTTGAGAAATTACATAGCAAAAATCTGAAGATAGCTGTAGCTTATTGCCCCAACTAGATAAGCCCTGAGCTCCAAAGATTTTAATGAGAAGCCTACTTTTTTTTTTGTTCTGAGGCTTTGTCACACAGGTGGGAGTACAGTGACACAATCATAGCTCACTGCAGTCTCAACCTCATGGGCTCAAGCCATCCACCTGCCTCATTATTTGACTTTTTGTAGAGATGAGTTCTTACTATGTTGCCCAGGCTGGTCTCAAACTCCTGGGCTCCAGCTTCCCAAAGTGTTGCCATTATAGGTATGATCTCCGCTCCCAGCCAAAGCCTACCTTTGAATGCTCCTGTTATTTACTGAGTATAGTCAAAGACATCTAAATGCTCTAATTTTGAATCAGATCTTCAAGCTAAATCCTCTGATCCTTTAAGAGCTACCCACCTGCTGCAAGTTAATAGACTCTGGTCTAATAGTGATGTTAGAGATCGGAATACAGGCTTTACCAACTGTAAAGTTATCATTCTCCTTAGAGCAGTACTGTCCAATAGAAATATAGGAGGAGCCAATAGTAGCCAAATCAAAAAAGTAAAGGAAAAACAGGAGAAATTAATTTTAATATCTTGTTTAATAGATTCAAAATATATTATTTCAACATGTAGTCAATATTTAACAATGAGTTTTTCTTTTTTTGGTACTGAGTCTTAAAAATTCAGCATGTATTTTATACTTGTGCATATCTCAGTTCAAATTAGCCACATTTCAAGTGCTCAAAAACCACATATGGCTAGAAGCTGCCACCCTGGAAAATACAGGCTTAGAGCGCTATGTTATCCAAATAGACCACATATTTCTAAGAGTGGAAATAGAGCAGAGATCCTCTATTAATAATTTGTAATTAAAAGTAAACCACGAAAAACAATTTCGGAACTTTTTTCTGAAAAGACCAGAATTTCTTTATGTTATGCCAGATTCTTGAATTATAATAGCTCTATGTGGATATAAGTTAAAATGTTACAACCAACTACTTCCTTTACCAGAATTTCACTAATTTCTCAGTTTTATTTACATAAACACTAACTCTAGAAAGTGAAAGACATTTTAAAACCACCAACTCTCAAAAGAAATTGGTGCATAAGTAACGCCATTTGGGGTCCTTCAAATACCTCAACAAAAGGAACAAATACACTGCTCTCTCCTGTGAACTTTACACTGTTCACTCATGTTATTGTTTAGAGAAGACTTTTTTGGGATCACAAAAAATACACATGTCCATTTCAAGATTGACAGCTAACATAGACTGCACCTGAGAACAGCTGACGTATAGGTTATACAAATTCAAAGAATCATCAGAATAATACCCTCCAATTTCTATCATACTGTCCCATACCTCCAAAATACCACCCTTAGATTACAGTTAATCTTTTTTTTCTTTCTGAGATGAAGTTTGACTCTGTGCCCCAGGCTGGAGTGCAGTGGCATGATCTCAGCTCACTGCAACCTCTGCCTCCCAGGTTCAAGCGATTTGCCTGCCTCAGCCTCTTGAGTAGCTGGGATTACAGGCGTGCGCCACTATGCCCAGCTAATTGTTTGTGTTTTTTAATACAGATGAGGCTGGGATTACAAAGTGCTGGGATTACAGTCATGAGCCACCATACCTGGTGATTACAGTTAATCTTATCTTTACCATTCCCCTTAAATTCATTCAAAATTCTATTGTCACAGAATGCAAGACCCTTTTCAACTGTATTGGCCTAAGAAGTATTAATACCCATACTTCTGGAAAGAAACTCTACAATCTGTGTTAAAGCCTTCAGGGGAATGATATTCTATATGATTGCCTAAGGCTGTAAAAATACTGTAGTGGATGAGAAAGAAAGGTCTTTAAAGGCTGATATAGTATTTCTAGGAAACACAGTCTCATTCTTTGAAGAGAGAGCACTTCTACAGCTCTTGAATTTGACAGGGAGTTCCAGTGCAGAGTCTGTAATACACACCTAGATAAAAGGTCCACATTCTGAGAAAAGTTGCTTTACCCTAATGCTAAACTGTAAACACTAAAGGCCTAAATTATTTTAAGGAGATGGACTCCAGTCTCTAGGTGGGGACAGCTTCAGAGCCTTGGCTATAATACACCACTGAGATGCTGTCAGAATGGACAAGCCAGCTGTAGAGGGCTCTGGAACCCTAGCATTTAAGATCATTTATATTTTAAAAGCTACCAAATGCATTAGTAAACATGGCTGCAGAAGAAGCAACTATTCAGATCATAAAGAATGAGAAAGTCAGAGCAACCAATGTAACCTTGTTGGCTAATGTAGATGAAATGCTGCCTCTCTGTTAAGCTTTTCTAAGCTTACTGGAAGAAGGAAACATCCTGAAAATTTCCCAAGGGCAGACTACTGAGACAAAGGCTCCAGAAGCTCTAATCCATTTGCCTTTTAATCTGTAACTGCTGTGGAGAGGATGAGCAAACAAAAGACTGATGAAGAGCTAAAATTTGCATTCTAAAATAGTAAAATTTTATCAGAGGGGTGGCTAGGTTTTCGACCATTCTGGCCCTCACAAGAGTGGAGACTGGCTGGAACTAACTGGAAAAGGCATAAAGATAAAAAGCACTAAGGAACTTGGTGCTCAGTAGAACTCGAAAACAAGTTGCAAGGAATCAGAATATTTAAGACAAAATTACCACCAGCACCAAAATATATGAAAACTAAAGAATTAGTATTACATGTGCTGAGTTCTGAAACTTGACCCTAGCTTGTGTATGTGACATAAAGCTAAAATTTTCTCTAGGGTGGTAGGAGTTAAGTAAAAGGTGTATGTAAGGATAGTATGTGTCTAATCTAGGAGGTATACAAGAAGAGTCTGGCTGAATAGGTACCAAGTCCAGCAGTTTTTAAAAAGTGTTTCTAGATATGGTAGGCAATATGCCAAGGCAGAGAAGAGAGCAGAAAAGATCTAAAAGATATCCTATCGAAATGGATTTTCTACCTCAGTCTATCCCTGCATGTCCTCCAAATTTAATCAAGAGCAAAGACAGAAAGCTAGGCCATTATCCCTATCTCCTTCTCTCTAATTTGTGCTCTACATGCAGTGATAAAGTTCTATAGATTTTACTTCCTTAATGGTTCTAGTGATAGCAGACCTGTTCCTAGGCAGATAGTGGCAGGGTCCCTGGTGAAACCTGACCTTCAGGTGGAAGACAGCCTGAAGCCTGAGAACTGGGCAGCTGGTTCCTGGTGGAATCCACCACCCTGAGTGAGAATTTCCTTTGTGTCTTTCAGCCAATCAAATGGTGGTTTTTCCAGACCACCCATGGACCAATCGGCACACACTTCCTCCTGTCCATGGACCAATCAGCATACACTTCCCCATTTTGAGCCAATTAACTCTCCCCACCCCCCCCCAAACCCACCTCCACCACTCATCAGGACTACCCATTTGGGGACTCCTGTCTATGGAGAGATGTTCTGTTGCTCAATAAAACTCTTCTCTGCCTTGCCCACCATCCAGTTGTCCATGTGACCTCATTATTAGTGGATGCAGGACAATAACTTAGGAACTTCGCAAAGGCAGGTGCGGAAAGGGCTGTAACACTTTCCTGGCTACCTTACTGAGCTGCTGGCAGAAGCAAAAAGGCCTGTAACGTGTTCCTGGCCAGCTGGCCAGGCTGCAGGCAGTAATACCAACTGCAGGAGTGAAGAGCAGCAACACTTCTAGGGGCCCAGACCTGGGGATTCCCTGAGCCAGAGCTTTAACACTATAACCCTCCCACCTTCCTCCAGCATTAGGCAGCTGCCCCACATGATGGAAGTGACAATGGGATTGGGCCAGCCTGGGAGCCATTGGCCCAAGTGAGGTGGCGGGACTGAACAGGCTAAAACACGCCCTGCCCTTCCCACTGGCCAAGCTGTGGTTGGCAGGAACGAGAGAGCTGTAGCATCCCTGCACCCCAACCCCTTGGGGCTCCCCAGTTATTGGCATCTCTGAGTTTTCAGGCACCACTGCATTCCCCTCATCCAGGCACAGGCACCCACAGAGGAAGCTGCTTGCAGTATGCTTTGTCCAGCTGCAGCCCTCATGGAGCCCGCGACTGTGCCAGTGCCTGGAGCTGCCTACCTTGCTACAGCAGCCAGTGTGCTTGGCTGTGCACAGTGACCAGACCCCACGCCCACTAACTCGCTCACACATCCCTCACTGCTCCATGCCTAGCTCACCCTCGGTAGGTGTGGGATCCAGGCCAATAGCATGAGCTGAGCACAACCTGCAGGGCCAAGTGGGCAGAACGAGCCCAGTGGGCATGCGTGAAACTCAGAGACACTGCCAGCCACAGAGGTTGCCGGCTGGTGAAGAAACATCCAAAGTATCCCTGGAGGTGGGATTACAGGCGTGAGCCAGCGTGCCCAGTCGAAAATTTTTAAATTATAGCAGTTCTACTTTGAGTCTCACAGTTCCTGGAGATAAGGAGATTATTATTATCATCCCTTGGGCTGCCTAAAAGCTCTCTGTTGTATTCACTTACACTGTTTCTTCCCATTGTCACTACTGTTGGTAATTTGATATAATAACACAATGAAGTTACACTATGAAGACCAATGACACCAAGAATTAAGTGTTTATCCTCTTCCCAAGAACTGGTGCACCAAGACTTGGAGAGGTGGACACAACTGGAGAAGCAGCATTGGAGAAGCAACAGAGGTAATACAGAAATGAAGAAAAGGAGATCAAAGGACTTAAATCTTCTAAGTACTCCCCTGAGATAGGTTCAATATGCTTTCCTTTTTTTTCTTTTTCTTTTTGGGACAGTCTTGTTATAGTCACCCAGGCTGGAGTGCAGTGGCACAATCTGAGCTCACTGCAACCTCACACCCCAGGTTCAAGCAATTCTCCTCCCTTTGTCTCCTGCGTAGCTGGTATTACAAGCATGTGCCACCACACCTGGCTAATTTTTGTATTTTTAGTAGAGATGGGTTTTCACCATGTAGGCCAGGCTGGTCTCAAACTCCTGGCCTCAAGTGATCTGCCTACCTCAGTTTCCCAAAGTGCTGGGATTACAGGCGCCACCACATCCAGCCTTAATACATATTTATTTATTTATTCTTTTTTGAGACAGAGCTTTGCTCTGTTGCCTGGGCTGGAGTGCAGTGGCGCCATCTTGGCTCACCACAACCTCTGCCTTCTGAGTCCAAGTGATTCTTCTGTCTCAGCCTCCCGAGTACCTGGGATTATAGGTGTGAACCACCACGCCCAGCTAAGTTTTGTAATTTTTAATAGAGACAGGGTTTCACCATGTTGGCCAGGCCATTCTTGAAATCCTGACCTCATGATCCACCCACCTCAGCCTCCCAAAGTGCTGGGATTATAAGTATGAGCCACTGTGCCCAGCTGAATACATATTTAAAAGCAACACAAAGGAATAGTAAAAACAGTTCTCTACAATACTCAGACTTTATAGTAGCTTTTAGTTAATAAGATTGGGCTCTTTCTGGCTAATGAACTGAATCTGCCTCCCCATCTATGCCTCAAAATGGCAGGGTTATATCTATATTGTGCAGCTGAGAAAATGGAAATTCAAAGTAATGCTGCTATTAAGGTAAAGATGATCTTTGTCTAAAGCTCATGCTCTTAACTGCTTTGGGATACTGCCTCTAAATCCAATCAATTAACCCATCATATGGTATACTTATACAATAAAGTATGTATTCTTTAAACATCTTATTTGCCAAGACTTTTCAGTGACAGAACTGCTGGAATTTTCATAGTAGAGAATCACACCTTAATTCACTGGGGAGGCATATCTAATGAACTCAGAGAAAAGTTGATAATATTCTACCAGAACAAGAGTAGAAGAGTCTTCTGAAAAAGATCATCTTCCGTGAAAAAGAGGAGCTAGGCCTAATGAATTCAACCCAGTAACAAAATTACAATCATCATGAGATATATGAGTTCAATAAAAACTGAAAAAAGGCCGGGTACACTGGCTCACACCTGTAATCCCAGCACTTTGGGAGGCCGAGGCTAGTGGACCTCCTGAGGTCAGGAGTTCGAGACCAGCCTGGCCAACATGGTGAAAACCCATCTCTACCAAAAACAAAATTAGCTGGACGTGGTGGCTCACACCTGTAATCCCAGCTGCTTGGGAGGTTGAGGCAGGAGAATCACTTGAATCTGGGAGGCAAAGGTTGCAGTGAGACAAGATCGCGCCGTTGCACTCCAGCCTGGGCAACAAGAATGAAACTTTATCTCAAAAAAAGCTTTTTTTCACAAGTAGTGAAAAAAAAAATATATATATATATAACAAAAATATGTAAAATATAAAAATATATATATTTACATATATAATAAAAATATATAAAATAAAAATATATATAAATATATATATAAATAATATATAATATAATAAAAATATATAAAATATAAAGAAAAAATATATATATATATATATTTTTTTTCACTACTACAATGCTTTATGAACATTTGTATAAAATGTTGCCAGGCATGGTGGCTCACACCTGTAATCCTAATACTTTGGGAAGCTGAGGCGGGTGAATCACCTGAGGTCAGGAGTTTGAGACCAGCCTGGCCAGCATAGTGAAAGCCCGTCTCTACTAAAAATGCAAAAATTAGCTGTGCCTGGTGGCGGGCAGCTGTAATTCTAGCTACTCAGGAGGCTGAGGCAGGAGAATTGCTCGAACCTGGGAGGCGGAGGTTACAGTGAGCCAAGATTGCGCCATTGCACTCCAGCCTGGGAGATGAGTAAAAAATTCCATCTTGGGAAAAAAAATGTCAAAAACATAAAATATTATTCTCCTTCAGACTGTTTCCTGGGCTCCTTATGTATAATCCTTTATCTATGTCTCATTCTATTTTTTTAGGATAGTCCTTATTCCACAAAATCTTATAGGCTTTATTAAAATATTTAAGCTCATAGGTGCTTACAGAAAAAAGTCCTATGCCTCTGAGAAAATTACAGAGTATTAAATTACTTGCATTAGATTTTTTTCTGAGACTATAAATAACCTTGTTTGGTTTTTGGTATTGCTACTAATGAAGAGTTACTGCAACTAGACTTGTGGTGTCCAATATGATAGCATTGGTTACATGTGGCAGTATAAACTGAAATTAATTAAAGTTTGAAACATTAAATTTAGTTCCTCAGTTCTTGTCACATCTTAAGACTTCATTAACTTTCTGAGGCTAGTGGCTACCATATTGGACAGCACATTTATAGAACATTTCCATCATAGTGGAAAATTTTATTGGATAACACCGAACCAGAGAAAAAAATTAACCAAATGTTTTATTTAAATAGGAAGCATTATCAAAGTCTGAGCTATTTGCTAATAAAATTGCTTTATTTATTATAGTTCTACAGCATCTGTAAATGTTGCAATGAATGTGTCATTCTAAATGCATATTACCTAGTTTCATATCTCTAAAATGTTTATTTTTGTAAATAAATAAAATATTGGTGAAAATGTGTCTCCTTGCTTTTATTCTTTGGATCCTGATGTTGTATTCCGTTTCCACTTGTTTTTACAACATTTAAAGATTTTGCTTTATTCCATTGCCATGGCCCATGACCTAAAATAATTCTATTGATATTACGTTATACTGATCATTATCAGTCTGAAAAATATCATGGTGATTAAGTTGTGTATTAGGAATAAGAGAGCTCAATACAGTAGAAGTATCTACCTCATCTTTTGTAAGTATAAGACTTTGGAAATTTTGAACAATGAGAAATTTTACATTGTTCCTTTTTGTTATACGATATGTTCTTATATAAAGTTTGTTTAGAGAATGCTTGTTAATGAGTTTTATAACTTTCTTTCATTGAAATGTAGTATTTTAATGTTTTTCTTAATTCTAGGAAGCTCTACAAAGGATCATTTCAACTCTGGCAAATAAAAATGATGAAATTCAGAACTTTATTGATACACTAAATCATACACTAAAAGGAGTTCAGGTATGATTTTTTTAATGAAAACTTTTGTGTAAATATGTCACAATGAATGAGTCAAATATGAAGTACAAATATACTCTATAAACTTTGGGTTATAAACTAATGGAGGTAAGAGCACGGTTTTAAAATAGAGGATAAAGTAAAAATGTTTACCTTGCAATTCCTGTTTTCTCCATGGAAAAATCAAAATAAGGAAAAGGAAAACTCTGGAATAATAGTTGTTTGGGAATACCAGAGTGCTCACTTTGGTCCTTTTCCATTTGACATTTTTTCTAATTTGAATTAAGAGCAAATTGTACTTTTTGAAAAGTGCTGGCAAGTAAAACATTTCTTTTACAATAAACAATGGAAGAAACATGTTGGCCATCTATGGTGGCTCATGCTTGTAATCTCAGCATTTTGGCAGGCTGAGGCAGGTCGATGGGTTGAACCCAGGAGTTTGAAACCAGTCTGGGCAACATGGCGGGACCCCCGTCTCTACCAAAAAAAAAAAAAAAAAAAAAAAAAAAAAAACAGAAAAGAAAATGTTAATGGTAAGAGGTCTACTTGTAGAAGTAGATGAAAGTACTTAAAAATAAAAGGTAAAGTCCCCACTGAGGAGGGAGAGGAATACTTAAAAAAATAGTTCCAGGTTTGGGCAGATAATCTGAATGGAAAGTAATGACATATTGATTGTGGAAGAGAGCTCAAGATAATCTGGTTGCTAGAAATGTACAACCTCTCGAGACTGAATCAGAAAGAAATAGAAAATCTGAATAGATCAGTAATGAATAAGGAAATTGAATCAGTAGTAAAGTCTCCCATCAAAGAAAAGCCTGCAACCTGATGGCTTTAATGCTGAATTCTACCAAATATTTAAAGAACAAATACCAGTTCTTCTCAGCCTCTTCCAAAAAATCAAAGAGGAGGGAGTACTTCCAAATCCATTTACAAGTTCAACATTACCCTGATAACAAAGCCAAACCAGGAATACTACAAAGGGAGGCCAATATTTCTAATCAACATAGTTGCAAAAATCCTCAATAAAATATTAGCAAACTGAATTCCATAGCACATTAAAAGGATCATTCACCATGATCCAGTAGGATTTATGCCTGGGATGCAAGGATGGTTCTACAGAAGTCAATAAATGTGATACACCATAGTAACAAAACTAAGACAAAAAAAATGCCTGATTATCTCAGTAGATTCAGAAAAAGAATTTGACAAAATTCAACATCCTTTCTTGATAAAAACTTTCAACAAATTAGGAGTAGAAGGAATGTACCACAACATGGTAAAGGCCATATATATAATAGCAATCCCACAGCTATATCATCTTATCAAAGGTGAAAAGTCAAAAGCTTATTCTCTAGTCAGGAACAAGACAAAGATGTTTGCTTTCACCCCCTGCTTTTTTTTTTTTTTGAGGCAGAGACTTGTTCTGTCGCCCAGGCTGGAATGCAATGCCGCAGTTTCGGCTCACTGCAACTTCCGCCTCCCAGGTTCAAGTGATTCTCCTGCCTCAGCCTCCCGAGTAGTGGGACTACAGGGGTATGCTAACACACCCAGCTAATTTTTGTATTTTTAGTAGAGATGGGGCTTTGCCATGCTGGCTAGGCTGGTCTTGAACTCCTGACCTCAGGTGATCTCCGCCTCGGCCTTCCAAAGTGCTGGGATTACAGGCGTGAGCCACTGTGCCCAGCCTACTCTCACCACTTCTGTTTAATACAGTGCTAGTAGTCCTAGCCAGAGCAATTAGGCAAGGAAAAGACATCCAAATAGGAAAGGAAGAAGTGAAATAATGTTTTCTGATGACATGATCTTATATATAGAAGACTCTAAAGACTCTACCAAAAAAACTATTAGAACTGATAAACAAATTCGGTAAAGTTACAGAATGCAATATCAAAACACAAAAATTAGTATTGCTTCTATACGCGAAAAATGAACTATTTGAAAAAGAAAATAAGAAAACAATCCCCTTTGCTGTAGCATAAAAAAAGGAGTAAATTTACCTAATGAAATAAAATATTTGTATACTAAAAGATATAAAACAGTGATAAAAGAAAATAAAGAAGACATAAGTGAATGGAAAAATATCCTGTTTATAAGCTAGATGAATTAATATTGCTACAATGTTTGTACTGCCTAAAGTGATCTGCCCATTCATTGTAATCTCTATCAAAATACCAATGCCATTTTCCACAAAAATAGAAAAAATCCTAATATGTATATAGAATTACAAAAGACCCAGAATAACCAAAATAATTTTTAGCAAAAAGAACATTCATGGGAGGCCGAGGTAGGCGGATCACTTGAGGTCAGGAGTTTGGGATCAGCCTGGCCAACATGGTGAAATGCCATCTCTACTAAAAATATAAAAATTAACCTGGTTATGGTGGCAGGCACTTGTAATCCCAGTGACTCAGGAGGCTGACACAGGAAATGCTTGAACCCAGGAGGTGGAGTTTGCAGTGAGCCAAGATTTGTACCACTGCACTGCAGCCTGGGCAACAGAGCAAGACTCTGTCTCAAAATTAAAAAAAAAAAAAAAAAAAAAAAAAAAAAAAAAAAAACAAAAAAAAAAAAAAAAAAAAAAAAAAAAAAAAAAACCCAAAACCAAAAAACTTCATTATTTTAGCTATCTTGAACTATTTTATTGGAAATTTGGTGAGTCAGCTTCCTTCAAATAAGCATAAAGCTAATGGCTCTAAAGCTCTTGATCTGTGGACAAGAGAACCATCACATTTGGTATCTGGAAGGAGAGATCTTATATAGAGCTAGCCCAAACCATTCTTCTGATTGATAAATTATTAGAAGTCTACCTTAATTCTAGGAAACAAAAAGGAGTGGGAGTGTTAAATTACACCCTTGTCTCTGAAGATGGGGGCTTAGTAGTAGGCAAAAGGCAACAAGCTGCCGTCTGGTGATTGAGAGGAAAATAGTCCATTTCTTTTTTCTTTTTATTTTTCGTTTTGAGATGGAGTTTTGCTCTTGTTGCCCAGGCTGGAGTGCAATGGCGCGATCTCGGCTCACTGGAACCTCTGCCTCCCGGGTTCAAGAGATTCTTCCACCTCAGCCTCCTGAGTAGTTGGGATTACAGGCATGTGCCACCATGCCTAATTTTGTATTTTTAATAGAGATGGGCTTTCTCCATGTTGGTCAGGCTGGTTTCGATCTCCTGACTTCAGGTGATCTGCCTGCCTCAGCCTCCCAAAGTGCTGGGATTACAGGCATGAGCCACTGCGCCTGGCCAATTTCTTTTTTATGAATGAATAAATTGAGGTCTAGGAATGTAAGTACAAGGTCATGCTGTTACTGAGTGGCCAGTATGCTTTTTGAGTTAGGTCTTCTCCCTTCTGCACGGCACATTCCACCTCTATAGTTGTTCTTACCTCTGCAAATAGAACTAGTAAAATGATTAACACCACCTTTGGTGAGGTACCAGTGAGGTGTCTAGTTTTTATAAACATTATAAGCCAAAGTTTGGACATATGGTATTACAGTAGATTATATATATATATATATATATATATATTAGCTTCCTTAGCTAGTGCCCGTTCCCTTGTCTTAATTGAATGATTCATCCAAGTTGAAAAATGTCTTAGGATAATTTCTTCTATTTCATAATCTTTGCAAGTGTGGATATTGCTTATCTAGGGATTCTACAAATATTTTAAGTTATTTTTTGTTGAAATAGCAGCACCCCACTTATGAAGGCAGTGAGGAACTCTGAGAAGTCAAGAGACTTGAAATGCTTTATTGCCCATGTTACTAGTAACTAGTTGTGTGGCTTTGGGCCAGTAACTTATCTGTATTTTAGTTAATAAAATACAGGATTTGACTACAAATTATAGTCATTAGATGATTCAATATTTGATAAATATCTTACGATCCAATAAATAATTGCTTAGTCTTTTAATTTCTGGTTGTCTTACATAAATGCGGTGTTTTAGAGACCCTGAAATATTTTAAAATTTAGACAAATCTGCCTTATTTCTTTATGTGCAAAGTGTTCCCCAGACTTACTGAACTAAAATCTCTGGAATATTTTATTAAAATACTTCACCAGTGATCCTGTTATACACCAGAGGTTAAGAACCATTGGCTTAGAGTCTGCCTGAGAGACTGAAGATCTGGGTGAAGTTGGGAACCTTAAAACAACCTTTCATGTTGTCCTGTGGAAACAGTAAAGTGAAGAGAGTATGGGCTAGTTTATAAAAGATAACTTAACTGATAGTATAGCTGAAATAGTACTGTCAGCATTAGCAGGCAGTTTGTTTCATTTATCTCTTTTTAAAGGCTTAAGTCAAATATTAGAATTATGTTATTTTTGTATTAGGCCAACATAGTTTATAATATAAATTTATTATCTCTTTTGAGTATACCTTTTAGTTTTTAAATGTTTGATAGCTCTTCAGTAAAACCGTTTTGTTATTTAAACAGGCAAATTCATCTAACATACTCTCAGAGTTAGATGAAGAATTTGATAGTTTATACTCTATACTGGATGAAGTGAAAGAAGGTATGATTAACAGTATCAAACAGGAACAAACTCGTAAATCCCAAGAGTTACAGGTGAGATCATACAGTTATTCAAATATGAATAATAACTTTAGTCTATTTAATGCTCAATTTATGGTAAGCAAAAATTAGTGAATTTCTGAGTTTGACTATACCCTTACCTTGTAGAAGAATGGCTTTTTGTTTTGGCCGTAAGTGTTCTGAAATTGTGGTTAAAAAACATTTATTCTCTTAACCTTTTTTTTTTTGAGACGGAGTCTCCCTCTGTCACCCAGGCTGGAGTAATCTTGGCTCACTGCAACCTCCACCTCCCGGGTTCAAGCGATTCTCCTGCCTCAGCCTCCCGAGTAGCTAGGATTATAGGTGCCCACCACTACACCCGGCCAATTTTTGTATTTTCAATACAGATGGGGTTTCACCACGTTAACCAAGCTGGCCTCAAACCCCTGACCTCAGGTGATCCACCTGTCTTGGCCTCCCAAAGTTCTGGGATTATAGGCATGAGACACCATGCCTGGCCAATTATCTTAACCATTTTAAAGTGTACAGTATACAGTTTGATAGTGTTAAATATTATTAACATTGTTGTATAACAGATCTTCAGAATTTTTTCATCTTGTGCAAGTGAAACTTTACATTCCTTGATAAACAACTCATTTCTCTTTCCTACGAGCCCCTGGCAGTCATCATATTATTTTCTGTTTCCATGATTTTGAATGTCTACATGTCTCATATAAGTGGAATCATATAGCATTTGTCCTTTTGTGACTTATTTGGTTTAATAATCTTCCACTTATGTATATACCACATTTTCTTCATTCATTTGTATGTCTCTGGACATTTGGGCAGCTTACACCTTTTAGCTGTGAATAATTCTGCAATGAACATGGGAGTTTATCTCTTTAAGATCCTGTTTTCAATTCTGTTGAATACATATACTTAGAAGTAGGATTGCTGAATCATGTGGTAATTATCTTTTTAGTTTTCTGAGGACCCTCTAAACAATGTTTTCCATAGTAGTTGCACTATTTTACATTTCTACCAAGCCCAAGGCTTCCAATTTCTCCACATCCTCACCAATGCTTTTTATTTTCTGGTTTTTTTTTTTTTTGAATAAGTATTTTGTTTTTTTTTTTTTGAATAATGGCCATCATAATGGGTATGACATGATATTTCATTATGGTTTTGATTTGCATTTCTCTAGTGATTAGTGATGTTGAGCATCCATCTTTTCATGTATTTTTTGGCCATTAATGTACTTCCTTTTTTTTGAGATGGAGTCTTGCTCTGTCACCCAGGCTCGAGTGCAGTAGTGCCTCTGGGTTCAAGTGATTCTCCTGCCTCAGCCTCCTGGGAAGCTGGGATTACAGGTGTCTGCCACCATGCCTGACTAATTTTTTGTATTTTTAATAGAAACAGGATTTCATTGTGTTAGCCAGGATGGTCTCATTCTTTTGACCTTGTGATCTGCCCATCTTGGCCTCCCAAACTGTTGGGATTACAGGCATGAGCCACTGTGTCTGGCCTACTGATTAGTGTATTTTCTTTAGAGAAATGTCTTATTTAGGTTCTTTGGCCATCTTTTAATTGGGTTACTTGTGGGGTTTTTGGTGGTGGTTAAGTTGTAGGAGTTTTCTATTCATTCTGTATATTAACTCCCTATCAGGTATATGATTTGAAGTTTATTGAGATAATAAAAGAACAGAACTCCCTAAGAGTCTTACTATTTTGAAGCAGAGTCAGGGCTGAAGGAGGAGAGCTCCAATAACATTAATGTTATGGCATGTGGGTTTTGATCTTGTAGGATAGTTTTCCTTTTTAATTTAAGGTACTTAAATTTTCAGAATTAGATAATCTTCACCCATTGTGGATTTTGGGCTTAAAATATGTCTTCAGACTTCTAGAACAAGTGATTTTTTTTTTTTTTGGAGAACTTATTTTTTGACAGCCTTATACAGAGCTGCATATATGTGTGCACAAGTAAAATATACAGTGCTCTTCTTAGACTGGGCTGAATTTATTGCTCTTGTAAACTGATGAATTCATATTTTTACTTTTGACTAAATTCCCAACAGTACATCATTGGGTCTTATAAATTTGTCTAAACTTTTTGTCATGAAGCCTCAAGTAAACTCTGTCCACTTTGGGTTTTGTGAATCTTAATTACAATAATGAACACAGTGATTTTTTTTTTTTCAGCTGATCTGATCTGTTTCATGGAAATCTGTTAAAATTATATTTGGGCTCTTTTTAAATGGGACGACTTTACTCTGATTTTTTGATCAAGTATTCTAACAAATTCATTATTAGCTATTGATTATCAGTTGGGAATTTAAAATGTTGCAGAAAATGGAAGAAAATTTAAATTCTGTTCGGAAGTGGTGATAGCAAAGGTGTTAGCACGATCTTCTATTACTTTATCACCATTTCAACTCTACGTTTTTTCGTTATTCCATTCAGCTTTTATCTTATATTTTATTATCCTGTGTAATTCTTAATATTTATGTCTTCTCAATACCACAGAAATATTGGTAATTTTTTTTACAGGGATAGGGATCTAGGGGAGATCAAGGTATACTAAAGGGACAGTAGTTATAAAAATAAGACTGAGTTATTGAAACATAAACTTGGGGAACAAAACTGTTCATTCTTGAACTTGTTACTGTGTTATGATTCAAATGAAAAGCTATGATGATATCAGCCTAATGGAAATTGAACCATAAAGTTTTCTTGGGATAGCTTAAAAAACAAATATGAAAAAGAGTCAGACTTGGCTACTGAGGCCATTTCCATCTTTAGTTGAAGGCTGTAGAGAATCTGTTCTTTTTTTGGGGTTTACAAAATTATTCATAATATCTCTGAATAACTGGTAAGTTAATGCTCTTAAATTGCATTCCTCTGTAACCTGCCCCTGTTTTTGCTTTTCCTCTTGACCTCAAAGCAAATCCATAGCATTTCTTAGAATAAAATATTTTATCCAAAACTTTGACCTCAGTCTGGACTTTTACTTTTAATAATTCCTTGAGGCATATTTCCAGTTCTCATTTTTTTTACTTTAATGCTACATTGACTTTGTCTGCCCCATTGATCCTACCATTTTGTTCTCAATGATTTTGCTTAAACCTTTTTAATAAAGCTAATCTCCAAATGGGATATTCCAAATGGCTGTTGGTTAATTCTTGCTTGGGACTCATGAGATTTATTGCCCCATAAGAGGGGCACTATTTTTACAAAATTGTGATTAGGTTTTTAAACTAACACATGAAACCCTATTTTAACCCAAAACGTGACTGAACTATTCTACTTTTCCAAAGTCAAATAGTAGAACACATCAGAAACCAGTAAAATCAGCCATGATTTATCTTTAGTCCTAATCCTGAGGGAAAAATAAATAGATTTGAATCTCAGATTTGATGTTAATAAATATTCTGAAGAAAGATCTTTGGTACATTTAAAAGCTTAGAAATAGGATCTATTTATTTGTTTGAAGGTAAACTAACAATCTTTTCAAGTTACACGTAGAGACAACTGAATAAGAAAGATTGTATTAGGTAGAATTAATATGTGAGCAATAAAGACAGAGCACATCACTATAACAACTGCCATCTTTTGAATTTCTTTGGAATTTTCTTTTGAATTCTAGGAACTTGTGTTAGTAGTTCCTATGCTATCCAGTCTTAGAAACTGTAAATTAGCATTTATAGTAGTATGCATTACTTGTGTAGTTTGATGAATGAAGTACTAAGATGGTGCTCAACTGAATGTACCTGTAATTTCATTTACAAATTGCAACTTAAGTAGTTAACTACCACCAAGAATTTTAGTCTTCATTACAGAGGATGTTGTCTGTAGATAGATTATTTTGATATTTTGATTTAAATTGAAGTTATTTTCCTGACTATACTATTTGAGAAGAGTGCTTAATTTGGCTTTAGTTATTTATAATTACTTTATTTTCTTTTTTGTTTTAAATGATGAGTATATCTTTACCCGTATTGCAGTTAAGCTGTTTTTGCTAAATCATGAAAGAGGTACAAAGTATTAAGATAATTAAAATTTGTTATTTATATGTATATATAAACAAATATAAAACAAATATAACAAGTTTTATATGTATAAAACTTGTCTTCATTATCTTGCTACAATAGCTCACTGAACTATTTTTGCTGTATTATTGCTATTGAAATTATTTGTAAGTTCATTATAACAATATATATTTAAGATTCTGATGACAATAGGAAATTTCATTTTAATGATTTAGTGGTTTTTTTTCCCCCAGAGTCAGATTAGTCAATGTAATAATGCCCTGGAGAACTCTGAAGAACTACTGGAATTTGCAACAAGGTCGTTAGATATAAAGGAACCTGAAGAATTTTCAAAGGTATGCAAAAATTGCATTAATACACTTAACAAGGAAAGTTGTATTTTTAAAAAGATGTTTTTGTTTTTCTTTGGTTTTGGATTTCTTTACTCATTTCTTATACTAATAAAAGCTTGGGGTTTCTTGATAAGTAAAATGCTAGCTGTTTATTTATTCTAAAGCAAACACTTAAAAGTATGTGTCTTTGGGGTCATCGACAAACATGTTTAAAAATTGTTTTTGTGTTCCTTCTATGAACTGATTGGGAAAGCATCCTTAACTTTATACATATGAGCACTGTAACTGTGTAACTTCTTATTGCAGAGAAATGCCCCCACTACTTAATTTGAGTGAGTGTTTTATTAAAACATGAAATGTATATCCTTACTTAAGGGATATGCCTAGTATAAAAATGTAAAGAGTTAAGCAAGAAGCCTACTAATGTTTTAACTTAGATCCTGGTGTTTAAGTGATTGCAAATTCCAAATTCTAATGCTGCTTTTAAGTAGGGTCATTTAAAATGATTACCATTTTGTCAAATCAAAATTCAGAAATGGAGAATATATTTTAAAATGATGTGAAAAAAGATGGGAAATTAAGCTATATAATTAGCAAAATATTACTCCATAGTTATCAAGATAAGATTTGACTTTGATGTTATTTACTTCATCCTTGTGGAGTGTGTAGTGAGCTGCATTGGTGTTAGAAAGGTAGCTTTATAATTGATTTATGCCTAGTGATTGTTTTCATTTTATGATTTTCTGTAAACTTGAGGGTAGAAAAAACTTTCTTGAGAAAGTAACATTTACCGCCTTACATCTTTGAATATTAAAATTGAACTTCAACATTGATTATTTCTTCTAAACTAATGAATCAAAACAAAAATTCTTTTGCTGTAAGCCAGTACATGAATCAATTCTTTACATTTGGAGGTGAGTTGTAATGAAGCTTACTTATGCACATAGTTGGACTTATTATATAAAGGGATTATGAGAAAAATGTACCATACTTAAAAGTACCTTAAAAGTATGATATGTTGGCCAAGTGAGGTGTGGTGACTCATGCCTGTAATCCCAGCACTATGGGAAACCAAGGTGGGTGGATTGCTTCAGCACAGAAGTTTAAGACCAGCCTGGGCAACATGGCGAGACCCTGTCTTTACAAAATATACAAAAAAATTAGCTGGGCATGGTGGTATGCACCTGTATTCCCAGCTACTTGGAGGCTGAGCTGGGAGGATTGCCTGAGCCTAGGAAGTCTGTTTCCTATTTGTCAGCAAATTCTCCTTTTAGTGTAGTCCGGCAGTTGTTAATGACAGGCATAGTCATAGCAGCAAGAATTACCAACTGACAGCCTGAGAGTGAGGAAGAAGACAAGAAAACTATAAAATATGGACACTAATACTCAAAAATGCCTTGAATCCAGTTGATTTAAGGAGGGACTGATACTTGGAAAAACTGTGATAAAAGTTTATTTCTCCCACGTTTCTCTTTTTATTGACATTTTCAGAGTTCTTCTCTCTTCTTTCTCCCAAATGCTACTCTTTTTCTCTTTCACTGTCCTTTGTTATTTCCAGCTTTGTTTCTGTTATAATTTGTCCTGACAGATTATAAATTAGAAAGGTTCTGATAAAATAAGTCACATTGTGGTTTAATAGGCTACTTTGCTTATTCTTACTATTTTGGTCTTGTCTTGCAGCAGTTTATAGTACTAGTTAGTAGCTTAAACCATTTGGAGATGTGGTGAAATGAATTACAACCATGGGTCGCTTAACGATGAGGATGTGTTCTAAGAAATGTGTCTCGTTAGGCAGTTTCATCATTGTGGGAAATGCTAGAGTGTAATGGCACAAATCTAGATAGTATAGCCTACTACCTACCTCGGCTGTATGGTATAGGCTGTTGCTTTTGTGCTACAAACCTGTGTAGCATGTCACTGTACTGAATACTGTAGGCAATTGCAATATAGTGGCAAGTATTTGTGTATCTCAACATACAAAGGGTATAGTAAAAATACAGTATTATAATTTTATGGGACCACCATTGTATATGCAGTCCATTATTGACTGAAACATAGTTATGTGGCAATTACTGTATCTTTCAGTGTTTCCTAGCCAGAAATCTGGGTTTATCATTCTGGAAAAATGCTTAACTGAGAGCTGCTTGCAGTTATTTTCTTCATATATTCAAATACTATCCAGATAATGATTTGATTCCATGTCAAAAACTAAGTTAACTTTCCTAGCCAGCTATGGACTACAGGCCTGCCACAGACAGCTAGTTGCTGACTGAACAGGTAGAGATGACTTTGGAGATTGTCAGTCTAGCAGTATATTGTTAGATGTCTGGAAAAAGAAATTCCTTTAAAGTATACTGTTTGTGAATATCCCATATTAAAGTGCTTAAATGAGATTAATATGAATGGCTTATGGGGACAAAAAGAATAGCATAGACTAAAATTGAGGCAGTGTGTCTTTTCATACTTCATTATCTTCAAAAAGTATTTTAAGTTCTAATATTTAAATTACCACATTGCAGTATCACATATGAGAACTGAAAGTGAAGCTATGCTGTATACCAGCCTTTTACTTTCTGAAAGTAAACAAATAAAAATAGCACGAATGCAAAAAGATTTTAGAACATACCTTCACTAATTTTTTTAACTGCTAGAAGTTTGGTTGTTAGTAAATTGATACAGAAGGATCACCAGCAAATTGGATCCACATCAATCATAGCTTTATTCCTGGACTTACAGATTGGCAACATCCCACCAAATGTGGGCTCTCTGCTAATAGCTGGCCTGTAGAACACTGCTTGGGTCCTTTTCCAGAGTTAATATTTCTATTCCCACCCTGACTTTAGACCTTGAATGCTCTCTATATAAAGAGCTGGGTCAGTGGGGCAATTTCCAAGTCAGTATAACTAACTTGCCATCACAATCTTGCCACACATACTCCAGTTGTCAGACTAGAAGGGAGAAAATGGTTTCCTACCCATGGGGTCCCTAAAATAGAGGAGTAAAAAGTACAGAGTTAGGTGAAAGGGGAACAGTGTCTTCTGCATTTGATCACAGATGAAGATGGAGAATGGGTTTAGCGTATTTCCCACATCTCACTCACAATGGATGATTCACCTGTAGAATATTGTCCAATGAGTGTTAGGCTCTGACCACTGGCAGGAGTAAGAGGGGGAGTAGGTAGAAGCTATCTCAGTACTTTCAAATGAGCAGAAGTACTGCCAGTATCTCCCTCTGTAGGCTGAAGTGTAGAATATTAGGAGACAGGAGAGGGCCTTCAACAAAAGTGTGAATGTTTCAGTTTTGAGGGCAATATAAAAAAACAGATCTAAATATTTGTTAAGCTTAGGTCAAACTGTAATTTTCACCTTAATTTCATTTCTGGGTGTTTATGTCTTACAGAAATGCAATATCCTGTTGCACAAATGTGCCTAATCATAAAACAGTTGCCTGCAGTGCCTGCAGTGCTGTATTTCAAAGTATATTTTAAGCTATTTACTGTGGCTTTTGTGATAGATTCTTTCAAATGATCATGCTTTTTGAAAAATAGTTCCTTTTATAAACAGATAAATATATGTCTACCAGATACAAAACTTCCAATGTATGTACAATCTGTTTTTTTTTTCCAAAGATGTATATTTTTTTTGCCTAAAAAAAAAAAAAATAGTGTTTTGAGGATATCTCTTTTTCCCTCTCCCTTTCTATAAAAAGAGAAATGATATTAAAGAAGAAAGATAGAAACAATAAAATACTTTATCTTCAAAGTGTTTGATAAATTCACAGAAGAAAATAGATTCTATATTCGCCCATTACAGATTAAGAACAAGAGAGATTGAGAAAAGATCTGTTTAACTCATTTCTCTATTATTGGGAAAATATCTGGTTTAACTTCTTTAAATTTAATTGGCAGTTATGAAGATTGGTTTGTGATTACTTCTACATTATGCTTGTATTACAGTTTCTCTGCATTCATATCAGAGATGGTGCCTACCTTTCTCCCTCTCTCTCTTCCCTCGTTCCCTCTCTCCGTCTCTAAGTTAATTGTTTTTAAACTAAATCTTAGAATTCCATTTCTTTAATCAGTCATAGAAATGTGTCACCAGAGACCAAACTTCCTTAAATAGAATTGTAATGCTGAATTTTGTCAAACATCTGTCTAATTAGTACCAACCGATTCTGAGATTTACCACTGCTTTGTTGCCAAGACATTTATTTGAGCCTACATAATTCCACATAGTGAGTTATGAAGAAGCTGCAATGAATGTTCAGATTTATTTTTAGGTTATGGTACTATGTGTTATTGAAAAGCTTCCATGAAGCTTAGTCATATTGCTTTACTCAACATCACTCTTTAGATCTTCTATTGAAATCCTTTTTGCCAAGTTTGTAATTGAAAAAATTCACCATTCCTGAAGTAGAAACTTAGAGGAATCAAGCTGTATAGTATTGTGTATCTTTTGGATACCTTTCTGTTTTGAGAAAAAAATTCTAGAAAAAAATTATTTTCCAATTTAAGAGATTTATTGAAATTGGGACCTTTCAGAGAAATAGCTTCAGAATGTGAAACTCCGCCTTCTAATCATTGCTTAGAATAACTTTTTAAACCTCTCTTGCATTCATGCAATATATATAGTAAAATTTGAGCCTAAGTGAAAGTGGAGCCATGAGAGTTTTCAGTTTTACCGGCTGGGTGTATTCTATATAAATGCATGGACAACAGTTTTTCCTAGATTACCTGGCTTTTCATTTATTCCCTTCCTGTTTTTTCACAAACAGCATGGTACGTGAAGTGATACCATGGAAGCTTTGCATACACGCATATGTGCACACACACACACTAAAAAAATTTCACCTTATTAAATTCAGTAACACTTGACACAAGATTGAATCATCGTGGTCAATTTAAAAAACAGTAATGATCTTTATATCATTGGGTTATGTGAGGGTGATTGATAATATTCCTTTAACCAAGTTCAAAACCAATTAGGAAATAAGATAAAACAAAACTGATAAGAGGCCAAATAATGATAAAAGGATATTGGGAAATATGGCTGTTATTGGGCAAGTTTCCTATAATAAATTCCTAGAATTAGACAAATTCACCCAGCTATAATCAGCAGGGGCTACCTCAGGTGATGGGCAGGGGAAGCATCTTTCAGTGAAAGTTATGGCACAGAGGGAAAGAACAGAATATATGTGAAACTACTTTAGTGGGCAAGCAAGCTGCCAGAAAAAGCAGAAGGTTCTGAGCTACTAATTTCTAGTTTCTCCTTTGAAACCCATTATCAGATAAGTCATACTATTTTCCTAGGAGAAATAAGAGAATGGAGAGGCAAAGAGCGATCCTAGTAGTACTTGTTTCATATCAGGTACAGAGAGGAGTCCTCTATTCCCCTCCCCTAACACTTACATTAAAATCTTTATTTTGTAATTCTAGCTTTAATGACAGTAATTAAAAAAATCAGTATAATTAACTTTTTAAGAATTTTCCTATCTCTGGTACTAAAGTAGTTTCATGACTTAAGATACATACAGATACCACAGAATTTTGCTTGTTTGGTGTAGAATGTGGGCCTTGGAATGATTTTCCGAAACATTAAGGAACAAAATTCCGTAGTAAAGAAATAGAATGATTAGTATGCAAGGTCTCAACTGATTAATAGTAGTGCTGAAACTGTATAATATGCAGATCTCTTAAATCTCAGTTCTGTGTTTTTGAGTAGAAAGGGTACTCAGACCAGAATATTTTAGGGCAGATATAAAAATGACCAATAACGAATAGGAACAATGTTAGAACTGAAGAAGAGAGGCAACAGAAGCATTGCTACATATATCTAATTAACATTCAAATAAATTTAATAATTATTAAGTGTTACTCTGTCCTAAGCATTTTGCTAGGCACTGGGAATGCAGTGTTGATCAAAACAGCCTGATCTGTGTCCGATATATTGTTAACTATACTGGTTACTGTGGGAAGAAAAGCTTTTGTTGGATATATTGTATGTAAATGTAAAAGGGACAAAAAAATGCTTGTTTTTTTATTATTTTGTATGACCATGCAACACCAAGTAAATAGCTGAGTTCCCTTTCTAAACTTTTGCTTGCATTAAAAAAAGATGAAAGACAGACCTTATGTATAGGTTTAAGTTGGTAGCATCTATGAGATCATCATGGAGAAAGACCCCATTGCTAGAAGTATTTCTCTGGTCTCTTTGTGTCTGGATTTCTGCCATTACAACTTTCTTTGGAGTAAAGGTTTGTAGAATTGCAGCCTAGTTGTATTTGTTAGCAGGCAAGCTCTCAGAATTCCTTGCCCTATAGAGGCATATAGAGAAAACTTGCAACAACCGTTATGAAGTAGTGAAAGAGATCTCTGAAGAAAAATTAGAGAGTAAATTTGACATGTACAAGAAAACCATGAAGGAAGCTGTCCCATGAAGGAGGTTGGTTGCTCTAGTTGACAAGTTATCAGACTGAATGAAAGTGGAGGTGTGTTTTGATAATCTTAAGGTAAGAAAAAAACATTTATAGTCACTGGGAATTTGAAGTATTAAATTTTCCTCCGAAAAGGTGATCTATGTGGGATCTGGATTTTCTACTATAGTTGTAACATCACATGATGAAAGCTTATGTGAACTATACACATACATTTCCTATAGTTTATGTTTTGGTGAATATGAACTAATCTATTGCAGGGTTTATATCCTAACTTTTCTTGCATGTCACTGCCATTGAAACTTGCATGAAAAGCACTAACTGCCTTCTTTCTCTTCTCCCTGATTGGCTCCAAGGCTGCCAGACAGATCAAGGATAGGTATGGTATAAAACACATTTTTATATAAGTATCAATATTGAAGTCAGAAATGAAATTCAGAAATAACTTTTTAGTAGAATTGTGTTAGTTAAGATAAAAATACCCAATGACCAAGTACAAAATAAAATATTCTTTCTATATTTTCTTGGAATAACCATTGTATCAATAAGATTTTTTAAAAGCATAGTTGTGGATAATTATGTGCTTCAGAAGAATTTCATTTCTGGTGTAATAATGTAGTTAGTTTTAGTTTTAGAACAGCTCTTAATTAGCTGTACTAATGGAGAGGGGACTATTTTGAATAGCTCAAAAATGTATATTCCTGGAATGTGTTTTTTGTTGTTAAATTTAAATATAAGTGGGTCTTATTTTCTGTGAACTCACTGATTTTAAGTAGTCCTCAAGAGCTAAAGCTCTCCTACTTCATTGCCCTCCTGTTTAACACCTTTGTATTCTCATTCCTCCTATTCCTGGTGCCATCTCTTTCTATTTCTAATGCCACCACTATCTAGTTAATAATCTATGGGAAGAGAAAATTAAAGAAAATTATTAAAGGTTTTGGCTTAAAAGGTCTTTCTCATTGGTAGAGCCAGGCTTGAGAAAAGGTATTTAGTACTTGTTATAACAAACATAGAGACCTAAAGGAGTTGCTGGCAACATTTGGATTGCATTAACACAGAAGGAACAGTTTGGATCTGCCTGTCTAGTCACTGAGCATTGTCTGTATTGATATTGTAACAAGACTTTTTCTTCTGAGAATTGTGAGATTCTCTGAAAGGCACAGCTCTGTAAAGTACCATTCCAAATCCTAGGTTAAATTATTCTTCATCAGATAATTCATAAAAATTTTCATTGTAGATAATGTGAAAAACAGTGCCTCTTTTGTTAATCTTGGCTGAAAATTTTAATTCTGTGTTTCTCTCTCTTTTTTTCTTTT
>NW_016107366.1:661359-722956 GCF_001604975.1 Cebus imitator | reverse complement strand
TTTTTTAAGGCAGAGTCTTTCTCTAGTATCCAGGCTGGAGTGCAGTGGCACTCTAACCTGAAGCTTCTGCCCCCTGGGCTCTGCCTCAGCCTCCTGAGTAGGTGGCACTATAGGCATGTGCCACCATACCCAGCTAATTTTTCTATTTTTTGTGAAGACAGGGACTTGATATGTTGCCCAGACTGGTCTGGAACACCTGAGCTCAAGCTGTCTGCCCAGCTTGGCCACCCAAAATGCTGGGATTATAGGCATAAGCCATTGTGCCCAGTCTTATATTAATTTTTATATTTTTTAAATATATTTTACATCAGGCAGTAGCCAAAGGCATGGATCACTCCTTTAAATCCTGAATCTAGAAAGATGATTTTGAAAGTTTGAAGGTGAAAAATATTAGCTATGCGAGGAATGGATGATAAATAGGTCAGTTTTGTGGATGAGGTAGATTTGGGTTGTGTCAGGAATGTGCTATGAGTCATCCATCTTCCTCTCTGGCTATATTATACTTCCTGTTTAGCTACCTATAATACTACATCTTGCTCTAGTTCCTAATTTTCTGAATTAGAAGTTACTTCCTAATCACGACCTTACAAAATCTCTCCTTTTTTCAAGATTCTATATGGCACTTTGCATCACAGAATCTTGTCTGTATCCTTGAACTCTTTCTCTTTGCCCAGATTTGTTTGTCAGAATTTAATTTTATAACCAATTTCAAGGCAGTATTCTTTACTGAAGCTTGTGATTTTTTGCCTCCTCTAAGCCAGCCTCTTGGCTTGATTTTATTGATATCCAGGTGATCTCAGGAATTAGGGTTCAGGCAAACTCCTTTGTTTTTTGGTTTTTTTTTTTGGCTTGTTCAAAGCTTACAGCTTTTTTGTGGCCCCCTGCAAAGTTGTTATTTCCTGCCCAAGGAACATTTCTGAGTCTCAACTTCGTTTTTTTTTCCCCCTGTCACCCAGGCTGGAGTGCAGTGGTGCAATATGGGCTCACTGCAACCTCCGCCAGTTCTCCTGCCTCAGCCTTCCAAGTAGCTGGCATTACAGGCACCTGCCACCACACCCAGCTAAGTGTGTGTGTATGTCTGTGTGTGTGTGTCTGTGTCTAGAGACAGGGTTTCGCCATGTTGGCCAGGCTGATCTCAAACCCCTGACTTCAAGTGATCCACCCACCTAGGCCTACCAAAGTGCTGGGATTACCAGTGTGAGCCGCTGCACCCAGCCCTTCAACTTAATTTTTAAAATTTGGTGTTTAGCTTTATAATGTTCAGGTTTCTCTGATGTAGTTTTTGGTATTCCTCAACAGTGAGCTTTTAGAATTCCATTATTGCCATTTAAAATATAAAAATAATTTAAACATGCAGTCATAATAAAATAGTTACTTTAGCTATTTTCACCAAGCAAAGAAAGGATTTTTTTTTTTTGAGACAGAGTCTTGCTTAATCACCCAGTTTGGAGTGCAGTGGCATGATCATAGCTTACTGCAGCCTGGACCTCCTTGGCTTGAGGACTCCTCCCACCTCTGCCACCCAAGCAGCTGGGACTGCAGGCACGTGCCACCATACCTAGTTAATTTATTTGTATCTTTTGTAGAGATGGGGTTTCATCATGTTGTCCAGGCTGGTCTCAAACTCCTGGGCTCAGGCCGCCCTCCTGCCTCAACCTTCTGAAGTGCTGGCCTTATAGATGTTAGCCACCTTGCCTGGCCTAGGATTATCTTTTTATAAGGACAGAGATGGATTTTAAGGAAGAATGTGTAACATATCTGAGCAAGGAATTAAATATAAAAAATGAAAATATCTGAAAACTCATTATCATTTGCTATGGTAGAAGTTACACAGAGGAACAGCAGGATTAGGAGAGAAAACTAAGGATAGAAATAAGATAATAGCACATCTCTACAACTTGATAGAATTACTGGCGTGTACTTCTGGACACTTAATACTGAAATATGGTTAGTTGAGATATATTGCAGGAGTTATTGGTTCTTGAAAGATAAATGTTATGGAAGACTCAATTAGGTAGTTTGAGGAAATTAAAAGTGTTCATATGTTTTGTAGTTGTTTTCTTTTGCAAAAATCAAGAGGAAAGGATCCTTGAATTTACCTTGCTCTAGTAGAAATGAACTAAGAAAATCAAGGGGAATTAAAACATACCTAGCCACGTGGATCCTGTAGAATAGAGAATGATCTAAAGAATTTTAGATGTTTAGTTTGGGCTTTGAGGCACATGTCTAAATATATGAAGTAAAAAATTAAAGTTCAATCTTCTGAAAGATTGTAGCATTGCTGCACATCTAAATTGGTTCATGGAAACTTTTAAGTTTTCATTCACTAGGAAATAAGAGTTGTTTTTGTTTTTTTAAGCTCTGATAAGCCTTTCTAATGTGTTTATGGGGCATATTCTTTTTCTTTGATGTCATGGTGATTAAATCAAGTCTTACAGGTTTAAGGCTTAAGATTCTCTAAAATACTTTCAGATTTTTTTTCCTCAGTATTTCTGAGTAAACATTTAAATATTTGGTCAGGCTTTGAAGAAACCAAGTAGGTTCAAACCTATTCACAGATTCAGTGAGCATTTATTAAGTACCTACAGCTCTTTCAGATGTCCTGAAATCAAAGGATACTTGGGGCTGTAAAGAATAACATCTGAAGGACTTAGTATTTGTTCCTTTTTATTGAAATTGTATTATTTGAGAGCCAAACAGCTTAGTGTAATATGGGTGAAATACTCAGCATTATACTTGGCATATAGTTCATTCAGTCAGTGTGAGTTCCGTTTTTTGTAAATTATGTTTCAGTGTAGCACTTTCTTCTTGATAAACACATCAACTGTTGTTTACTCATTGTTACTATTAAATGATTACTAGTTTTAAAATGAAGTAAAATAACTGAAGACAGAAACAGTTTGACATTTTTCATCCCAAAATAAGTGAATACAACAAGTTTGACATCTTTCATTTCATTGACCTCTTGGGTAGATTTGGCAGATACAATTGATTTGGCAGATACAGTTGACAAGGCCAAGTATTCCCTTTGTCCACCAGCTCTGTTTTCTTCCTCTTCCAAATCGTGTACTAGGAGGACAATGTTCACCTGTAGTACTTCCCATCATTCTTGAACCAAAGATAGTAAGGGGCTTACTTTGTGATACTTGTGGAAATTTATTGGAATAAGAAAAATTGAAATTTGAGATAAAATTACAAATTAATAGAATAAGAGGATTTCTTTTAATCTCCAGTTTTAATGGACTGCCGTTTCTGTGTGCTTTGGATAAAGTGGCTTCATTCTTTTTTGGTTTATCTAGTAAATGTTTATTGAATTTCTATTATTTCCATGGCATATAGTTTTTCACAGGGTTGTTCCTTATAGTGTGTTTTCCTATGTCTGATGTTGATTGATCAGAGTGACACCTAGTATGGTATTCATTGATAGTAATTTCACTTATCCATGGCCTATCTTTAGCAACTACCAAACTATACAGTATTAGGTCAATCTGCCTCCACTCTTATTTGAGGGCACATGGAGTAGCTCTTGTGACTAGGGAGAATGTTTGAATCAGGGTGTGATTCAAATGAATTTAAGTTCGTTACCTGGCATATGAAAAGGAGTAAGGCTGGCATCAGGAAGTCAGTAAGATTGAGGGTACAGAGGTTCAGACGAATGTGGGGTCTGGTAAAGATTATTTTTATTGGATACGTTTCTTATGTTATTTGTATATGTGCAATTTAATAAAAATTGGCTGGAGGAAAGTTGCTAACCAGTTGTCTTAAATATCTTTAAAAAGACATTCTGTAGTTTTTTTAATCTAGTTAATTTTGAAAAGACTATAAGAGCAAATTTCTATTTCACTTTTACTTTTCTTATAGTCTCTGAAATTTTAGTGATATAATTTGTGTCTTTTCATTTTAGAAATTAAATATGATTTGATACTTCCTATTTTTTTATTTTAAAAAGTATGTTTGTGTTTACCATAGAGTCACAATGGCTTCAGCCTTTCGCCTTTCTTTGAAACCAAAGGTCAGTGACAACATGACTCATTTAATGGTGGATTTCTCACAGGAAAGACAAATGCTGCAAACTTTGAAGTTTTTGCCAGGTAAATACATGTATTACATGTAAAGTTTTGTATAAAAACTTTTTTTAAAAAGACTTTTTTGCAATGAACATTGGTATATAAATATTAAGGAAAGTATAGTGTGCTTTATTTTTCATTAAGCTAAGGAATAAGTAAATTTGCTAGTTTTTTATTTTTAGAGATTTGATTGGTGGTAAAAATTGCATTTTAAGAATCCTGTCAAGGGATCTTTTATTGTTAGCTTGGCAGAGGGAGCAATATGGTGTGATGGTTAACAGTGAGTCTCAACGCCAGACTTCTCAGATTTGAATCCTGTTGCTTACTTGCTATGTAATCTTGAACAATTTACTTAACTGGCTTCATTTTTAACATCTTTCAAATGTGACATTATTCTTCTAGGGTTTTTATAAGGATTAAATAAATTGATACCTCTAAAGTATTTCTAATACTACCTGCATATAGTTAAAATTCAGTGAATGTTAGGTGTTATTATTGTTGTGATTGTTGGCTCAGATGGAACTTTAGTAATATGTTAACATTGTTTTATAAAGTATTAATATGAGGATATTGCAGTAGCCAAAACCATTTGTGATCGAGTTCCAAATTATTCACATATGTACAAGAGCCAATTAAGGACCAGTCTTAGTCTGTTTTGTGTTGCCATAACAGAAGGCCTGAGACTGGGTAATTTATAAAGAAAAGAGGTTCTGTAGGCTAAGAAATTCAAGACTGGGCAGCAGTGTCTGGCAGCTTCTGGTGATAGCCTCATGCTGTGTCAAAACATGATGGAGCACAGAAGAGGAACGAGACACATGCAAAAAAGGCAGAACAAGAGAGGCAGCCTCACTTTGTAAGACCCTTCTTTCATGGGAACTAATCCATTTTTGTAAGAACTGACCTTGTCTTTTTTTTTTTTGAGCCAAAGTCTTGCCCTGTTACCCAGGCTGTAGTGCAATGATGCAATCTCGGCTCACTGCAACGTCTGCTTCCCGGGTTCAAGTGATTCTCCTGCCTCAGCCTTCTGAGTAGCTGGGATTACAGGCACACACCACCACACTTAGCTAATTTTTTTGTATCTTTAGTACAGATGGAGTTTCACCATGTTGGTCAGGCTGGTCTCAAACTCCTGACCTCGTGATTCACCTGCTTGGCCTCCCGAAGTGCTGGGATTACAAGCATGAGCCACTGCGCCTGGCCACCCAGTCTTTTGAGAAAGATATTAATCTGTTATGATGACCTAAGCACCTCTTAAAGGCACCACCTCCCCACACTGCCATGTTGGTGACCAAACGTCAACATGAGTTTGCTACGGACAAGTCAGGAATATGGCTTACAACCTTTTGGTTAGGTTTTTTCTGAGCATCATGTTGCTGATAACTAAAACTATTTAGATATGGTGATTTGAGGGATCAAGGAATTTCTTGAAAGTGACATGTTTTACTTACAAGTACTTGTTTTGGAGGTTGGCTGTTTTTGAATAGAGAATGTTGATTATATGAAACCATTCCTTTTTTGCTTGAATATATATGATAAGGGACTTTAAATATGATTGGAAAAACAAGTTGGTAGTTGTAGCACTATATTGGAACCTAGGAAGGGTAGCACAAGTGAAGTACTAATTTGTGTGATATAGATTAGAAGTCCTAGAGGAATTCATAAAAGGGAAAGAGAGAAGGAACTGTAGTTGTAGAGGAAGAAAGTATATTTGTCATTGCCTATTTACCAAAACAGTGGCCTTTCAGAATTTCTATATTTTCATTCACAGGGCTCTGCTTAAGAGTGAAACTGATATTAAAGCAGTAATAAACATTTTTGAAAGTTTTATTTTGGTTATCATATAATTTAAAACGGTTTGGTCCTTTCAGTCTGATATATAGAATTTATTAGTAAGAAGCTGGATTTTATTTTAGTTTTGAAAATTTGAGGTGGTAGTATCAAAGTTTCACAGTTTACCAGTTAACTGAGGTTTACTTTTAAGTAGAATACTCTTCTCTTCACCTGTGGGAGATAGGGACTTAAATTTCAGACTAGGAAACATATCTCCAAATGTGAACTCTTAAGAAAGGAAAATAGGAAATATGTTTAGAAGTCACGTTAACTATATGTCTCTGCTTACCACCAGTATGACCCTAAAACTTTAGAATTTCACCCTTCTTCATACAGCTGTCAGATGTAAAACATTCTTAATATAATTTCCATCTGAGCAGAGAGCAAAGAAAAATTTCAGCAACCTGGAGAGGAAAGTTGTCTTTTCCTGCTTATCTGTTTACATATTAAAGTCACTTTAGTATTTTTATTGGAAAAGGGAATATATGCATGTGGTAAGCAGTTAAAGTAGTATAAAAGTGTGTAAACTAAAAAGTAGCCCTCTCATTTCACACTTCAGTTTTCCCTAGGAGCTAGCACTGTTAACTAGCATGTACTTATCTTACTAGAAACAGTCTATGCCTATAAAAGTATCATCATGTAGACAGAATCATATAATTGGTATTTTTTGGCAATTTTTTGTGATTAAACCTAACATATAGTTCACCTCCTTTAAAAAGGTGGAAGCTTATAGTAGAGCAATAACTCAAAAAAATGAAGCATACATATACACTATTATATAATATTGCTTTGCCACTTAACAGAATGTAGGAGTTTATTCCAGATCACTGTAGATCTTCACTTTTTTTTCATGACTAGATAGTAGGAATGTAATTAGTTCTTGATGAGTATTTAGGTTTATAGTCTGTTTATTAGAAACAATGCTGAAATGATCAAATACTTGTATATATTTGCAGAGAGGTGCCACTATCTCTTGAGGACAAATTCCTAGAAGTGGAAGTGCATGTTTATTATAAATTTGAGTAGGTTTTAAGTTGTCAAAGAGATTTCACAGTTTATATGTACTGGAAAATATTTGAATGCCTATATGGTTATACTGCTGCAAACACTGCTGTCAGGGTTTTCTTTTTTTCCTATTCCACTAGGTGACAAATGTGTTATGATTGTTTTAATCTTCATTTCTTGAATGAGTTTGTGGATTTGTCGTATTTTCATAAGCCACTTTACAAATAAACTCCCTATTTATGAATTTTGTCAATTTTTCATGGGATTGTTAGTCTTTTTAGTAATGATACGTAGGGCAGGACCTTTTAATAAAGAAGTCAGCCTTTGTTCTATGTGGTGTATATCCTTACTCACCTTGATCATTTGCCTGTTGAAATTATGGTGATTTTTTTTCCTAACAAAAAGTTTTAATTTTAATGCAGTTATATACATCATGCTTTTCTTTTGTGACTCAGATTTTATAAAGATCTTACTTAGAAAGACTTTCCCTATTTCAAGATGTCAAAAATACACATAATTTCTTATATTTGTAGCTTGTTAAAAATAAACTTTATTTTTAGAGCAATTTTAGCTTTACAATAAAATTGAATGAAAGGTGTGGAGATTTCTCATATACCTTCACTCATGTATAGCTTCCTTCACTATCAACGTCTCCCACCAGAGTGGTAATTTATTACAATCGATGAACCTACACTGACGCATCATTACCACCCAAAAGTCTGTGGTTTACATTAAGGTTTCCTCCTGTTGTACATGTTATGGGTTTGGACACTGACATGTATCCACCATTGTATTATAATAGTATTTTCACTGCCCTAAAAATCCTCTGTGTCTCACATTTTCATCCTTCCCTACCCCCAGTTCATGGCAATCACTGATCTATTTATTATCTCTATAGTTTTGCCTTTTCTAGAATCTTGTATAGTTGGAATCATATAGTAGGTGGCCTTTTCACATTGCTTTTTTTCACTTAGTAGTATACATTTTAAGTTTCCTCCATGTATATTGATGACCTGATAGCTCATTTCTTTTTA
Source organism: Cebus imitator (assembly GCF_001604975.1). Lineage (NCBI taxonomy): Eukaryota > Metazoa > Chordata > Mammalia > Primates > Cebidae > Cebus > Cebus imitator. The sequence continues at coordinate 715,020 of NW_016107366.1, read as the reverse complement.
GTATGGAATAATATTTCATTGTGTGGATGCACCATGATTTATTTATTCATTCATATACTGAAGCACATCTTGGTTACTTCCAAGTTTGGGCAGCATGAATAAGGCTACTATAAACATCTGTATGCACATTTCTGTGTAGACATAAGTTTTCAATTCCTTTGGGTAAATGCCAGTTACTGAATAGTATGGTAAAAGTCTGTTTAATTTTATAGAAAACTACCAAACTGTCTTCCAAAGTATTTGTATGATTTTGCATTCCCACCAGCAATGAATGAGAGTTCTATTGTTCTACATTTTCATCAATTGGTGATATTGTGGTATTTTATTTTTTTTTAATTTCAGTTTCCCTAATGGCATATTATGTGAAGGATCTTTTTATATATTTATTGTCTGTATGTCTTCTTTAGTGAGATGTCTGTAAGGTCTTTGGCCTATTTTTTTTTTTTTTTTTAATTGGGTTGTTACATTTCTTATTGTTGAATATTAAGAGTTCCTTTGTAGTCCTTATCAGATGTTTCTTTTGCAAATATTGTCTCCCTGTCTGTGGCTTCTTTTTCCCTGGATAGTATCTTCTACTGAGCAAGATTTTTAATTTTAATAATGTTTAGCCTATCTTTATTGTTTCTTTCATGAAGCATGCCTTTGGTTTCTTTGTCTCTTCTTTCACCAATACCACGTCTTGATGACTGTAGCTTTATAATATGTCTGAGAGTTGACTAGTTTCAGTCTTCCAACTTTGACCTTCTTTTTCAATATTGTATTGCCGTTATCTGGATCCTTTGCATTTCCATATAAACTTTAGAGTCATCTGATTGATATCCACAAAATAGCTTACTAGGCTTATGATTGGGATTGTATTCAATCTGTAGATCAAGTTGGGAAGAACTGACATCTGATGAACATTGAGTATTTCTATCGACGGACATGGAATATCTCTACAATTTAGTTCTTTGATTTCTTTCATTAGAGCTTTGTAGTTTTCCACTTGTAAATATTGAACATATTTTGTTAGATTTATATCAAAGGATTTCATTTTTGGCATGCTGTTGTAAATGGTATTGTGATTTTAATTTCAAAATTCCACTTATTCATTTCTAGCATACAGGAAGTTGGTGGAATTTTGTATGTTAACCTTGTATCCTGCAACCTTGCTATAGTCCCTTATTAGTTTCAGGAGTTTTTTGTTGATTCTTTCAGATTTTCTACATAGATGATTATGTCATTTGTTAACAAACACAGTTTTATTTCTTTCTTCCCAGTCTGAATACCTTTTATTGTCTTGCTGCATTACCTAAGACTTCCAGTACTATGTTGGAAGCACTCGAAAGAGGGGAATCTTTGCCTTGTTCCTGAACTTAGTGGAAAAACTTTGAGTTTCTCACCATTAAGTATGGTGTTAGCTGTAAGCTTTTTTGTGTAGCTATTTCTTAACAAGTTGAGTTGAGGAAGTTCCCTTTTGTTCCTATTTCACTGAGAGTTTTTATTTTGAATGCATGCTGGAATTTGTTAAATGCATATTTTGCGTCTATTTATATGATTGTGAGGTTTTTCTTTTTTAGCCTATTGATGTGATGGGTAACATTGATTTTTCAAATGTTGAACTAGCCTGCATACTTGGAATAAATACCAGTTAGTCAAGGATATAATTCTTTTTGTTGTTGGATTTGGTTTGCTAATATTTTGTTGAGGATTTTTTACATCTAATTTATGAGACATATTGGCTTGTAGTTTTCTTTTCCAGTAATATCTTTGTCAATTTTGGTATTAGGGTAATGCTGGCTTCATAGAATGAGTTAGGAAGTATTCTATCTACTTTTTTCTTCTGCAAGAGATTTAAGAGAGTTGGTATACTTTTGTCCTGAAAAATATGGTAGAATTCACCAGTGAACACTTTTGTGCTTGCTGCCCTCTGTTTTGGCAGGTTATTAATATCAATTCATTTTTTTAAATAGATATAGACGTATTCAGATTGTCTGTTTTCCTTCTGTGGATTTTGGCAGATTGTGTCTTTCGTGGAATTGGTCCATTCATTTAGGTTATCAACTTTGTGGACGTAGAGTTGTTCATAGAATTCCCTTATAAGCTTGTTAATGTCCGTAGGATCTGTGGTGATGCCCCCTCTTTAATTTTTGATACTAGTAATTTGTGTCCTCTTTCTTTCCTTAATCTGGCCAGAGGTTTATTGATTTTATTGATTTCATTGATCTTTCAAAGAACCAGGTTTTGCTTTCATGGTTTTTTTCCATTGATGTCCCTCTTTTCAGTTTCATTGATTTCTGTTCTCGTTTTTTGTTTGTTTTTAGAGATAGGGTCCTGCTCTGTTGCCCAGGCTGGAGTGAAGTTATGCAATCATAGCTCACTGCAGCCTTGAACTTCTGGGCCCAAGGGATCATCCTGCCACAGCCTCCTGAGTAATTAGGACTACTGGCATGTGCTACCATGCCCAGCTAATTTAAAACTTTTTTTTTTTTTTTTTTAGAGACGGGATCTTACTGTGTTGCCCAGGCTGGTCTCAAACTCCTGGCCTCAAGTGATCTTCCCACCTCAGCCTTCTAAAGCACTGGGACTACAGGTGTGAGCCACCACACCCAACCTGATTTCTATTCTAATTTTTATTATTTCTTTTCTTCTCCTTGCTTTGGTTAATATATATATTTTTTTCCTTTAGTTTACCAAGGTGGAAGCTTAAATTTTTGGTTTTAGACTTTTTTTTCTAATATAATCGTTTGTCAGTGGTGAGGATACATTCTAAGAAATGTGATGATTGGCAATTTTGTCACTGCAAATGTGATAAAGTGCAAACATGACAAACCAAGATGGTATAGCCTATTGCATATCTAGGCTGTATGATATAGCCGATTGCTCCTAGGCTACCAGCCTGTACAGCATGTTACTGCGCTGAATACTGTAAGCAGTTGTAACACAATGGCAATAATTTATATATCTAGACTGAGAAAAAAATACAGTCAAAATATGGTATTGTAATCTTATGGGACCACTTTTGTATACGTGGTTTGTCATTGACCAAAATGATGTTATATGGCTCATGACCATATGTGCATTCAGTGTTATAAATATCCCTCTAAGCACTGCTTTCATTGCATTCAACAAATTTTGATAAGTTGGGTTTTCATTTTCATTTAGTTCAAAATATTTTAAAATTTTTTCTTGAGATTTATTCTTTGACTATGTGTTACTTAGAAGTGTGCTTTTTTGGTTTTTGGGTTTTTTTTTTGGAGACAGAATCTTGCTCTGTTGCCCAAGCTGGAGTGCACTGGGGCGATCTCAGCTTACTGCCACCTCTGCCTCCCAGGTGCAAACAATTCTTCTGTCTCAGTCTCAAGTAGCTGGGACTGTAGCACTCCTGGCTAATTTTTGTATTTTTAGTAGAGATGGGGTTTCGCCATATTGGCCAGGCTGGCCTTGAACGTCTCACCTCAAGTGATTCTCCCCCGTCCCCACACCCCCCAAAGTGCAGGGATTACAGGCATGAGCCACCGGCTTGGTTGAAAGTGGGTTGTTTGATCTGAAAGTATTTTGGGACTTTCCAGCTATCTATCTTTTTCTGTTAATTGATTTCGAATGTAATCATTGTATGATATCTAGACTTTTGAATTTGTTAATGTGTGTTTTATAGCCCAGAATGTAGTCTTTGTCTTGGCAAATGTTCTACAGGAGCTTGAGAAGGATATGTATTCTGCTATTGCTTAATGAAGTAGTCTGTGGATATCAATTATATGCAGTTGATTCATGGAGTTGTTGAGTTCAACTATGTACTTAGTGATTTTCTGCCTCTCTCCCATCACTTGTATCATTGCTGTCATTGCTTTCACTTATGCAGCAGTATATATAAGCACATATATACACCACACACATTCAAATAAATAGTTGCCCTTATTATTTTGAATTAACTGTTATTGGTTAGATCAGTCAAGAATAAGAAAAATAAGTTTTAATTTTACCTTCACTTATACTTCTCCAGTGCTCTTTGTTTCCTTCTTTTTAAGAAACTTTTAAAAAACATTTCTTACATAGTAGGCCTATTGGCAACAGAGTTCCTCAATTTTTATTTGTCTGAGAGAGTTTTTATTTATCCTTCACTACTAAAGGATAATTTCAAGGGATACAGAATTGCTCCTCTATAGGTAAGGTCCCCTCCCCTCCACCCCCACCTGGCTTCTTTCAAGTGTTTTCTTTGTCTGTGATTTTCTGTAGTCTGAATATTATATGCCTAGATAACAGTTTGTGTATGTGTGTGTATATGGCGGGAGCATTTATTTTGGTTGATCACTGAGCATCTTAGATCTGTAGTTTGTTGTCTGACATCAATTTGGGAATTTCTCAGCCATTATTGTTTCAAATGTATCTTCTTTTCCTTTCTGTCTTCTCCTTCCGTAATTTCCATTATACATATTTACTCCTTTTGTAGTTCCATAGTAAATTTTGGATATTCTGTTCTGTGGGGTTTCTTCCAATCTTTTTTGTCTTTGCTGTTTCATCTTGCAGGTTTCTCTCTTTTTTTTTTTTTTTTTTGCAGGTTTCTCTTGAGAGTTCCTCAAGCTCAAGAGATTCTTTCCAGTCTGCCAATAAGTCCATTAACTTATTCTTAATTTATGGCACAGTGCTTTATCTTTAGCCTGTCTTTGTGGTTCTTTCTTAGAATTTCTATCTCTCTGCTTATATTGCCCATTTGTTCTTTTACGCTGTTGACTTTCTCCATTTTATGCTGTCTGCTTTCTCCATGAGAGCCCTTGGAATATTATAACTGTTTTAAATTATTGGTCTGATAATTCCAATATCTCAGCCATATCTGAGTCTGGTTCTGATGTGTGCTCTCCTATTCAGACTATGGTTTTCTTGCCTTTCCCTATGCCTTGTAATTTTTTCTTGATAGCCAGACGTGTATTGGGTTAAAGAAACAAATGTAAATAGGCCTTCATTAATGTGGTGGTAAGGTGTGTGGGAGGGAAGCATTCTGTAGCACTATAATTAGGTCTCAGTCCTTTTGTAAGTGTGTGCCTCTGGACTGTGAACTTCACAAAGGACTTCTCAGTTTTCCCCAGTCATCACTCCTGAATTTTTAGGTGGAACAGGATGGCTGGAGTGGGCTGGGGTTGGTTTGGGTATTTCCCTTTGCCCACATGGAGTTAGCTGATTGGAGTTGGATACTTCCTTTTCCCCAGGTTACTTAGGCTGTGATAAAACCCCAACAGATTAGACTCTGATAAATAGTTTTTCTTAAGGGAACAGAATCTCTGATGTATTTTAAAATACTTCCTTTTCTCCTTCCCCTGCCGTGGAAGCATAAGGAGATTTTTCTCCATTATTCATGGTGAGAACCTGGTAAGCTCCTGGAGGTGTGGGGACACTCCTATGACTGAGTCTACTTGGAGCTGGACTCTGAGACATCCTGCTGTACCCCTTAAATAATTTCAATTTCAATTAAAATTTAAATAAAAATTTGGCCACGGGATTATAATCTCAAGCATTTGAGATAGTTTATTTCCCTTTCAGTTCCGAATGGAGTATTTTATGAAGAAAACTCAGTTTAATAATATCAGAAAGGCTTTTCTAACAGCAACAACTGACTAGCTGTGTGACAAGATCAATTTCAGGAAATAGTAATTCTTCTCATCACTAAAAAAATTCAAGAAGCTTGATAATAACTTGAAGCCACTGTTGTAAAGGGAATGCATTCATCAGAAGATATCGACCAGTTGCTTCTCAAACTTTAAAGTGCATGCAAATCAGCTGCAGATTCTGATTCAAGAAGCTTTATGTTGGCTTTGAGGTAACTGTTAGGGTGATTTTTATACACATTCAAGGTGAGAAGCACTGCCTTATTTATAAAAGCTCAGCAATGCAACACAATAAAATTATTTTATGCAGGATTTTTTTTTTTTTTTGGTATGATAGGATGCCTCCAAAGTATGGTAGTTATAACAGTCTTTGGTAGTATATGAGTCCTCTCCTTTTTCTTTTTGAAATTTTTGAAGTTTTTCAGATCATACCCAATCTCTTGCTCTGGTTTTCATGAATTCTTTAAGATGACATTGTTGCTTATTTTTTTTTTTTTTTTTTTTTTTTTTTTTTTTTTTTTTTTTTTTTTTTTTTTTTTTTTTTTTTTTGAGATGGAGTCTTGCTCTGTCACCAGGCTGGAGTGTAGTGGCGCAATCTCGGCTCACTGCAACCTCCGCCTCCTGGGTTCAAGCGATTCTTCCACCTCAGCCTCCCGAGTAGCTGGGACCACAGGCATGGGCCACCATGCCTGGCTAATTTTTTTGTATTTTTAGTAGAGATGGGGCTTCACTGTGTTGGCCAGGATGGTCTCGATCTCTTGACCTCATGATCCACCTGCCCTGGCCTCCCAAAGTCTGGGATTACAGGCATGAGCCACTGCGCCCGGCCCATTGTTGCTTATTTTTAAGGTTCCCATCATTTACGCTTCCTTATTTTTTGAGACAAGGTCTTTCTCTATCACCCAGGCTGGAGTGCAGTGGCATCATAATAGGTCACTGTAGTCTCTAACTCCTGGGCTCAAGTGATCTTTCTGCATCAGCCTCCTGAGTTTTTAGGACTACAGGTGCATTCCACCACACCCAGTTAATTTTTAATTTTTTTTTTTTTGTAAAGATGGAGGTCTTGCTGTGTTGCCCAGGCTGGCGTCAAACTCCTGGCCTCAAGCCATCCTCTAGCCGTAGCCTCCCAAAGTGCTAGAATTATAGGCGTGAATCACTGAACCCAGCCATCATTTCCATGTTTACATCTGTGTTCTTGTTATTGGTCATACTTAGGTCCAAAAAAGTTAGTTTACCAAACACAGACTCTACTTTCCAGGTTATTAAATTACCAATAAGGCAAAGTCAGAACTTTTCAGAGATTCTGCCTTTAGGTTCCCAGGTCAGTTCGGTTTCTATCATTCATCCCTTTGTGTTAGTTTTGTAGATCACTCATTGCTACCTGGCCAGATAGTTTAACTTTCATAACGTGTTTTTTTCTTTTCATCATTATTCAGATATCTTTCTGCATGCTACTGTTCTTTGATTTTATATATTTTCTATACTAATATATGTGGCCTTAGCTTAGAGTGCCTTTCTTTAAGAATAGTAAAGGCTGTTGTCTCTAAGTCAGACTACCTATGTTTAAATACCGTTTCTTTTTTAATTGTCTAGCTGTGTAATCTTCGGCAAGTTACTTTGACATCTTTGAGCCCCTAATGACGATAATGATAATATAAAGTTTATGGTATTGTAATGGTAAGGATTAAAGTGAAAGCACTCAATAAATGATTGCTATTGTTGTTACTACCATTATTTTTTACTTTTCTGTTTAACTTGTGAAGAAAATCTTGTTTCATTGATGCCTTCGAAATTGTATTTTTCACTTTGTATTTATTTCAAGTTCACTGTTTTACTTGTACTTGGAGAATTAGTGATTCTCATGTGAATCACTAATACCAATGATAACATTTTTTCCCATAATGTTTTCTGTTGTAAGCAGAACTTTCCCCCCTAAAATCCAGTGTATACATCTTCATTTTTCTTTATATAGGTTTTCCATCACTTCTAAATTCTGACAGAGAGTGAACATACACATAGCTATTACTACTACTTTGATTTTAAAAAAACAACGATTTAAAAAGCAGTCTTCTTACCATTATTTCCCTTCTTTTGGGCTTTCAGTGACAGCTTAACAGACCAATACCATGCTTATTGTATAGTCAAGTAGATTGCATGAACGGTTAGGATTTCCCCTTTTGGTAAACTATTAAGACAGTCTAAAGGAATGAGGTATACTTAAAAAAAGAAAAAAAAAGAAAGAAAGCTTTTTGAGACAGGGTCTTGCAGTGTCACCCAGGCTGGAGTACAGTGGCACAACCACTGAGTGTCAACCTCCTGGAGTCAAGCAGCTCTCCTGCCTCAGCCTTCTGAGTAACTGGGACCACAGGCATGCACCACCATAACCCAACTAAATTTTTCTGATTTTTTGTAGAGATGGGGTCTCACTTTGTTGCCCAGGCTGGTCTCAAACTTTTGGGCTCAAGTGATCCTCCCGCCTCAGCCTCCCAAAGTACGGGGATTACAGCTATGAGCCACTGTGCCCAGCAGAAAAATATAATAGGTTTTAAAAATTCATGAAGAATGCATTTAAATCTCTAATTTTTAATAATCTACTATAGCATAAACATTTTCTATAAGATTGAATCAAATTAACTTATAAAATGAAGAAATATCTTTATCTCTTAATTCCATAAATGCCACTATAATCTATTCTGTAGTATATTATGTGTAGTAATATTAGTTATGGACATATCTGAGTCTTAACAGTGGTAGTGATGATGATCAGTGATAATTAAAAAGTCATTATGTACTTTTAGCCATTTTTTATGCATTGAAATTTTGACTTTATATCCTTTCTCCTGTCTGAGTTTCTGGAGCTAAGAAAAGAAATAAGCCTGGCAATGCTGATGCCACTTATCCTTTTACATTCAGATGCAGAGAAAGCATTTTGTAAATTCTTCAACTAATTTCTGCACTATTGCTAGTTAGTCACTGTTGCTTTATGGAAATATGTAGGTATGTATGGATTGCTTTCCTTCCAAAGAGTTCTGCATTTCCTAAGTAATATTTTTATGTTATAAGTATACTACCTTTCATATTTCCCTGAATTTGTATGCCTTATTTGGTGAATTGCTTTCTTCTATATAGAATCTAGAGTGAACTTCCCACATGTTACATCAAAGTCAACCTTAATTTTGACATACCACTCTTAAATTATCTAAATATTATTTGTCCCTCCCACATGTCATCACTTTCTTAGGTTTTTTTTTGTTTGTTTGTTTTTAACTTCAGTTTCCATTTTATCAGTTGACTTTCTTTTGGGGACCATTATTCACAAGAAAGAAGAATCTGCCTGCCAGTGCAGTCTTACTAGAATAGCAGCTTGAATGGAGTTGTAAATAGTAGGGAGCTAAGTAGGCCTACTCACCAATTAAGTGACTATTTTTTATACCAATCTCTCAGGACTTTTAGTTGCAGATTTATGACTCAGCAAAATTTTCAAATTGCTATAGACCATAGGCCTTTACATTTCCATATAGGCATAGCAGAGCATATTAAATTCACGAGTGCCTTCTCTTGGCAGTGAATAGTAGTCTATAATTCTTATGTTTCAGTAATAGAGAGTAACAAATGTTACGGATTATAAAGACGAAAATCCTACAAGACAGATGAAGGAAACTGATGGCAATGACAAATAATAAATGCTTCTTTGGTTGTCAGTTGTCTTACTAATAAGTTATATCCTATTCTAAGTATTTTTTGTACAATTACACATGCAGAGTTTAACTTTGGGGAGACTCTGTAGGAAATCGATCATATTTCTAAGTCAAATTTTTTTCATCTTGGTGTTATTTTACTGAGGTTATTATTTGTTAGGTCTCATATTGCTTTGCATCTTAACTTATATGTAATTCTTTTGTTATTGTTGTGGTTTTAAAAAAAACTTAGCAAGAGTCATCCCTCAGTATTTGTGCGGAATTGGTTCTGTCACCTTTGTTGAATTACCAAAATCCACAGATGCTCCAGTCCCTTGTAAAAAATGGTTATTTGCATATAACCTATACACATCCTCCTATATACTTTAAGGAATCACTAGATTACTTATAATACCTAATACTATGTAACCACTGTGTCAATAGTTGTTACACTGTAGTTTTAATTTTTTTATTGTTGTATTGTTATTTTTACCTTATTTGAATATCTTTTGATCCAAGGTTGATTGAATCTGTGGATACGGAAGGCCAACTTTACTTTGTTTTTTAGAACAGGGTTATATTTGTGGAGAATTGAGCATGATAGTACAGAAAGTTAGCATAAACCTACTACCTCCCCCATATGCAATTTCCCCTGTTATTGCTATTCTGCATTAATGTGGTATATTTGATATAATTGATCAGCAGTGATACATTATTAAAGTTTATATTTTATATTGGCATTTATTCTTTGTGTTAAGCAGTTCTGTGGGTTCTGATAAATGTATAATGTCTTATGTCTACCATTATATTACCATATGGAATAGTTTCACTGCCTTGAAATTCCCTTCTGTTCCAACTATTCATCCCTTGTATCCTGCAACCCTTCTATGATCACTTGTTAGTCCCAGGAATTTTATTCATTGGATATTCTACATAGACAGTCATGTCATCCACAAATAGTTTTATTTTTTCCTTTATAATTGGTATTTTTCTTTATTTATTGATATGATTGTATAATTTTTCTGCAGTTAATGTGATAGAATACATTAATTGATTTCAAATGTTTAGCCTCACATAACAGGAATAAACCTTTTGAATTTTATTTTTAGTAGTAAAATGTTTAAATCTGATACCTGCTGGACTGCATAGTTTTACACAGTTCAGACAAGTCTGTATCACTGGAGGATCATGTTCTACGGTTGTTATGCCAATGGAACATGTGTTAATGTTAAAAAGCTATGAAATATGTCTTTCATGGAAAAGAAATTAATGTTCATACATGTTAAATGTGGCTTATTTACTTTAGTTTATTTTAATGAAATGTAGAATCTTGGGAGAAACATTAAAAAATCCTTAAGTATTTTGCAGGGTTGGGGAATTAATTTTTGTTTAGTCCTGAGAAATTACAATTCTTAGGTAAATGAGATTTTAAAAATACATTCAAGAGTGAAAATATACTCTTGAATTATTTTCATCATTATATTCAAAGCAATTTATTCTGTTAATGTTGATATAATTTATATTCACAGCTATTTGAAATATATTAAAAGTATAATATGTTCAGAAGTATCAAGTCATTCTTGATTCTTTATCCTTAGCATGTACTTTGAAAATAGTTATTTTACATTTATAGGATATCCTTTTGCTTAATCCGATCTACTTTTGAACAGTTTAAAAGCAGTATGAAAAAGCAATTTGAATGATACAAATATTTGATTAGTGCTGTAATAAATGAGGAATGAATGAGTCCCTTTTTTCTTCTTTGCAGTCCCCAAAGCTCCAGAGATAGATCCTGTAGAGTGTTTGGTGGCAGATAACTCTGTAACAGTAGCTTGGAGAATGCCAGAAGAAGATAATAAGATTGACCATTTTATACTGGAACATAGGAAGACTAATTTTGATGGACTTCCACGTGTAAAGGATGAGCAATGCTGGGAGATAATTGATAATATTAAGGGTACTGAGTATACACTATCAGGTAACGTGATTGCATTTCAGGAATCTCATGCTCAGAAGATAAATGTAGTTCTGAAAAACATTTTGAGTTACTTTAAAGGATAAAGTTTTAAAGTTTCTTTAGCCATACTGGGTTTTTATATATTTATTATGGAAATGATTTTCTGTTGAAACATCAAAGAAACCCTTTTTTTTTTNTTTTTTGAGATAGGGTCTTGCTCTGTTATCACCCAGGCTGGAGTGCAGTGGTGGGATCTTGGCTCACTGCAACCTCACCTCCTGGGTTCAAAAGATTTTCCCACCTCAGCCTCCTGAGAAGCTGGGACTACAGGCGTGGGCCACCATGCCTAGCTAGTTTTTGTATTTTTTGGTAGAGACAGGGTTTCACCATGTTACCCAGGCTGGAAACCTTTGTTTTTGTTACTTTTGGACATTTGTAACATAGTATAACAGAATATATGTAAAACAAGTACGAAGGGATATTCTGAAAACAGTATTTCAGAATAACATTTAATTTTTACCTTGGTTTTCTGACTCTTAAAAAGCTATTTATTTATTTATTTATTTATTTATTTTTAAGATGTTTTCGGTACCCATTTCACTAATAACATAAATACTGTTGCTTTTACTGTTTTAAGATTACCTTCATATTAATAAAGATCTGTGACTTGGTATAATATTAGAAATTCGTGTTGGCTTTTTGAAAGAGGCTGTCTTAATATATAGTGGATTTTTTTTTTTTTTTTTTTTTTTTTTTTTTTTTGAGACAGAGTCTTATTCTGTCGCCAGGCTGGAGTGCAGTGGTGCAGTCTTGGCTCGCTGCAACCTCCGCCTCCTGGGTTCAAGCGATTCTCCCGCCTTAGCCTTTTGAGTAGCTGGGACCACAGGCACGTGCTACCACAGCTGGCTAATTTTTGTATTTTAGTAGAGACGGGGTTTCACCTTGTTGGCCAGGATGGTCTCGATCTCTTGGCCTCATGATCTGCCCTCCTCGGCCTTCCAAAGTGCTAGGATTACAGGCGTGAGCCACCGCGCCCAGCCTATAGTGGACTTTTATATTTGAAATGGCTAAATATTGCCTGAGTTATTCAATGTTTTTTATGCGTGAGCAGTGATATTAGGAGCACCATCATTAAGCAGTTACCATTTGTCAGGAGATGGGCTCAAGTGTATTACATATAGTACATCTCATTTAATCAGCCTAATCTCATTTATTTTTACAACAATTATGAAGTTGGTTTTATCATTTTTGTTCTACAGCTAGAAAACTGAGGCTCAGTCAAGTTGTTGAAGGTTGCATAGCTAGTAATTTCTAAACTGAGATTTTAATCTAGACGTAACTTCAAAATGCTTGTTATTAATCTCTGCATTACTTCCTCTTTAAATTTATTTTCACATAAAAAAACAATGTTTCATGAATATAAATATTAGGGTGTCCACTTTAAATTGAATTTGTTATTGTAAATTGTACCATCTCTCTTTCAGTGAAATACTACTTTTAATGAGGCTTGAAAGGTTACTTTTAAATCACTTGGTTAAAATAAAAGTTGATGCTCCCTTTGGCAGCACATATACTAAAATTGGAACGAGACAGAGAAGATTAGCATGGCCCCTGTGCAAGGATGACACGCAAATTCATGAAGCATTCCATATTTTTTTTGGGAAAACTGGCTAGCCACGTGCAGAAAGCAGAAACTGGACCCCCTCCTGGCACCTTACACTTAAATTAACTCCAGATGGATTAAAGATTTAAACATAAGACCTAATACCGTAAAAACCCTAGAAGAAAACCTAGGCAATACCATTGAGGACATAGGCATAGGCAAGGACTTCATGACTAAAACACCAAAAGCATTGGCAACAAAAGCCAAAATAAACAAATGGGATCCAATTAAATTCCAGAGCTTCTGCACAGCAAAAGAAACAGTCATTAGAGTGAACCGGCAACCAACAGAATGGGAAAAAATTTTTGCAATCTACCCATCTGACAAAGGGCTAATATCCAGAATCTACAAAGAACTAAAACAGATTTACAAGAAAAACAAACAAACAAACAAACCCATTCAAAAGTGGGCAAAGGATATGAACAGACACTTTTCAAAAGAAGATATATACGAGGCCAACAAACATATGAAAAAATGCTCATCATCACTGGTCATTAGAGAAATGCAAATCAAAACCACATTGAGATACCATTTCACACCAGTTAGAATGGCAATCGTTATAAAATCTGGAGACAACAGATGCTGGAGAGGATGTAAAGAAATAGGAACACTTTTACACTGTTGGTGGGGGTGTAAATTAGTTCAACCATTGTGGAAGACAGTGTGGCGATTCCTCAAGGACCTAGAAATAGAAATTCTATTTGACCCAGCAATCCCATTACTGGGTATATATCCAAAGGATTATAAATCGTTCTATTATAAAGATGCATGCACATGAATGTTCATCGTGGCAGTGTTTACAATAGCAAAGACCTGGAACCAACCCAAATGCTCATCGATGATAGACTGGACAGGGAAAATGTGGCACATACGCACCATGGAATAGTATGTAGCCATAAAAAACAATGAGTTCCTGTCCTTTTTAGGGACATGGACGAACCTGGAAACCATCATTCTCGGCAAACTGACACAAGAACAGAAAATCAAACACCACATTTCTCACTCATAGTCGGGTGTTGAACAATAAGAACACATGGACACAGGAAGGGGAGCATCACACACTGGGGTCTGTTGTGGGGGACTAGGGGAGGGACAGCAAAGGGTAGGAAGTTGGGGAGGGATAACATGGGGAGAAATGCCAGATATAGGTGATGTGGATGAGGCAGTAAACCACATTGCCATGTATGTACCTATACAACAATCCTGCATGTTCTTCACATGTACCCCAGAACCTAAGGTGCAATAATATATATATATTTAAAATAAAAATAAAAAAAATAAAAGTTGATAAACTATTTCTTTTGAAGAAAATAATAATTAAATCATGATTCCTCTTATTTTAAGCATATCACTCTTTTAACATAAATTCATACTCTTCCTGAATACAGAGACACAGTACTTAATGTTTAAAGTCTCATACTCATGCTTTTGGGAATAGAGTTCTTTACTTTTCATGTTTGAAAATCATGTTCTCATTTTTTCAGGCTTAAAATTTGATTCAAAGTATATGAATTTCAGAGTGCGAGCTTGTAACAAGGCTGTGGCTGGAGAGTATTCTGATCCAGTGACTCTAGAGACCAAAGGTAAGATCAGGAGCTATTCAAACATCATAAAACAAAGCTTAACATCTGAAGTTATTCATAACTTTGTAACAGGAAGCACTTCATGTGATGTTGAATTCCTTCTCCACTTCCCCTAGCAAAGCTTTCTCAACAGTAAGGATTTTAAGAAAGGGAAAATAGAACTGCATTAGAGGTTTTAATTGGGTTTTCCTATGGGATTATGTTCATGCAGATAAAATAGACTCAGATGATGGTATTGTATTCTCTGGTGGATGATTAATTTATAAATTTCAATCTTGTTACTAACAGGTAAGTGTCACCGAGATTTGCTTAGAGCTTTCTCATAGAATGGATTATGAATCAATATAGGGGAAGTATCTGTTTGGTTTAGTTCAGGTCCTTTCTGTTTTCCTGAATCTTATTGTAGTAATTAACATTTATATATGTTAATGGTTGCAAAGCACTCTTGGTTCTTTATTAGATTACTAAAATCATCTTGAGAAATCAGTGTACTAGATATTATTGATATCCATATTGCAGATGAGAAAAATTAAGTTTTAATATGTTAAATGAGTTTCCCATGATCCCTAGACCTAACTTGGATAGGTGTGAATAAGAATCCACTTCTGAGTTCTGTGCCAGCCCTTACTATGAGCCTGGAACCTAGGTTCTTCTAGTCTCTGCAAGCAATTTGGATGTAATGAAAACTCCCTAGAGTAGCAGACTTGAATACAGAGGATTTTTTAGGTATTTACCAATTTGAAGGTCATAATGCTGGAGACTTTCACAATTGTGAGATGATTATTGACTGGATTTAATTCCGGAAGCAGACTCTACACATTCTTGTAGGCACTTGGGGCATAAGGCCTCTAGTTCATGTAGCATTTGACTAGGTTTACCTGTCAAAATTTGACAGGATTTGGAGGATGACAAAAAAAAATCACATCAGACTAAAACAAAATGTGAGGCTTATAAATTATTGATGAGACAAACTCAGAAAAATGTTAGCATCACAAAGGTCTAAAATAAAATCTAACTTGAAGTAATTTGTTTGGATTAGCAAATGTTTTTATTTGAGAACTATAGGTAACCTAGCCAAGAAATGCAATTACTCTGTATTACTTGTTATAAAACTGAGATGTTACCGTGGTTTCTTTAGAAGTTTTTACTATTTGAAAATATAGTCATGGCGGGGCACAGTGAGCGCTGTAATCCCAGCACTTTAGAAGGCCGGGGCAGGCAGATCACCTGAGGTTGGCAGTTCAAGACCAGTCTGACTAACATGGATAAACCCTGTCTCTACTAAAAATACAAAAAATTAGCCAGGTGTGGTGGTGCATGCTGTAATCCCAGTTAGTCGGGAGGCTTAGGCAGGAGAATCGCTTGAACCTGGGAGGTGGAGGTTGCAGTGAGCCGATGAGCTGAGATCGCGCCATTGCACTCCAGCATGGGTAACGAGTAAAATGCCATCTCAAAGAGCTGCATAAGAAAGATCCACATTTTTACAAATGACACACTGAACAATTGTTTACCAATTTGGCTTGTTGCAGCCTTTTTCAGTCAACCAGTAGAAATTAGTACATGGACAAAAAACTAGAGAAAGAAAGGAAAAAAGGTAGAGACTAAATAGTTGAGCCTACCAAAATTTCATATCCTTCCACGTAAGGTTCTTGGTATGGAAAATAGTGAACATTGTTTATTTCTGTCCCTTCAACATATGTAGCACTGTTTCTTCTGGCATTGAAATTCTCAAAAGTAATGAGTAATATAAGTTCTATTCTTATCACCAGAATATTTAAGCTATATTATTATTGATTTTTTGTGAAGGTAAATGATATTATATTACTAAATCATAAATTACTCTCCAACTTTAATTGATAGCAGCTATGATGTAATTTTATCAAGAAAGCAGCCACTGGAACAAGTAAAGCATAAGAAACATATTTGTACTCTGATATTTGGTGCTTTGTTTTCACAGACTTTTAAAGATAAGGAACCCAGTATCTAGTTTTATTATAGGGCTCATACAAGAGATAGGACCTCACTTTTGAGGCTAGATTTTTTTTAATTTTTTAATACAGAGTGTTACCTGTGTTGCCTTAGAGGAGCTCTATAACTCTACTGAGGTCCTATAAAGGGATAATGTCCAAAAAGAGAAAGAGATATGAAAATGACACTCCTTAGGATTGAAACCCATGCCTTTTTGTTTGGATGCTGTGGCATTTGATAATTCTGGTCTTAAGTGGTTTGGGATGGTACTTTCTTTTTTTTTTTTGACACCAGAAGGTGGCCCTTCTCTCCATCATAGCAAACATTAGGGGACAGCCTTAGGCTGTCTTTCTTTTTTTGAAAAAAAAAAAAACAGCCTTAGGATTTTAGCAAGCAGTTGAGAATTGATGGCACCTTAGAGTTAAATCCAACTTTCTTTCTCAAAAATGTAGTGCTGTCCCATTCATTACCTAATAGCTCACATATAGATGTTAATTTTATTAAGGCAGTTCATTCTTGGAAATTAAGTGTTAACTTAATCCTAACCTTCTGGTAACCTGACTATTAAAGAATTCTATTTTCATTTTTGTTAAGAAGCTGCATTATTGCTGCATTATTTCTTTTTTCTGTAAGTTTATTTCTGTTTAGATACAGATTTTGAAAGCTGTGAACTTCCTTGTATTGTATGACATTTACTGGAAACTGTGTGGTCAGTAGATTTGTATTCAGAATCTTGTTTCATAAATAAAAACAATGAACAATAGCTCCAATGCATAGTTGAAATTAAAATGCTCTTTATAGAACAGTAGGGGATAAAAGGATTATTGATTCATTAAGTAAACAGGCTCTCTATATGTTTATTTTGTTGTTTGATGATGCATAGTACACAGACACACTGAAGCCTTAGCTAAATTAAGTAATATCCGTAAGTGAAATCGAGTTTTATAAAGGGATACTGTTATTTCTTAATTACTAGAAGTTTGAACTTTTGGAGGGAAATAGAATATATATACAGATTAGTTAGTAACTATGTAATAGCTGATACCTTGCAAGATTGAGATTCTGAGAGTTATATTTTAAGATAAAAGGAATGGTACATTGATCAGCCATGAATCAATAGATTCTAATGATTTACCCTCAGTTTCCAGAAAGGGAAGCTTATAACTTGTTTCACGGATTTTCTAAATTAGCAGTTCTGAGTAAGTCTTGTGAAAAGTATAGATAATTCCTCAAAATATCAAATAATCTGGAAAGCAAAGTTTTGTTTTATGAGTTTGTTTGTTTGTTTGTTTTCATTTATGTGGTCCCTTTTTCCTCTGTACTCTTTGCCATGTAAATCATCTATCAGCTGGGCCAGTTTCCTTGTTCAGTCGTCATGGCCTTAGTTTCTCCATGCTTGTCTTACTTTGAAACTGAGAGTTTAGGTGTGAAATTATTAAATATTAGAACATCAGAGAAAATGTGTATGCCAGTTTCTATAATTTTTTACACTGTGTAGCTTTATCCTTTTCCTTAATTCTTCCAGTTCCCCTTCCTATTTAGTTATAACAGTCAACTGATATCCTAATAACAGGAAATTGAAGTTACTGTGTACTCATTGAGATTTTAGTAGAATGAACAGCAGAAATGCCAGCAGCCATTCAAGTACATTGTATTTGGTTGGAGTATAGGATATATTGAGAAGAATAATGGGAAATCCAATAAGAATTATAAATTATAGCCTAATTGTTGAGAACTTTAAGAGCTAAGATTATGAATTTGAACTTTATTTTCTGTATTCAGTATTGAATTGAGTTGGAAAATACTGTGATAGCTGTGTTTCAGAAAGTGGAGATATGCTATATTTTAAAAATATATTGAAATATTGTCTTAAATAGCACTTAACTTCAATTTGGATAACTCTTCATCCCATTTGAACTTGAAAGTTGAAGATACCTGTGTAGAGTGGGATCCTACTGGAGGAAAAGGTCAAGAAAGTAAAATTAAAGGAAAGGAGAACAAGGGCAGGTAAGCTAGGGCATTAAATCTGTCATATGAACAAATGCTTGTATACTGGTTCTTAAGTAACAGTAACTTACATTGCAATTCTTAGTCAATATACCTATGAGATTTATGGTATATTAGTAGCACCAAAGTGAAGAATATAATACTATTTGTCAATAGTTGAATGACATTAACGTTTTTATTACTCTTTTTTATTTTCATTCCGAATCCTCTTATACATTTTCATTTCAGTATTCCAATTTTTTAAAGTTACATGTGCAGCAACTTGACTTGCTTTAGAAGAAGTTTCCGGTATAATACCTGAATTTTAGACTTACAGATCACCTATCTTACCTGCAGGTCTGGTTTGCACTAAATGACAGCGTTTAGCAGGTACAACCCTAGGGTCTTAACCTGTCATCAGCAACACAATGAACCTAAGAGGCAAGCTCGAGGACCTTTTGTTATTGTCATAACTAACTTATTTAAATAAAATCAAAGCATGGGAGCCTCTTTCTTTTTTAATAGAAGAAATTTTTGCTCAAATTGAAGATAAATGCCATGTGAGTTACAATAATGAACCCCAAAAAATTCCTCACCAGGCCTTTAATCTGATTTTGTTATAAGCTATTAAAGTTATAAAACAGTTTCTTAACAGTTGCCTGTTTTTATCTGACAGTGTCCATGTTACTTCACTGAAGAAACATACAAGGTGATGATCTATGTCTGTCTAGTTCTAGGACTTAGTATTATCTAGCTTGGCTGATTTAAAACAACTTTTGATTTTTTCTTTTAACCAATATGCAGAAGCCATTGTGGCAGCATTCATAAGCTAAAACACTGCTCTGCGTAGACTGTATTGGTAGCTTACGTTTTGAATTTACATTGTAGTGTGCTGCATATTATTTGGATTATATTGTATGTGGTAACAAAATAAGCTCTGCTTTAAAGTCTTTCTCGAATTTATTTCCCTTATCTGATTTTTTTCTGCTTTTACTCATACCTGGCATCTTTCTTGTTGTACTGAATAATATTCATTAGTTTAACATTGTAGCTTTGCTTTTATTTGACACACGACAGGTTTGAATAGTTCTCTATTTTATAGTGATGAGGCAGTTTCAAAAGCAACAAGAACAAAAAATAAAGGTCATTGCTAAAGACAGTGCCAGAAAGATAAATTGTTTCAATTTGCCTGAGTAATAATGTGCTTATTTTGAAGATACTACATATCTTTACTGGAAACCAGAATGTGTTCTCTTCTCAAAATTAGCTTCTTCTTCTTTTCAGCTGATTTACCCATTATTGGTAAAAGTGATTTTATGGTGTATTATAAATTGGAAAATGCTGGATTTAATAGCCTATGAAATTTTGTTTGGTCACTTGGAAATTTTTAGATTGCATATTTATGATTTAAGGTTATGTCATTTCTTCCTCCCTACTTTTTAAGAGTATTTTATATATAGGCTACTTGTGGAATGTTATACGCATTTATATATTCTTTCCATAAATATTTGCTCACCGTAGGATATCTGCTGGATGTTACAGGATTTATAGGGATTAAACACTGTCTCTTCTTTCAAGAAATTTGCCCTAATTTATGTAGATGAGATGTATGTAAAAGTAGCAATAATGCAAGGTAGATATATGTGCAATGCTAAATGTGAATAAAGGTGTTCAG
Source organism: Cebus imitator (assembly GCF_001604975.1). Taxonomy (NCBI): domain Eukaryota; kingdom Metazoa; phylum Chordata; class Mammalia; order Primates; family Cebidae; genus Cebus; species Cebus imitator. The sequence continues at coordinate 694,932 of NW_016107366.1, read as the reverse complement.
AGGAAGAAAGACATCTAGAGCTGCCAGGTGTTGAGGTGGTCAGGTAGGATAGTGAGCCTAACTAAATAATAATCAAGCCCTTATTGATGTGCTGTGATAGTATACGCAAGAGGCCACAAAGGAAAGCTACTCACTTCCCCAGTGTTTAGTTTTTCCCAACAGAGTGGCCCTGGGTGAAGGTCACGTAAATCAACACAGATAACAAGTAGTGGATCTTCTCAATGACAGCAAGCCCCAAACAAAAGGCTCCTGCCAGTTTATGGACCTGAGAACCAAGAAGGTGGGGAGTGAGGGGCTAAAATAGGAAAATACTAAAACAGAGTGTAGAAGAATGTTTTTAGACCATCACGCCTCCCCTGGCCTCTGCCCTAAAAGGAGTTTTACACAGAGGCACCTGAAAGGCATCTCGGCCTAAGGCCTCCCTCTGATAAGGGGACCTCTGAATAGAGATGCCTTGGCTAGGAATGCAGATGTGGCGTATGATCGTGGTGGGGAGAAGTGTGGAATTGCAACTCTCTCTAGAAACTACAGTGCATTAGCTGTGCACCAAGTCTGGTGTGAGGAGGGCAGCTCACCCTACCCTGTGCCCCCACCCTGCCTCACCAACACCTGCCTATGCTTGGGCCTGAAAGATCACACATAGAATGTGGGCCTGGAGCTGGACTCCTCAGACTGGTTATTTAGCCTGGTAGGATTTGGGAGACTTTCATTAAAGAAATGATATTTAGGCTAGTTCTTGAGCAAGTGGAAAAATGTGTGGTGGTTAGACTTGCAGTGAAAGGGGGAACAGCCAGAGGAAAGGCACTGAAGCAGATGGTGTGAGTTTAAACATTTTGGCTGGTATAGTTAGCTGTGTAGTGCTCTCTAGGGGTGAAAAGGCTAGAAAGGCAGATTGGGACTAAATCAAGAACCAGAATGCCGTGCTAAGTCATTTGTAAGCAGTATAGAAGTACGTGAAGATTTTTAAATAGAGGAATCAGAGCTAGCTTTATCTTGTAATAATGAACAAGATGAGTCGGATAGCAAAGAGATTATTTGAGAAGCTGGTAAAACAATGCAGACGAGAGATAGCTAAAGAGCCTTACTTAAATTCAAGTAGTTAAATGGCCAGGGTGTTCTTAGCCCTGGGTGAGGGAGGTGATGGGAGGAGATCATGCTTGACGTAAAACTTATTATAAGTTGTTTCTTGCAAAAGTGACTTAGGATTGGAAGTCTGGAATGCAGCAATGGAAGAGTTCTCCTTATTTAACTTTTCTCTGAAATTAAACTGCCAATGTCAATAGTTATGTCTGTTTTTCTTTTCTCCATGCTTCCCTTTATTTCTTTACTACTGGTAAGTTATAAATTTTTAAAAATTATTTTTCTGGTTATCAAAATAGCTCTTAACACATTTTGAAGCAGTGCTAAGTGAAATTTTTCTATTTATTTATATGACATTCACTTTCTATTTGTTGCCCTGAATTACTTGGGAAATATTTTTCAGAATGCATGTTTTCTCTCAGCAGACCCTCTCACCCACCAGTTGAGGAGGTGAACATCAGTGTATTTTGAAAAAGTTTCCTGATTATTTCTCATTCTGTTGTGCCTTTTCAATTGACAATCATTGATTTATTACAAAATGCCAAAGGCCTTTGTTTTTCCAATTTAATACTTTGACTCAGGAAGCTACAGATGGCCCTTAATTGACAATATCACATATTTACTCAGGAAGATACAGATGGTCCTTAATTGGTAACATCACAAATTTACTATCTGTTTACTCAGATGAGCTCCTTCTAGTCAGATATTGTACACCTACTGTGTACTGAGGATGCAGAGATGAGATGTGGTTCCTAGCAACAGTTATTTCCCTTCCCTCAGCTACTCCATAGCCAAGTTCCTCACTTGCCATAGCAAACAAGGACTAAGGGTGCCATATGATAGATTGTGTAAAACCTGTCTTTTCATCACCCTTTTAATCCTTGCTCCTTGATAGGAGAGTTTTGCTTTGTTTTACCTCAGTGGCTCCAAGCCCAGCTGAACAGCAAAGTCTTGAAATTCTTACTTTAAAAACACAGACATGTGTTTCTCAAGCCTGCCCTCCAGTGTCTGATTTAGTAGTTTATGGTAAGTCCTGGTAATTTGCATTTTTTAATGTTTCCCAAGTGGTTCTGATGTGCATCTATGTAGGAAAACCACTGATTTGGCTCGTTTAATTCCTTCTCACTCCTGATTACACGTTTACTTCAACCTCTCATCTCCTGTCATTTGATTCATACCTAGTTACCCAAAACAAAATCTTGTTGACTTTCTTTGCTGTGTTTCTCAGCTGAATAGCAACCATAGTCATGACTGTTAGTAGTAAGGAGAATACTAGCAATACTAGAAAGCACTGGGCTTTGAAGTCAAGTTAGATATAATGAAGAGCTAGTGTTCTGAGATTATTGTATCCCGTCTTCCTTCTCTAGTTACAAAAGTAATTTTTCACAAATACTGACATTTTTGATTAATTAAAAGTGGGTTCATTTTTGTATAATCACCCATATTTGCTATTGAATAACTTGGGTGGAGGAAGATTGATATGCAGTCAATTTATGAATTGGTAACTTGATGAATTGGGTAATCTTTGGTGAGCTCTGCACCCATTTTTTTTTCTAAGGGAGAATGTACTTTCATTTCAAATAACCTCAATCACACAAAGTTCTTTTATTACACAGGTGTTCTGGAGACCTAAAAGCTTTTTTGTTATAATTTATATACCATGTTGAAACAAATTTACTTTTACCTTCTTTCTTTTCCTGTCTTCCTTTAATGTTGCATCTAAAATATTGTTTTTCACACCTTTTTTTTTAAAAAAAAAAAAAAAAAACCAGTGTGGTTTCTTTAATGTAGTATTTCCAGAAGCCCAGCCTAAAAAGAGAAAAGTATAGCTGGTTAAAAAAAGGAAGAAGCCCTAAAGCTGGCTTCTTCCCATAGTACCTCTGTGGCATCTGTGTTCAGGAAATTCCCTTGAGTTCAGGAAATGGTTTAAAAATTGCTGATTTCAAGATTGTCCCCTACAAGATCATGAATATAGAGCTAAATGTACTATTTTTTTTTTAAAACTTTGGGGCAAATACAATGTTATATTTTTCCCTGAGCTTAAGATAAAACTTTTGAAAACACATAGACCTTTTGTAATCAGGCTTTTAACATTCTCAATCAGCTTGTATAAAATGAACCAGAAAGAAAATTATGATGTAGTTCTTTTTTCCTGAGTTATCAGTTGACAATGTTTGCAGTTTTACTTTCTTACTAATGACTCTTGCAAGTATTGTATAAGTATCAGCTTAGAAAACGTGGTCATTCCAAACCTTGAAGAAGTAAAAACATATATTTTTGTTTTTCAGGATAAAGAGTATAAATGTTTAGTAATTTTTGTTTCTATCCTTCATTTTGGAGAAGACTTCAACAACTATTCTGGAATTTTCCCCCCTCACATTCTGTTTTGCTGTCCCCCTACCCAATGGCAAGAAACTACTTTCTTCCTTAGCACAAGTTTCACAGAATTTTTAATCTGTCCACATTCACCTTTGTTCATGCTGTCTGTTCAAATAGAACCTATAGTCACTTTTTAAGTGTCTTTTTAAATAAATACCTTTACAGAAAGGACCTTTGAAATCCCTTGGGAGAAATAAACTAAGTCATGTGAATGTTATAGTTCTAGACCTATACTTTTGCTACTTAATATTATTCACTAAAAAGACAGTTGAAGTGGTCCTGCGTTCTTTGAAATTGTCTAATAAATCTGCTGATAGCAAGACATTTAAATAATGCAGAATGAAGCCACTGAATTATGAAATGAATCATATGAAATGACTTTAAATTTTATCTGTATTCTTGTTTTGCCTTTGTCAGGCATTTCTATTCTAGTATTGATAGCTTATATTAAAATCTACTAAATTGATCTTTTCTTAGGAAGAAAATTTCCAGGGCTATGTTGGAAAAAAGTACTTTTATTGCTAATTAGTGGTGACAATATAGTTATCCCATTTTCTCTAAATAATAACTTTAGGATAATCTTGACCCAAAAATCTTTTTTTAAATGCAGTAATTCAATATAATTAAAATGTTATTTTGAAAACATCTTTGGTACTTAATCTATTTTGAGTTTTTGAAAGATAGTAAAGATCCCAATATTCTCAAGTTTTCCATATATCATATAATTTGATATAAGAGGAAGTCAAGGTGGATCTTGTCTATTTTAGTAGGATAAATGCTTTATAATACTTGATATTATCCTGTGCATGGATTTGGACAATTGCCATTTCTTTCTTTCTTTCTTTTTTTTGAGACGGAGTTTCCGCTCTTGTTGCCCATGCTAGAGTGCAGTGGTGCAATCTTGGCTCACCACAACCTCTGCTTCCCGGGTTCAAGTGATTCTCCTGCCTCAGCCACATGAGTAGCTGGGGTTACAGGCATGTGCCACAATGCCCAGCTAATTTTGTATTTTTAGTAGAGATGGGGTTTCTCCATGTTGGTCAGGTTGGTCTTGAACTTCCGACCTCAGGTGATCCACTTGCCTTGGCCTCCAAAGTGCTGGGATTACAGGTGTGAGTCACCATGCTTGGCTACCATTTCTATTTTTAAGAAGATAAGATTCAGAGCAAAAATACTCACTATTTATAAAAAGGGTTATTTAGTTGTGATTATAAGAAGAAACCTATCTTTGCTTTTAATTGCAAAAAAAAGAAAGCTGTAACTCATTATCTTTCTTGAGTTCTTTTTGTTTCCTTTAGTAAGCCTTGTCGCATTTTAGCATTGTTTCTTATTTCAGCTGTGTGTTCCTTGTATAAGCCTTGCTCAGTCTGCATGCCATTAGTGTTTTCAGCCTGCTCTGTATTGATAGCTTCTTACATTTCAGCGTTTATAATTGACAGTGCTCTTTAATAATAGTTTAGATTAAATTGAATGTTGTTATTTCTATAGCATAATTAGAAATTTTTTCAGAGGCTTCTTCCATGAATTGTAATTTTAGTTTATGAAACATTTACAATATAAAATATTTGTTTTTCTTTTTTCTTCTTGCTTATCTAGAAGTGGTACACCATCCCCAAAACGAACATCTGTAGGCTCCAGGCCACCAGCAGTAAGAGGCAGTAGAGATCGTTTTACTGGAGAATCATACACAGTGCTGGGTAGGATAAAACATAATTGTTCTTTATTATCTCAGATTAAAGGCATCACAATCACACTGGTGGACTTTCCAATCAAAGTGACTGCCTGTATATTGAATAAATCTTTGCAAGAAGTTTTTCTCAATTGAAGCCTAATTACTTTGGGGAGTTTTCAGAGTGTCTTACTAATTTCGATACTTTTAAAACTCTACTTTAGCTTACATAGTGTTCCCACATCTTTATATACATAAACCTGGAGGGGAGATAGTAAGGAAGAAAACCTCAGAAGCATTTTATATTCAGAAGAATAGCACTTAACATAAAGGTAAAATTATAGCAGGCACTTTGCATTTAGTGTCTGTGTGTTAACATGATTATTCTTAGAGAAAAAGTACTTGAATAAAAATTTTGTGTCTTTTTTTGGGAAGAGTGATAGGTAAAACTATGTGACTCATGACAAAGAGATAAGAGTCAAATCTACCTTTCTGATCTTTTGTAGGAGACACTGCTATTGAAAGTGGACAACATTATTGGGAAGTCAAGGCCCAGAAGGATTGTAAATCCTACAGTGTAGGAGTAGCATACAAAACGTTGGGGAAATTTGACCAGTTGGGAAAGACAAACACTAGTTGGTGTATCCATGTCAACAACTGGCTACAAAACACATTTGCAGCAAAGCATAATAATAAAGTCAAAGCTTTGGATGTTACTGTTCCTGAAAAAATAGGTGTATTTTGTGATTTTGATGGGGGTAAGTTTATTTTCTCATATGTTATTTCATCATAGTTGCTTGAATTTCAGTACCTTTCACTGGTAATCATCTATACAGGATTTCCATTTGTATTGTGGTAAGGACATTTTGATCAAGTGGACTTTTGATCACAATCATAATCTCAGTTCTAGAATTGACTAGAATGGTATATGTGATGTCTGCCTGGAGCCCTACAAAAGCACTCATTTATAATATACTAAATCTGAAAGATTTTGCTAATTTTAGTCTTTAGCACTAACATTTCTTCTGTCCATTTTAATTCCTTCCTTACCATGTTTTATTACCTACCTCTAAAGAGTGGTAGTCAGAATTTTCTAGTTGAAGTAGATCTTAGAAATTACCCAACCCAGGACGAATAGCCCATTTTATATGATGTGTTTATTACACATTGCATGCCTATATGAAAACATTTTATGTACTACTGTGTACCTATGAAAATTTTTTAAAAATTCAAGAAGATATAAGAGCCATATTTTCTACTATCCTAGTAAATATAAGCTATACAGCAAATTTTTTTGTGCCAAACCCCATCAAACTTGATATGAATGGAATGTTCTTAATTTTCAAGATGCTGTCTTTAAAGATATTCTTCAGAATGACTCGTGGTATCTTTATAAGGGCCAAAGGAGTTTTCCCCCAATATCAGAATTTATTACAGAACTATTAACACATTGTGGTCTAATCCAAAAAAGAAAAGAAAAGAAATTACTCCATCTGACACACAGTATAAAATCATTATTACATTATCTCTGCAGGTAGTTGGCACTCCTGTGCTTGAATAACTTTTTTTAAAAATTTTTTTTATTTTACTTTAGGTTCTGGGGTACATGTGCAGGTCATGCAGGGTTGTTGCATAGGTGCATACATAACCAGGTGGTTTTAATAATAGTTTAGATTAAATTGAATGTTGTTACTAACATTCTGCCTCTCTTCCCCTTTCATCTATATCTGGCATTTCTCCACATGTTTTCCCTCCCCACCCCCCTTGAAGAACTTTTAATGTGAAGTTTACTGTCTTAGAAAGCAGGCTGTTTCATCGTTGGACAGCTCTTGGTTAGAATATTTTTCTTAAGTTGACTTGCTTTGTCTCCCTATAACTCCGGAGACTGTTGCTCTTAAATTTTGCTATCTGAATAAACACAGAATTATATTTCCTCATTAATATTTGCATGATAATCCTTGTTTATTAAAAACTACGGGTATACTAACATTGCTTTTCTTGTCTTGTTTTTCCAGACCATATATTCTCTGTTATTAGCTGCTCCTGTTAAAATTTAATTTTTCCAAGTCTTTACAGTCTCCTATGCCTGTCCTTGTATGTCAGTGTTTTTCTTAAAGGTTGGTTATTAGAGTGGAACACATGACATCTGACCAGCAAAGGGCAGTAATTTGGCTGTGCTACTTCTAATAATATTACTTAGCACTGTTGACCAGTATTGAGCTTCTAGCTACCCTAGCCCACTAGATCTTTTTTCATGGCATTATGTTAAATTCTTTTTCTTCTTTTATTAGTCAGTTTAGAGTTTTGGGTTTTTGCTTTTGAGATGGAGTCTTGCTCTGTTGCCCAGGCTGGAGTGCAGTGGCACAATCTCAGCTTACTGTAACCTCCACCTCCTGGGTTCAGGCAATTCTCCTGCCTCAGCCTCCTGAGTAGCTGGGATTACAGGCATGCACCACCATGTCTTGCTAATCTTTGTATTTTTAGTAGAGACAGGGTTTCACCATGTTGGCCAGGTTGGTCTTGAACTTCTGACCTCAAGCGATCCACCTGCCTCAGCCTCCCAAAGTGCTGGGATTACTGGCGTCAGCCACCACATTCAGCCAGTTTAGAGTTTTTAAAAATAACTCAATATTATGTATAACGTAAATGATGGCTATTACATTTACCCTTTTTTAGTTTTGTCTTAATAGACTTGGCCACATTTCCCCTCCTGTTAAAATCATCTGAAAATTAACTTGATATTTATATTTTGAGAAAAGTTTAAATCCCATTGAATTAGTTATTTCATAAGCATGTTCTCTACAGTCATCTAATGTATAATAAATTTGAAGATGACATCATACTGAACTAAAGTAATCCCCTAGATGTTTTATCTCCAAGTTGACACTTAACCTAATAATACTAAATTTTGTTATTTTAGCAATATTGTGCCCAAATAATTCCATGAGCTATCAATTAATTTACTCAAAAAAGGAGAAAAAGTAGTTTTTTAGTGATGACATGTCAGTTTTGCTGTGTTGTTTTTTAACCTATTTTGAATCAGATAAATCATTTTCCTCAGGATAAATGGCAAATTTATTAGCACACATTTTCTTTTTCTTTTTCAACTACCAAGACAACATTTGCTTATCTTCTCTTTCTTTTCCCATGCTTTGTGAGTCCACAAAGGTAGTAGTGAGATACAATTTTTAGCCTAGAGCATAACATATGGCAAGGAGAAGTTGTATTGTGGAATAGGATCAGATTCTGAGAGCCTTGAAAAATAATGGAGTGGTCCTTAGTATTGGGGAGGGGTCGTTCTGCATGTTTTAGAGCACTATAGTCATAAAATAATCTAGTTTTAGAAATATTAAAGTCCATGGTTTAAGCTGGAAGAGACTGAAAGCATAGAGAACATAAGACTTTTCAGGAAGCAGTCTTCAAACGGTGTAGAGCAGGACTGTGTCTCTTTTGTTAGCTATTAAGTCCTTATTGCCTGGCAAGTGCTTTTCACGTAGGAAGCCCTTAATAAGTGTTTGCTGAGTAACTGGCAACAAGGATCTGAGCAGTGGAGAATTAAGAGTGGATTTGACAGTGTGGAAGTAGAATTCATAGGATTTCATAGCTAAATATGGATCAACTGAGGAGAGACAGTTGAAAATGACTATGAGGTTCCAGCCAGTGTGATCAAGAGGATGACAGTGTCAACAGGATAGAGGGCATAGAGTTTTGGGGGGAAATGAAATGCCAGCAGGATAACCATATGGCATGTTTAGCAAGCATTTTGAAATTCAGTGCCAGAACTCAGCAGTTAAGTAGAGCTGATGGTAAATATTTGAGACAGTATTACAGAATTGCTATTGAAGATTACACAGAACAATATATTTAAGCATTACTGTTCTGCTATTTACTAATTTTGTGATCAGAGTACTGGGTACTTTACATACATTACCTCAAAATATTAAGCAACCTACATAATATTGTGCATACATACCAGTTTCTTTTATCTTCCTTTTTGGTGGCAGTTGATTTATTAAGGAAGCATTATATAAAGAAAAAAAAGCGTGGACAAAGCAGCTACATTTAGAATAGGAAGAAAAGGAGGAGATTGTGAAGTTACACCCAGAGTTATGATACAAACCAAGAGGGTGGTCGTTTTAAGAAGTGATAACAGTTGTAAGGATGCCATTAGTTTGGACAGTTTAAGAGGCCAGACAGCTTTTTTTTAGGGCACGACCCTATTGAAAGATACACTGTGAGGTGATTTTAAAAATTAACAAAGCAGGTCAAGCATGGTGGCTCATGCTTGTAATCCTACCACTTTGGGAGTCTGAGGTAGAGAGAGGATTGCTTAAGCTCAGGAGTTCAAGACCAGCTTATACAAAATAGCAATACCCTGCCTCTATTGAAAAAAAAAAAACTTAACAAAATTGAAGCAATGATAATTATACTGTGATTTCAGAAACTGGAGTATGAGTATGGCTTCAGGTAGATAGAAGACAAGGTTTAATCGAGTAAACCTTAATTGGTAATTAGGATTTGGGTGAGAGGCTAGTTATAGAAAAAATAAGGAGGAAGAAATGGTCTTGATTTATACTGGACTTAGGAAGCCATTGTTAAATAATGATAAAGAAATAGTTTGCCTTAAATGAGTAGAATAGTGACAGATTATAGAAATATTATGGAGGTCTTGAAAACCAGGGAAAGAAAATTGGATTGGGCTTTGAAAACTTAAGCATGTGTCCTTCTGATTTTCATGTGAGAATAATTAATCCAGTTCTCATAGTTTATAACAGAAATTAATGCCAACATATATTATTACTTTTTTGCATGATTATACATTAGAATTAAATGTTATAATTTTTGTTTAATAAATTAGGCTTTTTTCTTTCTTTTTTAGGTCAGCTTTCATTCTATGATGCAAACTCGAAACAGTTGCTATATTCCTTTAAGACAAAATTTACTCAGCCACTATTACCTGGTTTCATGGTTAGTATGTTTTATATCTTATATATACCTAATTTACTTGGCTTGGTGACTGTAAGGAGAATATTCTGTACTGTATATTTGGAGGAAAATATTTTATTTTTTCTTCATATTCTTCTCCCTTTCCCCAATTCACCCCTCCCAAATCTGTGATTTTTATATATTTTTGGTATATTTTATTGAAGTTAATATATGAAGTACACAAATCATAAATATGTAGTTTGATGAGTTTTTATAGGATTGCACTCAAGTATGTAACCAGCACCTAGAACATTACGAGAACCTCAGAAGCCCTCTTTAGTGTCCATTTCCAGTCCCTGATGGCCCTTCTCCAGCGTTAACACTGTATTGACTTTTAATACCCCAAATTTGGCCAGGTGCAGTGGCTCATGCCTGTAATCCTAGCACTTTGGGAGGCCACGGTGGGCTGATCACAAGGTCAGGAGATCGAGATCATCCTGGCCAACATGATAAAACCCTGTCTCTACTAAAAATACAAAAACTAGCTGGGCGTGGTGGTGTGTGCCTGTAATCCCAGCTACTCAGGAGGCTGAGGCAGGAGAATCTCTTGAACCTGGGAGGTGGAGGTTGCAGTGAGCCGACATCGTGCCATTGCACTCCAACCTGGTGACAGAGTGAGACTCTGGCTCAAAAAAAAAAAAAAAAAAAAACAAATTTACTTTACTTCATTTTTAGTTTTATATAAATAGAATCATACAGTATCTTTCTGACTCAACATTGTTTGTGGGATTTATCCATATTCTATGTGGTTATTTTGTTCATTCATTCTCATGAATTATAGCTGTATAGTTTCCCATTCTGTGACTGTATCACAATTTATACATTGTAATTTAGTTGGATATGTGGGTGGTTTCCATTTGTGGGTTTATACAAATAGAACTGCTGTGAATATTTTTGTTCATGTCTTTTGATAAATGTATGTGTATATTTCCATTGAGTATATACCTATGATTGGGGTTGCTAGACGTATGGTACATGTGTAATCAACTGTAATAGTACTGCCAGTTTTCCAAAGTGGTTTGTTATGCTAATTTACAACTAGCAGTATGTGAGAATTTGAGTTTCTTCAAATCCTTGTCAACGCTTGGTAATACCTTTAAAAATTTTTTTTGTCCTTCTAGTGGATAATATATTACATTGTGGTTTGAATTTGCATTTCCCTGAATATTAGTGCTGTTGAGCACCTTTTTACATGTTTGTTGACTATTTGGGAATATTTTTTTGTGAACTGGCTATTCAGATCTTTTGCTTGTATTTCTATTAGGTTGTCTTCCTATTATGGATTAATTTGTAGGACCTTCTTCACTCTGGCTTTCCTTTTCTCTTGTTGGTATTGTTTGATAAACAAAAGTTAATTTTGTTGAGTTTATCAATTTTTTCATTTACAGCTAGCACTTTTGTATTGTTTAAGAAATCAGTATGCACTCCCTAAGTCATGAAAATATTCTTGTCTTCTAAAAGGTATATGTTGCATATTTAGATATAGACTGCATTTACAATGCAAGTACAATGTAGAATTGATGTGTTTGGTATGAAGTAAGGATCTAGGTACATTCTTGAATTCCCTAGGAATTCCATATTGACAAGATCATAGTGCATTGTCATCTTTGTACAATATTAGATGACTGTCTTAGTGTGCTATGCTGAATATATGTATGCACACCACACATCCTATGTGATTGCAGGTCTACTCAATTTCAGGCTGATAAAAAAAAATCATGTTTCTCTGCACAAAATGAAACATGGCTTTGAATTTATTTTTTTAAGCAAATGTTACTGTTTTTTTCCAACTGGTACCCTCTGCATTTCTTCATAGGCTAGGCTCCTGTGGGGAGTTCTGGGATCCAGTTAAAGTTTCTGTTACTTTGGCTAGAACTTCTCTTAAATTTGGAGGCTACCTCTGTAAACCAAGATGGTGTATTTTAAATGCAAACTTAGAATATTTTGCATGTATGTTCTTCTATCATCATCCCTAATTGTAATTTCTCAACTATAAGGAGAAAGTTTTCAGAGTTTGAGTGGGTTTAAAATACAGTGCTTTAAAAATCTCATTATCCATAATAATTATTTATTCTAGATACCTTAAACTCTTAAGTTTAAAACAATACTAATAACCAGGACATCTACTTTTACTTTTACATTAAAGGTAAGTGATTAGTGACTAAAATTATTGCTCATGGAAACAAAGATATTGGAAGGGTTGTTTCTTTTTCCTTTTTTTTTTTTTTTTTTTTTGTTTTTTTTTTTTTTTTTTTTTTTTTTTTTTTTTTGACTTTATATAAGCCTCTGCTATATTATGCATTTTTGGATATTTTTCCAAACTGGTCCATCAAGGACAAATTGTTTACCATGTGGAATGCAGAAAAATGTTTTCCAAGTCTTAGATGTGCTTTTACAAAGAGTAGGTTTAATTTTTAATTTGAATCTATCTCATGTGTATATACTTAGTTTTTGTTTTTCATTCCAAATAATACTCTAATTATATTAGTAAATGTCATAAGATTCTGCAAGAAATTATTTTAAACTTGTTAAAAATTTTTTTCTTTCATTGAAGGCTTTTTTTTTTATTAACCACGTTAATGCCCATTAAATGCTTTGTGTACAAGATTAATTTTAAGTCAGTTTTACTGAATTATATAGTATGATGCAATTCTGTGTTTTTTAGCAAATGCCTAAAGTTGTAAAACCACCATAATGAAGATAGAGCATTTCTATCACCCTAGAAAATTCCTTTGTGTTCCTTTATAGTGGACCCTCCACACAACGAGCTCTAGCTATCAGTAACCAGTTCATAGGCCCTATAGTTTTGCCTTTTCCAGAACATCATATAAATAGAATTTTATGGTATGTAGCCTTTCTATTCTGTAGCATAATGCATTCGAAATTCATCCATTTTGTTGTGGTGTCACTATTCTCTTTTTCATTGCTGAGTATTTCATATATGTATGTAACACAGTTCATTCATTCTTCAGTTGAAAGACACTTGGGTTTTTCCCAGTTTGGAGCAGTTATGAATAAAATCACTATAAACATTTACATATGGGATTTTCCCTTGGATAAATACCTAACAGTAGTAATAGGGTTGCTGTACCACATTGAAAGTCTACGTTTAATGTCATAGGGAACTACCAAAATGTTTTCCAAAGTGGCTATACCATTTTTGGCCTTCCTATCAATGATATGAGAGTTGGTCATATCCTTGCTATTATTTGGTATTAACAGATTCTTTGTTGTTGTTAAGCCATTTTAATAGGTGTGTAGTGGTATGTCATTGTGTTTTTATTTGTACTTTCCTAATGACAAATGATGTTTCATGTGCTTATTTGCCATTCATATAATTTCTTTGAAGTAGCGGTTAAAATTCGTTGCTTACTTTTTCGGACTTATTTGTTTTCTTATTTTTTATTCTACTTTATTTTTAAGACAGTCTTGCTCTGTCACCCAGGCTAGAGTACAGTGGTGCGATCATAGCCCACTGCAGCCACAACTGCCTGGGCTCAGGTGTTCCTCCCACCTCAGCCTCTTGAATAGTTGGGACTACACCTGCTATTTAAAAGGTTTTTTTTGTACAGCTGGAGTTTTGCCATGTTGCCCAGGCTGGTCTCGAAGTCCGAGACTCAAATGATCCGCCAGCCTTGGCACCGCAAAGTACTCAGATTACAGGCATGAGGCACTGTACCTGGCCTTGTTTTCCTATTTTTAAGAGTTATTTATACAGTTTGGATGTGAATCCTTTATCAGATATATGCCTTGCAAATATTTTCTCCTGGTTTATGGTTTGCATTTTCATTTTCTGAATGTTTCAAAAAGAAGTTTTTCATTTCAATATGAAGTCCAATTTAGTAATCTTTTTTTCCCCTTTTATGGGTAACACTTTGCCCAACTCAGAGTCACAAAGGGTTTTTGTTTTCTTCTTGAAGTTTGACAGTTGTAGGTTTTACATTTAGGTTCGTGATTATTTTGAGTTAATTTTTGTGTAAGGTATAAGGTATGGCTTGAAGTTCATTTTTGTGTGTCTGTCCAATTGTTTCAGCACCATTTATTGAAAAGACTGACTTTCTTCCATTGATTTCCCTTTGCATTGATCATGCTAGATTTTGAGTAAATATTTTTCTAAACCATTTAAATAATTTCCAAAAAATGATATAGTAGTTTTATAATCAGAAAGTTGCTTTTGTATTTTGGGAGTTTACCATTACTGAGCCTGCTAGTTTTGAAAATTTAGAATGTTGATTATATAGTTACAAATTTCACAGTTCAGTAGATTCTTTGGTACAGTAATCTAGTTACTTAGTAGATACTGAACACTTAAGGATATAATTGAAGGTGAGGATACTTTAAAAAAACATTTCCCGGCCGGGCGCGGTGGCTCACGCCTGTAATCCCAGCACTTTGGGAGGCCGAGGCGGGTGGATCACGAGGTCAAGAGATCGAGACCATCCTGGTCAACATGGTGAAACCCCGTCTCTACTAAAAATACAAAAAATTAGCTGGGCATGGTGGCGCGTGCCTGTAATCCCAGCTACTCAGGAGGCTGGGGCAGGAGAATTGCCTGAACCCAGGAGGCGGAGGTTGAGGTGAGCTGAGATCGCGCCATTGCACTCCAGCCTGGGTAACGAGTGAAACTCCGTCCCCCAAAAAATAAATAAATAAAAATAAAAAAAATAAAAAAACATTTCCCTTGCTTTAAGCTTGTGTCTGCTATTATTACATACAGGGTAGTTGATGTAGTGTCAGTGATCCATATGTTCATATTTTAATTGTTTTGACTGTGTTCCAAATCTTATTTCTCACTTTATTGAATCATAGCTGCTCTGTTCACAAGCAACGCAGTTTTATCTTCCACAAAGTCATTCACATTTTTGATGTGTAATAGAACATGGGAAGTACATCTGGATATTGTGATTTGCATTTTTGTCAGGAGTCCCTCTTAAAGAATTATAAAAGAGTTCTTGTTAACAAGGTAGGGAAGAAAACAGTAGATTTTACTGTTAACAGAAGGGTGTTAGATTTTGATAGTCTCAAGCCATATCTCATTATCATAACCAAAACCATAATTGGGAAGTAACTTGGTGCTTTGTATGCTTCCCTTGGTTGTGAAGGTTAGCATCAGTAATGATAGGTAATATCTTTTCCCTAGATTAATCCAATTAAGTTTCTCAATTTCTGTAGCCCTGAGTTCCTCTCTTGGGTACAGCTTCAGTTGGTTCTGCTACCAGCAAGACGTCCTCTGGCCTCTGTGGTTCTTAAATAATTCTGAGTTAGTTTTTCCATTTCCCCTCAGCTCAAATATGATGGTTACCTGTTTGAGAATGATTGATGCTCATATATGTGGCATTTTGCCACAAATGGAAATTTTGAAATCACTGAAGTTCTAATTTGATTTGAAATCTGACAGGTTTTTTGTCTTTTCTTAGGTATGGTGTGGTGGACTTTCTTTGAGTACTGGGATGCAGGTTCCAAGTGCTGTGAGAACACTTCAGAAAAGTGAAAATGGAATGACTGGTTCAGCTAGCAGCCTGAACAATGTTGTTACTCAATAATGTCTAATCAGAATACGTTTACCCTCCCTCTTGATTGGGTGGCCTTTTCTGTGCAGTTACTAATCACAGGAATTTGTGAGTAGTGAAATCAGGTTTGCTGTGTTGTGCTTTGAGGCCTGGAATTTGTTATCATTAAACACCAAGTATGAAGCATTTGCAGGAACCTACTGTGCAGTATCATAGAAGCAAGCAGATACCAAGCAAGAAACTGATGATTGAAGAGTAAATGGAGGGAAAGGCAGTGTTTAATTATCATAAAAAGTCATTTTTTTATTTCTTGGATTACTTTGACTGTTCTAATATGTTTAATTACATATGGCAACCCTAAGTCCTGGGGAGAAAAGCTTTTGTATCTTGCCTTCTTTCTTCTGTACTTTGTCTTTTTTAAAAATCCCATTACTACTTATTATTTAGTTCTTACACAGAAGCTTTAAAAATACATAGTCCTCTAAGGTTTTCTAAAAATTGAAATCATATGTTGGGAATGATAAGGTTTTCAAATGGCTTATTTTTCCTCTTTTTAAAATAAGTTTTACAAAATTATCCTCTTTTGTTTATTCACTAGATTGTGTATCATTTTCTTTTTTCCAAAATATTGTGATAAGAAGTTTCTAGACACAACAGTTTAATCTTACCTTTAGTAGCTTGGTAAAATTCCCACTTGAATGTGGCACTAACTGATAATAATTATGCTGATGTTTAACATCTCTAATAGGAATGACAGTTTATTAAAGTTACATAGAGGATTGAAAAACATACTACTCAATTTTTATCTAAGAAGGATAGGTTATAAATGGAGGTACCTAATACTCAATGTATATATTTTTTTGAATAACATATGCAATGCTTTAAGCAATTGTTTTGAAAAAAATCTGCATATCTTTGACTTAATTGGCACACAGGTTTTTCAAGCAACCATTCATTCAGAGATTAGTTTTCTGTCCGTCCTTTGCTACATTTTCTTTTTAAAGAAATGTTACTTATTCCAAAAATTAACATAGATGTCTTTCCCAAACTTGGGGTAAAACCCATGGTTATTAAGCAGAGCATAACTATTCTTAAAAAGTCAACTGTAATTTGTAACTCACATCCTTTGAGCTAAACTAAAAGTTAAAATGACAGTATTTAATGATTCCTTGTGCATTTTTAAGAGGTCTGAATTTGTTTTTCTTAATTTTTGAAACTTTTCATTTCTCTTGTCTTTTTTTCATTCTCATTTTAAATATATTGTGCTATGATAACCTTCCTCCAGGGATTGACCATTACTGCCTACATTTGAGTTGCTTTCTACATAAAGACCTGTGTAATAGTATTAATAATAGCTCATTCTGAATCTCTAAAAATTTACTGCTTACTGATAGGATGTTTTGTTCCCTTGATAAAACAAATGTAAATGAGGAGTTTTATTTGGAGTATTGTTTTTCCAGAGGACATTAATATCTGCACTATTATCTAATGACATGTTGGTAATTTTAAAGACTGCAAGGCAGAGAATGAAGTATGCCAATAGATATTCTTTTGATTCTCCAAGGAAATATAATTTTGGTTTTTGTTCCTCATAGAGAGTTTGAAAGAAATTTTCAGATGTTCTGTTTCCTATAGAGGGGCTATTCCAGTATCTTAAGTAAATGGAAATTTATAATGCACTTCATAGACTCAAACCTGAAAGCAGAAATTTTTAGTAGTTGAGTTGCTTTAAGTGAATTTTAGCAAATATGATACAGAAAGGCCAGATGCTCTTGTATAAAATTTTTTACTACTGTCTTATATAATTGTTTCTTCTCATTAATTCAGTGCCTTTTTCCTCTAAGCATACTCTTGGTCCCTGACCCATGCAGTGTCAACTGATGTTTAAGCTACAGAGCATTATGTTAAAGTAGTGAGGGCCCTCTGCTGCAGGGGCATGGGGAAAAGCATATATGAAGCAGGCCGGAGGAGTATACATGATTCTTGTGCTCATGTCATCCTTTGAAACTCTTCGCTTAAAATTTTCTAATACTCATTTGGAAAACCTCCCCAGTGGAGAGGTTTCATTTCTAAGAGTCTTTGTAGTAATTGTATAAGTTCAGTAAATCCAGAGTCCAAATTCTCATCACATGTATTACTTGATATTAAATTATGCAGTTATTAACTTCAAAATAAGAATCTGAGGATTTCTTCTTACTGTCCTTCTTAAAGGTCTCTAAAATTAAAGAACAAGATGTGTGAGGTTTTTTGGTTTAAGATGTTTTTAGTTTATTTGTTGTTAAGTTAAACTGAAAAAAGTTTGTCATCCTCATTCCAAACTAAAAAATAATCAAACATAGTGACTATTTAAATAATCTTAAAATAAGGTAACTATTAACCATAATATATAATATTCTCATTGACATTTGAATTTAAAAATGTTGAGCTCTTGCTCAGTTTAATACATTGTCGAAAATATTAAACCCTTTCAGACATCTTTTGTTGCTTATTTAGTTTTTGTTTCCACAGGACAAACATGATTGCTTTCTATAAAAGAAATGCTTGAGAGGTTGACTATAAAAAACATGGATTTAGTATGGCATTTCTCTTTTAGCAACTGAATTCCAAACCAGTTTTATTAAACTGGATGTAGAAATGAAGGAGCTGCCTTAACTATAGAAAAAAGTTTTTTGACAATGCATTTTGACTCTCATGGCTGACCATGTCACATTTTATCTTTAAATTTTGGTAAATATGTAGATACCAAGCATTAATAACTGAGGCATAGAGAAATTTAATATACAGCAATTATTTGAATGTCCCAGGTATAAGGTAAACTAATTGTAAGTGTTAAGGACATGACTGTCTATACATGGGTTGCATTGATGGCATCTGTATCATCTTGACAAATCATGAACTACTTCTGTACAGCTAGAATTGGCCTATTTACTCTGTTCCGCAAACAGTAATTTTATGAAAAGAGACGTATTGGTTTGCTGTTATTTACTTATTTATGAAATTAAAGCATGAATAATATCATGTATAATTTGAAATTTTTGTGACTGATCCTTGATGGTATAAATAATAAAAGTAAATGTAATGGAATCTTTTAATTAGGCTAAGATATGCTATTTCATGACTAGAATGATTAATTTTTCTCTATATACTTTGTCCATAAAATTATAATTGTTTAAGTAATTTTATTTTTTCTTACGAAAACAATTGGAAAAGTATATGGAAAATGATTATTTCAAAGAGTGTTTATTTAAAGAGGAAAGGTAGACTTCTTACTATAAAATGTGTGATTCCAGGCTTAAGAAATTAATTATATTTTAAAATAATTATTTTTTAAAATGTGATTTCTTTTTAAAAGATCAGCCTCCATTCATTGGCTAATTCATACAACAAATATTTGAGAGTTTGTGATATGGCAGTAAAGATGTGATGATTACTTTGTATGCACATTAACCAAAACGAATGAAGTTTGATGTACTGTGCATATAGTTTTGCAGCTTTTTGAGTAGTGTGACAGAGTCTGCATCTTAAAAATATTTTGCTAATAAGTCAGAAGTTTAAAATGTCTTACAGTTTGCTAGAAAAAAATCAAATTAACTGCATATAAATGGTTCACTTTTATATAGTCATATGAGTCTGAAAAAGTTTCTTCTTTGATTTTGTGTTTACTTTAGATATATTCTTTTAGTGAAGTATATGGTCAACATAAATTTACTCAGTATACAGATAATCATAAAGTTGTTATTTTTAACCAAAATATACATTTCATACTGTTGGTATTGGAGTATTATAAGAGATCATGAATGTTTCCTGAATTATCATGGCAAGATTACCTCACATTCAGTATAGTTTAGTTTTATGTGTATCTTACAGTATGCACATTCTTCAGTTATTTGTGATCCTGATATGTCACATATAATAGCTTTGTTACCTGGAGTATTTGATTAACCTAAACAGTTTAAGCATTTTTAATTAGTTGGAGTTTAAATTGATTACATTTGGTGTATGTTGTCTTCATTGAAAAGATACTGTTGGACATGCCATATCAAAGCCTAATTCACTTATAAATAAATACCAGAATTTGCCAGTACACTTTTCTATTCAGATGACTCAATTATTAAATAAAAGAATATTATTTCTGGGTGAATATAGGATACTGACTTCTGATTCATAATCATTTAAGCTAAGTGAGTTTAAACTGATAACCTTTTCTTAGTGGTACCCATTCAGTGTAAGCTGGTCCATGGGAATGGACATGTAGAGGATTTCACAGTATGTAAGGCAGAAGGCAGGTGAATGTGTTTGCTTTGGCCTGGAGCTTATTAAGTTTTGCTAGTGTTAAAATAATTCAAATAGTAAGTGGTAAAACACATTTTTGTCAGTATTGGAACTTTTTGGAGAACATAAGGGCCATGAGAATGCATGATTTTTAACATTTCCTATATATCTAAGGTACCAAAGCACTGAGTCTATTTTACCTATTAAGGGAGACTCTTTAAAATCAAATTTATAACTAATTCATACTATAAGACAGATAATAGCTAAAGTTTTGAAATAATTTATATTAAAATCCACAAGTCTTAAAAATTCTTGGATGCGATATAAAAAGGATATTGGCTTCTTTATTGCAGTATTTAAAATTAATCACCTTAGCTCTACCATATACTAGATCTGTGACCTCTACATAAATCGTTTATCATCTTTGGGCCTCTATTGCCTTATTTATAAAATAATTATAAGTTGTACAGCCTACCTCACAGGGCTGTTGTGAGGAATAAAATGAAATGGAGTATGTGAAATTGCTTCAGCAGCAGTAAAGTGCTATGTAAATGTAAAGTGTTCTTTTTGGATAATAATGGATATTTAAGTGTTTGGATAATTCTAGATTGCATTTAGTTTGATAAAGCATGTGCTTAACGTGGTATCACCAGTGATTTCAAACATGACTTAAAAAATAAACCCCAATTAAAATGCTTGTTAATATTCATTTAGTTTATGCATGATTTGTGGCCTTTCTGTATTTTCTCAAGCTTATTTCGCTAGAGCTATAAAAGCTCTCTCACAGCATTGGTGTGTCAGTGTAGAATAGTGGCATAAATAAACAAATGGATTAAGCTACATTTCCTTGCAGGCATTTGCACTTTGAAGTTAGGGCTGCTCAGTGCCACATGCAAAGAGTGAATTTGGTCTAAACAATTCTTTCCAAACAACCAGGTGGCTGGGCAGTTTGTTGTCACTGGATAAATGATATAAAATGTAACCACGGAACATTTGACAACTTCGTTGCATTGTTATTTAATAAAAAAAGATGAAGCATTTCAAAACCTTGTTAGTTAACCTGGATATCTCTTGGTATCTCTCCTGACATATTTGTTTTGCTTTAAATTGGATTAAATGGTTTACAGGTTATCTGAATCTACAGATTTAGTATGTCTATTATCTGGACATGGTTTTGCTATGCAGTTGTGATAATAAAAATTCTAATTCCTCAGGTTTAGCCTTTATGTTATCGATGAAGACCTTTAATGAACTACTTATGATGTACTCAGTGCTGCACAATAGTATTTTAATAAGCACATTGCCTCATTTTCCTTAGAAACAAGACAAAGCCTTTTTTAAATGTTTTTTTAAATTTAAAAATAGGATATTCAAAGTGGAGTAACTTGTATTTTGAAATGATTTTATGTTCTGTGTAGAATGTCCCAGTTAAGATTTTACAGAAGCACCTGGAATATCTCATTAAAAATGTAAAAACATTTTTCCTGCTTTCTTTTGCTTCATTGCTTGCTTTTATTAACTTTAAGTATAAATACAATATGCTGTTGGGGATGAGGATATAAAAAAAGTCACAGTTTCTTTGCCTAAAATGCTTAAGATTTTAGAGCACTGCTGTTCAACAGAATTTTATGCAATTATGAAAAGTTATTTGTGCAGTCCAATACAATAGTGACTAGCCGTAGGTGGCTACTGAGCACTTTAAATATGGCTAGTGCACTAAGCAAATGAATTCTTAACTTTAATTAATTTAAACATAATGAGTTGCATATTGCTAATAGCTACTGTTTTGAACAGTGTACCTACAGATGCAAAATGCAACATGCTATATAAGTAACTATAATATAACTTATGAATTTGGTTTCTTTGGATCTTGCCACATGTTGGGTTACATTTTGGTAAATGGTAACTAAGAGAGTCAGAAACTAAACCTTTTTAAAATTCCTTTTCTAACTTGAAAACAGTTTAGAAGAAAAAAAAATCAGTGAGGCTGAAGCTCCTGTAACTAAGAAGTTATATAAGAAGAATGAAAGGAGACTGGATAGTCTTGAGTCACAGGAAGAAGAATGAACAAAGATTGAGAAACCACTGTAGAAGATGGAAAGTGAACGGTTGCATTTCTGGAGAACAATTTTAGCAATACCAAGATTTTAAAATGCACATACTCCTTAATTTCTAAGTATTTCTCTTTACATATATACTCACAAAAAAGCCAATATTCATTGCAGCATTACCATAGGAAATAGTAGCAACCTAATTATTAATTGAAGACATACACATTTGGATGGCCTTGGAGGTAAATTCCTTTTCCTTTTTTGGTAGCAAGGCAAAGAACTGGTTAAAAAGGCCTAAGTTGCCTCAATAAAAGAATGTGATAACAGAATTTTGAAGGCTCCCTTTTTCTAACTTGCTGCAGCAACAAATTACCATTATTAAGTAGTGGTCTAGATATTATATATTCTGCACATTCCCCTCCCCCAATAAATGTTATATAGACCATTATGACAGTTGGCTTACTTAACTAGAGCCTTTTCCTTGGTATACCAGCCAATTGTGCCTGGCTGGGATTTCTGTGGCATAAGAGCTCAGGCTATTATGTGCACTCTGCTTTTCTGCCCAAACTTTTCCTTATTAAACCCCATTTTACACTTACAGTGCATGGTACTTGTATTTTTTTGTTTGTTTTTGCACAAGGTCAGCACAACAGCAGATGGTTAGACTGTGGTATTTCCATGTGCTCTTACACAGCTGTTAAAGGACATGCTGTTAATGGAAGTGTATTTAACTGTGATATGATTAAACAGAGAAAGTCATCGAGCAATGTATAGAGTATGATACCATGAGTGTGTGCATGCACTTATACTTGGGTAAGAGGGGACCCTGACCTGATCCCCACACACTTGCTGTGCCTCTCTTCATGGGGTGAAAAACTAAGCCAAGAGATTTTACCTACTTGGAATGCATATTCCTTTACCCACTTCTATACTAAGTTATTGAAACAGTCTTTCATTGTCTGAGATAACACCCTGAGTTCTTGTCCTACCTCCAAGATGATTATGGAGTGTGGACATAAAGGTGAGGTTAGAACAAAAGTTTAGTACGTGAAAGACAAAAGCTCTCTGCCAGCAGAGAAGGGGTCCTGAACAGGAGTACCCACCATGAGGCTGGAGTCCAGGGTTTTTATGGACGGAAGGGGACAGCCCGCAGACTAAAGAATATACTTAGTCTGTGGGCTGTCTTGGTGAACGTGTGACTCAGCTTGGCCTGGGACCAGTCAGGAGATGAAATGATGATTCATAGATGCGGCGTAGCCTGGCCCAGGACCTATCAGAAGCTGAAGTGAAAGGTTGGCCCGGGACCAATCGGGTTGAGGTGATGATGCATAGAATCCAGACTTAGAGTCCCAATAAAGGAAAGTAGAGTACCCACTGGAACCTACTGGATCCAACTGTGCCCATGCCTACAAAAGGAAAAGAAACTCTGGGAACCTGCGGACTATACAAAGGACAAAGTCATTTCTATGCCAGGCCTTGTTCCCTTATCTGAGTGAGCTGGAGGTTTGTGCAAGTTTTTATCCAAATGGGCTGTAGGTTTTTCTATCTGTGCAGCCATGGGCATGTCTCCAGGCACAACACCCTGTGCTAGTTCCCTAGTTGGTGCTTGCAGCTTGAGTTTTTTCCCAGGCTGCTTTTTATGTTATGTGGGGATGGGGCACTGACCCGTGGGCCAAGGGTTCTCTGGAACCCTTCCCTTGTTACCTACCTAAGGGAGGCTAACTAATCTGATCCCCATACTCTTGCTGTGCCTTTCTTCATGGGACGAAAAATTGAGCCAAGAGATTACATCTACTTGGAATGCATGTTCCTTCGCTGACTTCTATACTGATACCCGATAGCCAGAACCCCAGAATTTCTTGCCCAGTCAGCCTGAAGCTTGCCTCCAGCATGCGTGCAGGTCTCTTGTCCAAGTCCATCCTGATAAAAAGACTACTACAGATGCCTATACCCCTATGGCTGGCAGTTTGTGGGAAGCACAAATGAAGCTTTTTGTGCAGACTGAGTTGTCCACATGCATGCATGACAGGCCCCTTGTGGCAGGCTGAAACTAGAAGTAAGAGATCCAGGGGCTCAGGGAAGGGCAGGCCAACCTACTGTCACTTTCTGGAATACATTTGAAGAATTGCATATTTGAATCTAGATTTCTGTTCCCTGAGAATAAATACCTGTTGAAGTATAAGAGTATAACATTTTATTTGTTGGTTAACACTCAGCTGTTTAGACACTGAAAATATGTCAGGGTTGGCTTCCATTTGTCTTCTTGCCCTAGACCCTACAAATGTTAGGAGTGGGCCAGGGTGCTTGGATGTGTGCAGAGCTGAGTGGTTTATAGAACATGAATATTTACTTATAAGGGAGGCTGTTTGATGCATCACACCCCCTCTTTCAACTGCATTTGCTAACTAGATTAAAGCATACTGACGTCTGCCATGAGCTGAGGGCTAACATTTGACCTCAGTATGCTTGAGAAGGAGCACTGCCACCAGTTGAGTTGTATATTTACCTTCAGTTATGTTTGTTCCCAAACCTGCTTATGCAGGTGGCAGTCACAGTTGTAATTATGTAAGTATGTAAATCAATTATATAATGTAATTATATAAATATGAAACGAGTATGAAAAGTTACTTATGAGGAAAGTGGGGGAACCATTATAGATGAAGTGTTTAAAAAATTGCTGATAAGTTGTGGCCAAAGTAATTGAGTGATGGGGAAGATTTTTGTTTAAAAATTCCAGGATTCCACATTCATCTTCCTTCACTTGTATCTTTAAATTCCTCATCCATTTTACATAAACAGAAACAAGAAATGATGGATGATGCATTATGTCTGTGGTTTTGTAAGAAAAACAGTGAGATACTCCAATCAGTTGGTCCATACTTAAAATGAACTTAGTTCAAATCAGAAGATTGGCCATTGTAACCCTGTACTGAAACTACCTTTTAAAAAGATTTATTCAGAACTAGATTTGTTATACACTTGAAAAGTATTTACTTCTAAGAACCTGATAATTTTTCCCTTTTCCTGTTACTTTTAATTTCCAAGTACACAGAAAAGTAGAAAGCCAGTGCTTTGTGCTCATCACCTAGGTTGTCAATTGTTAACATTTTGCCATGTTTGTGCCATCTATTTTGTTTTAAAATGTCACCTGTAAGTATGCTATATGCATCAATGATGGCTGTTTAAAAACAGCCACATTCTGTTAACATTCTTAGCAAAATTAACAGTAATTCTGTACTGTTATCTAATGGATCAGTCAATACTAAAATTTCAGTTGTCTCAAAAACATCTTTTTACGGTTAGCTTGTTCAAATCAGGATGTAGACAGGGCCCACACATTGTACTTCATTACACCTCTTAAATATTTGATTTTTTTGTAGTTTCCTCTTCTGCTTTTAAATGCCATTGATTAAAAAACTGAGGCATTTGTCTTGTAGAACGTCCTGTTTTCTGAATTTAATTGGTTGCTTCTCTATATCCTGTGTTAGATCTAGAGTTTGAGTAAATGCAGGTTCAATTTTTAGGCAAGAATCCTTCACAGGTGTGGCTGCATACTTTCCATCGCATCAGGAAGCACATAATATATGCTTGTCCCAAACTTAGTGAGATTAAGATTCATCAATGGGTTCAGGTGGTGCCAGTCTATTATGAAGTACCCCATCAACCTTTCACCTTAATTTTAGCATCTATTGATGTTGCCCTTTCTATTATTTCATTAGAAGTTGCAAAATCATGATTGTTTTATCATTCTCCATTTATTAGCTGGAATTCTTATAAGTATTTTGGTTACACTGAAATTCAGTTCATACAAGAAAGGCAGGATAAATGCCTGATGTTTTCCCTTGGTCAGGTTTCAGAATATTTAATCTTTAACCTGGCAACCTTCAATCACGACTGAATTTTATTTTTTAAGGAGTTATTAGAAACTCCAGAATTTTTATATTTTATGTGTTTCAATCAATAGCAGGTATGTGATGCTCAAGTTTTCCCATGTTCCATCACATTAGCACCCCTGTTAATACCATTAAGCTTTGATAACTTCTTTCCTCTTGATGTAACCTACTTTTTTAAAAAAATTAACCTACCGAGTACCAGTTCTGAGTGTGTTGGATAGGAGGACTTCTACAGTAAGCTTGTATGTACGAAGGAATTATTTGATAAGGAAAAATAAAACGTTGGTAAAAGTGATAACCTCTAGGAAATGAGGAAGACTTCTTTCTGTATTGATAGAATTTTTAAAAAACAAAGCTTAGAAAACAAATACATGACGGGAGTATTTTCCGTTTTGTAGAAATAAATTATTACAGTAACTGGTGTAATGCTTTATGGTTTTCAAAAATTTATAACAAGATTAATAACTGAGACTTAACAACAATCTTTTGGATTACACCGTTAAAAGTTAACCAAGGCGGGAGGATCGCCTGAGGCCAGGAGTTCGAGACCAGCCTGGACAACATGGTGAGGACCCCCGCTCCCTCCTCTGCTAGCCCCTAACGTCTCTACAAAAGAAAAAAAAGAAAAAAGTTAAAGAATTAGGTCCAAAATTGTATCCAGCCCGAAACTGGAGGGCAACAGGCCGCTGGATCTTGGATGTCATAAAGGCACCTCAGCTTTATGAGCAGTAGTGAACGCAGCTGCTATTTTCCACTCTATCCCCTATCTCTACTAATTGTATCCAAACCAAAATTCAGGGAGTTACGATGAATCCCTCTCAGCGAAGCACACGCACTAAAAAATCATTCGTGTATCAGCAGCTCACATTTAATGAGCATTCTGCCTTATCTGAACTCATACGCTTTGGAAAACAGCTCAGCTGCTGCCTCCAGTTCATCGTCCGCTGCCGAAAACGTTTAACTTTTCTTAAAATCTGAGATTGCCTGAGTGTGCTGCTGTAGTTGTTAATAGACAAGAGATAAGAGGGCTTTGTGTAATCCCAGCACTTTGGGAGGCCGAGGCGGGTGGATCACGAGGTCAAGAGATCAAGACCATCCTGGTCAACATGGTGAAACCCCGTCTCTACTAAAAATACAAAAAATTAGCTGGGCATGGTGGCGCGTGCCTGTAATCCCAGCTACTCAGGAGGCTGAGGCAGGAGAATTGCCTGAACCCAGGGGGCGGATGTTGCGGTGAGCCGAGATCGCGCCATTGCACTCCAGCTTGGGTAACAAGAGCGAAACTTCGTCTCAAAAAAAAAAAAAAAGAGGGCTTTGGCAAAGTGGCTAGATTCTAAAAGCGAGGAATCGCCAGGGCTTAGTAAACTTCTGGCGGTGAGGATGCGACACGAGCCACAGACAAGCCGAGGAGGGCACTGGACGGTGGGAACTTCCCGGCCGGAACCCAGCAAGCCTCCGAGGCTCAGCACTTGACGGCCGCTTTTGCGGCGATTGCTGTGAATGCCGTAAAGCGGAGTGGCTGCCGCTGCTGTTGAGTGAGATAAGGTACGGGAGTCTCAGCTCAGTAGCTAGAGATAGGTGGGCGCCTTCAAACAGGTGCCGCTGGTGGCTCGGGTGCCCTTACTGGGCATCCTCCAGTATTCTGGGCACCTGCCTACCCCTTGGCGGGGAGGCCGGCCACAGGCTGAGCGCGCTCCGGGCTGGGTACTCCTCAGTCAGTCCACGAGCATCGCGTGGTAGACTTCCACTTGGCCAGTCCTTCCCACACGTTTGGGCGTGTCATCAGGTAAAATCTTCCTCCTGGGACAGGTGAAAGTTTGGAGGGCGATCAGACTCTTGTAGTAGCAGGGTTGCCCTAGTGACTCCTGACCTCAGGTGATCCACCCGCTTCGGCTTCCCAAAGTGCTGGGATTACAGGCGTGAGCCAACGCTCCGGGCCTGAAATTTCTAATTTCTAAATTAGCATGAGGTAACCCCCCTTTCTCTTGGATTCAGTTTTCTCAGATGTTAAAAAAAAACAAACAAACAAGGACCTAGATGATATCAGATTCTTTATGCTTTTGAAGATAGCACGTTTCCAGCGAGTAAAAATCAATCTATGAACTAATATCAAAGTGAATAATAGAGCAGTACCTTAGAAATTGGGCAGATGGAAGCTCAAGTAGAAAAGGCTGTGTTTGAGCTAGACTCTGAGGATGAATAGGGTTTGGGTGATTGGAAACCATCTCTGTTGGGCCATGGACAGAGATATCAAAGGCAGGAATGTTATATTCTCTTTGTGCACATATGTTTAGTGAGGGTAGAAGATTTGGGAAGGCTGGCATTGAATGATGAAAGAACCCCAAGTGGAAAGAAATGCAGGGTGTTCTGACAAGGAGGAAAAAAGGAACCGGGGAAATGCCCAAAGAACAATACACAGGATTTTGAGTTCATGGATCTAGGTGATAATATTTTTAACCTGGGTTTCTAAAAAGTAAGTTTAAGTGCTGTTGGCAAAAATGGGAATTCTATTGAATTCCAGCATGCAGTAGTGTATTGGGAATAACGTAATTTAGATTGTAGAGTGCTGGTCTTGCCAATAACTAGCCTTTTGGCTGTCATTTAATTCTAGAGCCTGTTCTCTGTAAGATGATGTTGGGTCAGCTGCTCTCTCTTGTCTAAAGCCTGTAAAACTAGAGACTTCGAGGACGCAGAGCGAGCCACTTTCTTCTGGAGGGGGAGAGGAAGATAGTTGACAGAGAATAAAATTGTTAATTTTGGGCCGGATGCGGTAGCTCACACCTGTAATCCCAGCACTTTGGGAGGCTGAGGTGGGTGGTCACCTGAGGTCAGGAGTTCGAGACCAGCCTGGCCAACATTGTGAAACCCTATCTCTACTAAAAATACAGAAAATTAGCCAGATTTGTTGACGGGTGCATGTAATCCCAGCTACTCAGGAGGCTGAGGCAGGAGAATTGCTTGAACTCAGGAGGCAGAGGTTACAGTAAGCCAAGATCAGAACACTGCACTCCAGCCTGGACAAGAGGGAAACTCTATCTCAAAAAAAAAAAAAATTGTTAATTTTGAATATGTTAAATTTGAGGTGAGGTACAGGAAATATAGTTGAAAAAGGTGGATTGAGTGCAGAGACTGTAATTTAAATAGTGTTTTCTCTCACAGGTGGTAGTTAAAATGTTGAGAATGGATTTGTTTTGAGGGAGAGATTGTAGAGAGAATAACTATAGGCTATACCCATAGATAGAAGGTTAGAGAAATTTTTGAAGGAGGCATGTGGATCTCAGAGCTAAGAGCAAGGAGTCCTTTTACAAAAAAAGTTACATATAATTGTAGGTTCTCAGGGGCCCACCGTTATTATTAAACTAATTTAACAGCATTTGCAGCAAATGATAAGCACCTACTTCTGGGAATACTGGCAGAAAATAAATAATTCAAATAGATAAAATCTCTATTGCCTTTCTAATTGTCTACCCAGAAGTGATATTATTTACATAGTTATTTATTCAACAAATATGTCTCAAGCACTGCTGGTGCTAGGGATATAACGATGAACAAGGTAGACATTGTTATTATCTTCTCTGCACGTAAAACCCTTAGCATCTAGATCAGAGCTTTTCAAATTTTAATGTACATATGAATCATCTGAGGATTTTATTAAAATGAAGATTATGAATCAGTAAATGGGGCCTGAAAATTCCATATTTCTAACAAGCTCCAATGTGATGCTGATGTTCTTGGGACCATACTTTTAAGTGACAAGAATCTAGATCCTGTTTAGCACATATGGCAATTATTAAGCCACTACCACCACCCATTATCTGTTTCTCTTAAGATAAAATAATTACTCCTTATGAAAATAATATATGCCTATAAAAATATTGGAACAATATAGAAAAGTATAAAGAACCATGTAAAAATCACTCCTAATTCTGCCCACCCAGAGATAACCATTATTAATATTTTTGGGAACATTCATCCAGATTTTACATGGGTACATACATTCACAATTTCAGTGTTGCACTAAGTACATGATATACTCTAAGCCCTGTGTTTGACTCTATTTGTTGTATGGTTTTATTAAGATTAATACCCAAGCATCTGCAACCAAGCAATTAAGTACTTGAATTCTTGAGGAAGTCACTTAAAAATAACTTGGGAGCCAGACATAGTGTCTCATTCCTATAATCCCAGGTGCTCAAGAGGCTGAGGTGGAAGCATTGCTTGTGACTAGCAGTTTGAGGCAGCAGGGAGCTATGATTGTGACACTGCACTCCAGCCTGGGTGACAGAGCAAGACCCCATTTCTTAATAAAAAAAAAAGCTTTTGTTACTCCAGAAATGGGGAGACATTAGCATAATTCAACCTTATAATGCATTTGGGCTCTAGTAAATGAATATTTGTCATTTCATTTAGGATGAGAGAAGAATTTTTAAAGTTTAAAAAGACTTAGTAGTTTTTTCTTATTACAAAATCAATTGATGTTCACATAGCATACACAATAAGGAAAACAAAACCACTTAGACTCTTACCAACCCAAAGACAATCCTTCCTGTCTTCACATCCCTTCTTGCTAACCTGTCTTATCTAGAGCTTTCATTTCAGCCAGTCTCTTTTCAAAACCCTCTTACACCATCGCCATTCAGAAGGGAGTCACTATGTATTCATGATTTTTCTGGAATATCTACTGGAGAGACTAAATTTCATTAGCTTTTTATCTTAAAGTGTCAGCATGTTTAGGTAGAGGTTATATTGCAAAGGATGAAGAAGTGCATGAATGGTAAGCAGATAAAGAGACATCTTAACCCCTTTCAGTCTAATGCTTACTTCCAAGCTGCTGACAGTTGTGAGAAGTTAGAAGTGAAAGGAAAATAAATGGACAATGAGAAAGACCAACAGTATTTAGGGACATTTTGATGGTAGCTATTGCTACTGGGGTATTTTTGGCTTTTGAGAACAGCTGAAAAATGTTTATTGTCTTATCTCTGAATACATTTCTAGAGGCGTTTTCTCTTCATGCCTGCCAATTTGCTACTCAGTCCCCTATTTTTTGCAGTTCAGGGCATATTTGTTGATTTCTTCTTATTTTATGGCTGGAGGACAAAAGACATATAAAGATATCAAGAGTAGTAGGTATTAGTATATTTGAAGAATTGAAGGAATAAATATAAGCACTTGAAGAACTAAAGGTATTTAACCAAAATCAAACAGTGGAGACAAGTTAGGAAGAAGTAGAACTGTATTAAATTTCTTACCCTAAAGAAATAATCAGAGATGAGACATAAAAGAACAAAATATTTATTGTGGCATTACTTACAGTTGAAAAAACTGAAAACATGCATGGCAGATTAAGAAAAACTGACCACATCCTAGATCACACACAAAGTCAAAAAGCATCAAAGAGCTGCCTCACAGGCCATGTTCCTTGACAAAAAAACGTTCTCAGTTTCTTCTTTGGAAGTGGTTCTCAGCATTGTCAGCAGCATCAGCATCATTTGGGAACTTGTCAGAAATGCAAATTCAGAGGTCTCATACTAGATTTACTGAATCAGAAACTGGAGGAGAAAAGCACCTCTCAAGCTTTGTTGGTCAGTTTTTATAAATATCTATTTATGTTTTCAGTTATTTGAAGTTATAAAAAAAAAAGCCATGATAAACATTTTTGTCCTTTCATCATTGATCCCATATTTGATTGTTTCTTTAGCCTAGAAAATGATCAGATCAAAGAATGCGTGTAGAAATTTAATTTTTTCTTTGTTCTGTTGTTGGTTATTAGAGGTGAGAAATTAAAGAGGATTTTGTCTCTTTAGAAATATTCCTTTTGTTCACAGAAAACAAAATTATCTTCCTTTCCAAATCCAAAACGATGAAAACGACTGAGTTACTTTCAAAAGACAACCAAGTGTGCACCACAGACTAATGAGTAGAATCAATAAGAACGTGGTTTTGGCCCTTTTAATACTGACAAGTTCTGCATTTCTGCTGTTTCAGTTGTACTACTACAAGCACTATTTATCAGCAAAGGTAATTTTATTCTTCCTTTCTTATCATTAGAATTCATTTTAGCTGTATATTTTCCTATCACATTTCTCTTTGCAATACATAAAATTAATCATGATTATTTAAATTTTTGAATCTTTTTTTTTTATTATGCTTTAAGTTCTGGGATACATGTGCAGATCTGGCAGGATTGTTGCATAGGTACACACATGCCATGGTGGTTTGCTGTCTCCATCCCCTCCTCACCTACATCAGCCATATCTCCCAGTGTTATCCCTCTCCAAACTCCCTGTCCCCTGCTGTCCCTCCCCTAGTCCCCTGCCCCTCCAACATACCCCTGTGTGTGATGCTCCCCTCCCTGTGTCCATGTGTTCTCATTGTTCAACACCTGCCTGTGAGTGATTTTCTGTTCTTGTGTCAGTTTGCTGAGAATGATGGTTTCCAGATTCATCCATGTCATTACAAAGGCCACAAACTCATTGTTTTTTATGGCTGCATAGTATTCCATGGTGTATATGTGTGACATTTTCTTTGTGTTGATTTGTCTAATATTGACAGTAGAGTGTTAAAGTCTCCCGCTATTTTTGTGCGGGAGTCTAAGTCTCTTTGTAGGTCATTAAGAACTTGCTTTATATATCTGGGTGCTCCTGTATTGGGTACATATGTATTCAGGATAGTTAGCTTTTCTTGTTGCATTGATTCTTTATCATTATGTAATGCCCTTCTTTGTCTCTTTTGATCTTTGTTGGTTTAAAGTCTGTTTTATCAGAGATTAGGATTGTAACTCCTGCTGTTTTTTGCTCTTCATTTGCTTGGTAAATCTTCCATCCCTTTATTTGCGGTCTATGTGTGTCTTTGTACCTGGGTTGGGTCTCCTGGATACAGCACACTGTTGGGTCTTGACTTTTTATCCAGTTTGCCAGTCTATGTCTTTTGATTGGGGCATTTAGGCCATTTACATTTAACGGTAATATTGTTATGTGTGAATTTGATCCTGCCATTTTGTTACTGGCTGGTTGTTTTGCCTGTTAGTTGATTCTGTTTCTTAATTGTGTAGCTGGTCTTTACCATTTGGTATGTTTTTGCAGTGGCTGGTACTGGTTGTTTCTTTCCGTGTTTAGTGTTTCCTTCAGGAGCTCTTATAAGGCTAGTATGGTAGCGACAAAATCTCTCAGCAACTGCTTGTCCATAAAGGATTTTATTTCTCCTTCACTTATGAAACTTAGTTTGGCTGGATATGAAATTCGGGTTGAAAGTTCTTTTCTTTAAGGATGTTGAATATTGGCCCCTGCTCTCTTCTGGCTTGTAGGGTTTCTGCTGAGAGATCCACTGTGAGTCTAATGGGCTTCCCTTTATAGGTGACCCAACCTTTCTCTCTGGCTGCCCTTAGCATTTTTTCCTTCATTTCAACCCTGGTGAATCTGATGATTATGTGCCTTGGGGTTGCTCTTCTTGAGGAGTATCTTTGTGATATTCTCTGTATTTCCTCGATTTGAATATTGGCCTGCCTTGCTAGGTTGGGGAAGTTCTCCTGGATAATGTCCTGAAGAGCATTTTCCAGCTTGGATACATTCTCTCCATCACATTCAGGTACATTGATCAAGCTTAGATTAGGTCTTTTCACATAGTCCCATATTTCTTGGAGGCTTTGTTCATTTGTTTTCACTCTTTTTTCTCTAATTTTGCCTTCTTGTTTTATTTCATTGAGTTGATCTTCAATCTCTGATATCCTTTCTTCT
>NW_016107366.1:626250-660029 GCF_001604975.1 Cebus imitator | reverse complement strand
CAGAAGCTGTGGAGTTTGATTAGGTCCCATTTGTCTATTTTGGCTTTTGTTGCCAATGCTTTTGGTGTGTTGGTCATGAAGTCCTCGCCTACGCCTATGTCCTGAATGGTTTTGCCTAGATTTTCTTCTAGGGTTTTTATGGTGTTAGGTCTTATGTTTAAATCTTTAACCCATCTGGAGTTAATTTTAGTGTAAGGTGTCAGGAAGGGGTCCAGTTTCTGCTTTCTGCACATGGCTAGCCAGTTTTCCCAACACTATTTATTAAACAGGGAATCCTTTCCCCATTGCTTGCTTTTGTCAGGTTTGTCAAAGATCGGATGGTTGTAGATATGTTATGTTGCCATTGAGGCTATTTCTTTTTGTTTTTTAGTTTTCCTTCTAACAGGCCCCTCTGCTCTAGGACTGCTTGAGGTCCACTCCAGGCCTTGGTTGTCTGGGAATCACCCATGGAAGCTGTGGAGCAGTGAGGATTGTTGACTGATCTTTCCTCTGGCAGCTTCGTCCCAGAAGGGTACCCACCTAGTGTAGCCTGAGCTCTCCTGTATGAGGTGTTTTTTTGGTTCTACAGGGGTGAGGGAGCTGCTTGAGGATGTAGTCTGTCTCTTGTTTGCCTGTTGAAGCGCTGCCGGGCTGCCTTGGCCTCAGCCTGGCTGCTTTTGTTTACTCAGGTGCGATTAGCCCCACCTTCACAATGGTGGACTCCCTTTCTCCTGCCGAGCTTGATCGTCCCTGGTTGAGCTCAAACTGATGTGCTGGCTGCAAAACTCCCAAGTGAGAGAACTTCAGTTTTCTGGGCTTTGTGGGGGTTGGATCTGCCAAGCCGTATCACCTGTCTTCCTGCTTTCGGCTCTCCCTCTTTTTGGGGGGTGAGTAGCTTTGTCCAGCAGGTGCTCTCGGTGCTAGTCAGATCTCCCATCCAGATTTGTGCTGACAACCTGTCGTGCCCGCCAGAGCTGCTGCTCAGATTTGTGCTGATAACTCGCAGTGCTTTTTGGCAGGGATCTCCTGGGCTGTGGGTTGCAGACGGCTTGGGAGAAGCGTGGTATCTGAACCAGTGTGGGGGCGGGAGGAAGGGGAAGGGAGAAGTCCCAGATCATACGGTCCATTGCACTTGCCAGGTGGGGCAGTACCTGCCCTGCCTTGGTTCGCCCTCTTTGGACTATACCCACTGTTCAACCATTGCCGTTGAAATGAACCTGGTACCTCAATTGGAGATGCAGAGATCACCCACCTTCTGCGCCTCTCTGGCTGGGAGCTGCGCCCCGGAGCTGTTTCTATTTGGCATCTTGGCAGAAGTCATCTGTATCTATAGGAATAAAGAAGAGACAATGATGTGGAAATCAATAGCTTCTAAAGATTTTGTGGAATATACCAGATAAGGAATTCCAAAGTTGAGACAGTGTTGTTACACTGTGAAATCTCTCTGGGGTTTATTATAATAATTATTGAGAATTGTACTAGATGCTTTCCATGCTCAGTTTAATACTAAAAACAATCATGGAAACAATCATGGAAAAAAAAGATTTTTTTTTCATGTTTTTTTCCTCATTTCTTAGTTAGAACTATTCATCAGAATTAATCACTTTGCTCCCCTGCATATGTTGGGCTTAAACAGTAGAATGTTAACAGACACATGCAGAAGCTTCAAACAGGCTGTTTTGATTTGACTTAGTTTTTATGCTCCCCTGACCTATAGGAGAGGAGAAAAATGTATTGAGCAGACCAATGCATGGCTGCCCAGCTAACTCACAGATTTGTGAGGGGGGAAATAAGTGCTTATAAGCCATAAGACTGGGGGAAGTTTATTATGAAGCATTGTTACATGGGGTTATTAGACCTAATTTTTATAGATGAGAAAAGTGAAACTTTTCTTTTTTTAAGAGAGGATCTCGCTCTCACCCAGGCTGAAGTACAGTGGCATAATCATAGCTCACTGTAGCCTTGAACTCTGGGACTCAAGTAGTACTCCTGCCTCAACCTCCTGAGTAGTTAGGAGGACTACAGGCACATGCCATCACTCCTGACTAATTTAAAAAAAATTTTGTAGAGACAGAGTCTTGCTATGTTGCCCAGGCTGGTCTTAAACTCCTGGCCTCAGGCAGTTCTGTCACCTTAGGCTCCCAAAGTGCTGGGAATATAGGTGTGAGCCACCACAACTGGCCTGGAAAACCAAAACTCTTGAGATGTTAAATAATTTACCTATCCAAACCACCCAATGTCTAATGTGCCAAGCTGACCTTTAATGTCCCTAGCTCCGTTTTTTCCGTGCTATATAATTTTAAAAATAAGGGGCTATACTGATTCTACCTGTGATCTTGGCTGTTTATCCAATGAATGTCTTTCTGTGACATCTTCAACCCTTCCCTGATTATTTTCTTAGGGTAAAGCCCTAGAGTTGAAATTCTAGATCTAATATGCACATTTTAGATTTTTGTTATGTATTGCAAAGTTATCTTTCCTAAGGACAAGCAGTATGCCTGATTTCTCATAACTTTTCATAAATAGGAATAACAATAATAATGGCATGTGTTTCAGTTAGAGATGGCTGGCTAATAGTAGCTTAAACAAAGAGAGGGTTGTTTGTCCATATCTGTAAGTCCAGAACCTCTAAAATAATCTTGGTATTTCCTTGTGCTCCATCAAGGCTAGAAGAAGTAACAGAGTGATCTACCAGGCTTCCACTTTTGTGACAGTGGCCAGCAGATTCCCAAGTATAAGAGAATCTGGGGAAGTAAAGGCCATTTAGCTTTTCCAGCCTCTATAATAGAGATTGCAAAAGGGAATGGGTTTCAGAATGGGTGTCAGGTCAGCTTACCTATAGTGTCTGCCATAGCAGCTAACATTTTTTAATGTACTTGATTGAGTAGACACTTTGCTAAGCACTTTACATACACACATTGAATTCTTACAACAAGTTGAGTAAATCCAGTTCTCCCCATTTTTCTAGCAAAAACACTGAGGTTTGGAGAGATTTAGTAATTTTCCTAATGTCACAGTTATTAAGTGGGGAAGATGGAATGTGAACCTGAGGAGTCCACCCCAAAACCTCATTCATTAATTTTTAGTGTTCGTAATATTCGGAAATTGAAAGCTATTCAACTCCATTAGAGGTCATTTCTTTGATCACTCGTGGGGTTAAACATCTTTCCGTATGTGTATTGGTACTTTTTATTTGTATTCTTATTTCTTCTTATTTATATCTTTCACATATGTTCCTGATGATGTTGTCTTTTTCTGTAGCTGTTCTTTATAGTTTGAAGGATATTAAATATTTATCATATTTCAAATATTTTTCCTGACATGTAATTTGCCTTTTAACTTTATATTCATGGTGTACTCCCTCAATAAATTAGTACTTAATTTCTAAGTAGACAGATGACAAGATCTTTTTTCCTTAGGGCATCTGATTTTTATGTTATAATTAGCCCAAGATTATGGGAATATTTAACTGTAATTTTGTCTATTTAATGTTTAAATGTTTTTACTAAATTGAATTTATTTTAGTATGAGATATGAATTAGATATCTAACTTACATTTTTCCCAATAGTTAACCAGTTGTCCCAATATCCCTTATTGAATTATCCATTGATTTAAAAATCCCATCTTAATTATATATTAAATTATAATAAAGAACTGCTGTCTTGACCCTTTTCCTTGGTGGCAATGTAACATAGTTGTTGAGAGCATGAACATCAGTTTGGAATTAAACCTCATCTATACTGTTTATTAGCTGTGGGATCTTGAGTTAATTACTTGACTTCTAAATGCTTTTGTTTCTTTATCTACAAAATGGCGGCAATAACAATACCACCTTGTAGACTTGTAAAGCTTAAATGAATTTATATACATAAAACATTTGGAACAATGCACGTTATACAGAAAGAGACCAGTGAAAATTGGCTATTATTATTTTTAAATTTTATAATGAAAAATAGTGTTTGTTGTATTGTGTCCATACCATATAAGCTACATTAGTATTAGGGCCTTATTCATTAAAAAAAATATAATCTTTTGATTATAAGTAATATGTAATTAAAGTTCAAGTAACCTTTATATACTGTTAATTTTGTAAGGTTTGTTATTCCTACTAGATTCTTGTTTTTTATGTTTACTTTTGATAATAGGTAGACATTATATCTAAGTTCTAAAATACCACAGTTCTAAAATATAACACCATATAGTTCAATTTTTATTTTATTGAACTATATGGAATGGATACAGTGACTCACACCTGTAATCCCAGAATTTGGGGAGGCTGAGGTGTGCAGATCTCTTGAGCCCAAGAGTTTGAGCCAGCCTGGGCAACATGGCGAAACCTCATTTCTACAAAAAATACAAAAATTAGCCAAGCATAGTGGCATGTGCTTATAGTTCCAGCTATTCAAGAGGCTGAGGTGAGAAGATAACTTGAGCCTGGGAGGTTGAGGCTGCAGGGAGCTGTGATTGCACCACTATACTCCAGCCTGGATGATACAGGGAGACTGTGTCTCAAAGAAAATTTTTTTTTAATATATGGAAATTATATTAAACCATTTCTAGCCCAGTAATTGTATCTTTTTAAATGGAATTTTAAAATTTGCTCATGAATTCAGAAACTGTTATTTAAAAGTCACAATTTGAAGCATATTTTCCCAAGGCAATAGAAACAATGAATGAGGTAGTTTTTCCTGCCTAGTATTTATAATTTAATTTGGGACAGATGCTGATGGAAGTATAGATGCTTCCTGTATGTTCTAGTGTAAGAAAACAGGATACTGTCTGAAAGAATACAAGTAGTTTCTCTATGCCAGTAGGGGAAAAAAAATGCTTTATTTAAAAATAGTGAGGAGACCAAGGTGCCTGCCCATAATCCTAGCACTTTGGGATGATGAGGCGAGAGGATTGCTTGAGTCCAGGAATTTGAGACCAGCCTGGGCAACATAGTGATATCTCGTCTCTGCTAAAAATAAGAAAATTAGCTGGGTGTGGTGGTGCATGCCTGTAGTCCTAGCTGCTTGGGAGACTGAGGTGGGAGAATCCCTTTGAGCCCAGGAGTTTGAGGTTATAGTGAGCTAACTAACATCTGCACTCCAGTGTGGGCAAGAGAGGGAGACCCTGTCTCAAAAAATAAACAAAAATATATATGTATATAAAATAAAAATAGTAAGGATAGACTAATTAGATGCTAAAATACCAACTTTTAAATTTTCTTCAATGTCGCTGTGGAAAATTTTTAAGGTTTTGGAGTTTTGTTAAATTTCTAGATCTCAGTTATACACAGCATTTTTTAACTCAAACTTTAATTAAGTATAGATGCATCCTCAGTTTTCTAATGTATTTTCTTCTGACATAGGAAGAGAACCTGAACTATTGTTAACTTTGTTTACGGAATGTATCTAAATTGCATTACTCTTTTGTTCAATGAGTAGTATTTTGTGGGATATTCTTAGATAAATAAAGTCATGTAAAAATTATTTCTAGTTCAATTAAATGTTTGATTTGATAGCCAAAGAGTACAAAATCATAGTCTTGATCAGTGTACAGTTACAGGTTAGCGTCATCAACATAAAAACCAAGATTCTAAGTCATTCTTGTACTTCAAGGTGATTTTGAGGGACACTTGAGATTATGTGTTAGAGATAGGGATGAAAAATTGATTTTATCTTTGATCCCAACCCAAATTTAGTAGCAGTAAATTCCTGCAGCACTATGGTAAGAAAGACTGCAAAACTTTTCAGGCTTTTTAGGAAAGAATACTCTACGATCTGTCATTGGTTAGGGTAGAAGGGGTATTTGCTACTTTGGAGTTTAAGGAGTCTTACTTCTGACCATTTTTAGGGCCTTACCACAGAATTTCTCTTGGTCCTAGCTGGTTAGACAAGCCTAGCTTTCTTTGATGCCCCAAATGGGATTTAAGTAATCCAGTTTATCATGTTAGCATTGAAGATAAATAATTAGTATATTTACTGGGTCTGCTACAATTTCATAGATGGGTAGAGTTGACTCCTCAGATTCTAAAACAACCCTTCAGGTCTTTGAAATACAAACTCCTTTGGTGTGGTGGCCTTGTGAGCACTGTTTGTGGGCTTCAGCTTTCAAGTAATTGGCTTGCAGCTCACACCAAAATGAAAAGCACATGTTTCTAGGACCCCGAAGAGAATTTTCATTGTTCACTGATTTTTTTTTTTTTTTGCACTGAACAAGATAGTATGATCATAATTGTGTGTGCTCATTTAATCTGTATTTATTGATCACTCATCTTACACAGTTTACTTAGGAGTACAGAGATAAATAGAACACTGGACCTACTCAAGAAACACATAATTTGACAGACATGGCAGAGGCAATAATTTTTGAATTTGGGGGCTACATAGTCCTGAATTCAAATCCTCATGCAATTGTTTGGCTTTCAGCAAGTCACTTAACTTCTTTGAGCCCCAGTTTCTTTAAATGGGTCTAATAGCAACATTGCTGGTTGACGTAATATATATGATATATCTGACTTACTGTCTGCTACATGGTAGATAACTATTAGTAACTTACATTTTCTAGTATTTTTAAGGTTCACATTGCAGTTTGATAAATAAAATTGTATTAAATTATTATAATGTCCCTATAAGCTTATATTTTTGACTTTTTCATAAACCAAGTTAACTGGGGTTGAGGTATGTTGGGTTTCTTAAGTTCAAGATTGTCAATCAATTCCTAAAACTTGTATTTATTCATACAGCTACTCCAATATGTAAATATAAATTTGTTCAAAAGAAATAAGAGTGATAAGATATGAAATGAGATGGCTTTAAGGAATGCTGTAGCACAACAGAAAATTGTTGTGGAGGGAAGACAAAGCCAATGAACTATGTTTGTATTCGGCACTGACTGATTCAAGCCTTTTTATTGTTCTTGACTTAGTCCAATAAGCAGCACCAGTGCCTGCAGTAATCAGCTGTGTGTATAACCTAGGAGCCCACTTACAGAATCGGGTGCTAAGATGTCTTATTTTGCATTATATTTAGTAGCCTATGTATGTTTGGTTAGAAGGAGGGTGGAGGGAGTTGAAAGGGGACTTTGGATTTCAAGTTTGGCGGTAGCCATTCACAGTGAACAATTTTATATGCCATTATTAGAAATGGAAATTAGTCTTGTAGCCATTTAAATCATGTGCAACAAAGGCTTTTCAACATTTTTAGTTGGTCAGTTATTTGCTAAAATTATGCAAGAAATATGCTTTTCCCTTTATCTTTTTTGACTTTTGGGCTCCTTCCATTTTGCTCGGAAGGATAAGATATAGGTCATTTCTGGAGGAAGAATATTATATTTGATAGCTTGATCTAATATGGTAAACTTTAATAAATACTACTGCCCCATTTTTTCCACCATCCTCTCTCACTCCTGCTATTATCCAGGAAAAATGTGATATGATTTCTTTCGTTAGAATTGAAGGGTATTTTTTTACTCTTTTTATTTATTCTCAAACGTTAGGCTGTGTAGGTTTTCTGGCTAGTTTTGATTATTAAGAATCACAGCTTTTCTACCATTTCAAGTCACATTAATGAGTGATTCACTAATAAATCTAAGAACTTCAGTAGCTTGGGAGTAAATATAAGAGGAATGCTTCTACTGAAAGGAGAAATACAGAGAGGCAGAAGTGGAAGGCTACCTGGAGGGCTGTGGAATTTGCACTGGTCAGTGTTTCTGATCCTTAGATTTGCAAGTTTATAAGCAATTGAAAAAGATTAGTTCTTTAAGACTTAATTTTTTCTAAAAGTACTACTGTTTGATACTATATGAGCATGATTAATGATCATACTGAATTAAGAATTTGCTTTAGCGGTTTCTGTAAGAAACATGGTTGGATATTGCCTTTCAAAAATGATAGGGCTTTCTCTTAAATTTTCACCTTCTATTTTCTGGATGCTTTTTCTTTGATAATATATCTTTATTTGACCCAGTTATCCCTAGAGTTCAGTTGCTACCAGACTTTTTCTACCAGTTGTTGTTGGCATCTGATTCTATTTGTTTACTCAATTATTCATTTCCCCTAAATTTCTACTCCTAATATCCCATAGGCAGTGTGTCAGAATATCTTCAGGCCTTTTTTTTTTTAACCTATTGACTTTAACTATATGGCATTTCTTTCAGAACATTCTACCATTCATTTGTCAAGTATTTGTTGAAAGCTTACTATGTGCCAAGCACAGTAATAGGCTGTGAAACAAAATGATGAATGAAGTTCAATCCTTGCTGTCTGAAAACTCACAAATTGGGAAATTTGGGGGTGAAGGGGAGAGAGGGTAAGAAACATAAAGAGACATATAAACAAACCACAACAATATATGCTACTTCTTTTTTCAAAGCACACTTCATAACTTTTCTGTTCCCCAGTATCTGGCCTTTGTAATCTTTCTTCTGTACTGTTGTCAGATATATTTTTCTTAGATGCAGATCTGACCCAGTTTATTCTCTGCATAGTATACCTATGGAATAAGAAGCAAACTTCTTAGCATAGCATGCTGGATATGCTCTGTTTGCTCTCCAGATTCTCTCTTTAGCATACTCTGTGCTTGGGGAGGCTGACCTTTATGGATTATGTTAGCTAAGCTCTCTTGCCCTTTGGTTTCCAGTTGGGTTCAGCTAATGGGATACAGCTGGAGATTTGAAACTGGGAAGAAAGGTCAGATTGCTTATCCTTTTGGTTCTCTACTTTTAGGGTCTTTGCTTGACAGTGACTGTATTCCTTCTCTATAGCTATAGTTGCAGCCACTATACTGCTACCAAGTGCCATTAACTCTTGTTCTCCTGAGATGGATTAAACATTAAGATAATGAAATTTAAACTTCAGGGCCCCTCACTTCCAGGGACCTTTTAAGGGCCTTAGGAATATATTTACAAAGCTATTTACTTTTGTAACATTTGCAAAATATATTTTTACATTATTTCTTTCTTTTTTTTTTTTTTTGAGACAGAGTTTCACTCATGTTACCCAGGCTGGAGTGCAATGGCGCGATCTCGGCTCACCGCAACCTCCGCCTCCTGGGTTCAGGCAATTCTCCTGCCTCAGCCTCCTGAGTAGCTGGGATTACAGGCATGCACCACCATGCCCAGCTAATTTTTTGTATTTTTTTTAGTAGAGTCGGGGTTTCACCATGTTGACCAGGATGGTCTCGATCTCTTGACTCGTGATCCACCCGCCTCGGCCTCCCAAAGTGCTGGGATTACAGGCTTGAGCCACCGCGCCCAGCCCACATTATTTCTTAAGAAGGGCCAATGGCTGGGCACGGTGGCTCATGCCTGTAATCCTAGCACCTTGGGAGGCTGAGGCGGGCAGACCACCTAAGGTCAGGAATTCAAGACCAGCCTGGCCAACATGGTGAAACCCCATCTCTACCAAAAATACAAAAATTAGCTGAATATGGTGGCACATGCCTGTAATCCCAGCTATTCAGGAAGCTGAGGCAGGAGAACGGCTTGAACCTGGGAGGCAGAGTTTGCAGTGAGTCGAATCACAGCTCTGCACTCCAGCCTGGGTGACAGAGTGAGACTCCATCTCAAAAAAAAAGTGTGTGTCGGGGGGGGGGGCACTAACAAAATGGTATAACCTTCAGGCCCCATAAAACTGGAATATCCAATATTCCTAACCTTGACCCTTCAAGCTTAGGTAAGTACAAAGATTATAGGGAAGAGGGACTGCTGAATAACATACTTGGGAAGGCTGTTATTGAATATTTCATGCCTGAAATAATAATTTGAGTTGGTCTTGTAGGATGAGTAGGAGCTCTTCAGGTAAAGAAGGATAGAAAGATCATTACAAAGAGAAGACACAGACTGTTCAAAGAGAATGAGTATTTTGATGTCTAGAGTAGAAGCATACTAGGTAGAAAACAAAGAAAGTACAAAAGCCCTAAGGCAGGAATATGTCTAGCCATTTTGAGAACAGCATAGAGATCAGTGTGGCTGTAGATGAATGAGTGATGGAGAGAATAATAGGTAAGGTCAGAGTTTCCTATTATGTAGGGTCTTGTAAACCATTATAAGGACTTTGACTTTTATCCTGAATGAGACTGGGAAACATGGGAAGGTTTTGAGCTATGTTACATGATCCGACAGCAGCAGGAAAATGGATTAATATACAGAGAGACCAATTAGAAGGCTATTGTAGTAATTTATACAAGAGGTGATAACGATTTGGACAAGAGAGTTGATGATAGAGTTGGTGAGAAATGGAAAGTAGAATTTTCAGGATTTGTTGATGGGTTAGATATAGGGTATTAGAGTGACAGAAGAGAGTCAGGGATAACTCTAGTATTTTTGTCCTAAGTAATTGGAATGGCAAAATTGCTGTTTATTGAGATGGATAAGACTGGGAAGAGCAAGTTTGAGGAATGGTGAAAATCAGGTTTCTTTTTTTGTACATGTTAAGTTTAAGGTGCTGTATTCATCTGTTTTTGCATTGCTATAAAATACCTGAGGTAGGGTAATTTATAAAAAAAAAAGAGGTTTAATTGGCTCATGGTTGGTTCTGCAGGCTGTACAGGAAGCATGATGCTGGCATCTGTTCAGCTTCTGGGGAGGCCTCAGGAAACTTACAATCATGACAGCAGGTGAAGGCGGAACCAGTACCTCACATGGCCAGAGCAGGAGGAAAAGAGAATGGGGAGATGCTACACACTTTTAAACAACCAGATCGTAGGAGAACTCACTCACTCCCTATCACAAGAATAGCACCGAGAGGATGGTGCTAAACCATTCAGGAGAAACTGCCCCCACAATCCAGTTACCTCCCACCAGGCCCCATTTCCAACACTGGGGATTACAATTTGACATGAGGTTTGGTGGGGACACAGATCTAAACCATATTATTCTGCCCCTGGCCCTTCAAATCTCATGATCCTCTCACATTGCAAAGTACAATCATGCCTTTCCAACAGTCCTCCAAAGTCTTAACTTATTCCAACATTAACTAAGTTCAAAGTCTCATCTGAGACAAGGCAAGTCCCTTCCACCTATGAGCCTGTAAAACCAAAAACAAGTTAGTTACTCCCAAGATTCAATGGGGGTACCATCATTGGGTAAATACTCCTGTTCCAAAAGGGAGAAATTTGCCAAAAGAAAGGGGCTACAGGCCCCACGCAAGTTCAAAACCCAGTAGGTTATTCATTAAGTCGTAAAGACCCAAAATAACCTCTTTGACTCTGTATCTCATATCAGGGAACACGTGTGTGAGGGGTGGGCTTCCAAGGCCTTG
The DNA here is from genome assembly GCF_001604975.1 of Cebus imitator. Taxonomy (NCBI): domain Eukaryota; kingdom Metazoa; phylum Chordata; class Mammalia; order Primates; family Cebidae; genus Cebus; species Cebus imitator. Next base: position 648,804 of record NW_016107366.1, on the reverse strand, counting down.
GGCAGCTTGGACCCTGTGGCTTTGCAGGGTTCAGCCCCTACAACTGCTCTCATGGGCTGGCATTGAGTGTCTGCAGCTTTTCCTGGTACACCATGCAAGTCACTGGTGGATCTATCACTGTGGGGTCTGGAGGACTGTGGCCCTCTTCTCACAGCTCCACTAGGCATTGCCCCAGTGGGGACTCACTGTGGGGGCTTCAACCCTGTATTTCCCTTCCACACTGTTCTAGTAGAGGTTCTCCATGAGGGCTCTGTCAGCAGCAGGCTTCTGCCTAGACATCCAGGCTTTTCCATACCTCCTCTGAAATCCAGACAGAGGCTCTTAAGCCTCAACTCTTACACTGTGTACACCTGCTTACAGCTTGCACCCTCTGAAGCAAAGGGAGGTGAAGCAAAGGTCATTTTCGTCATGCCTTAGCAAAGAATCTTTCACCCCCTCTTCCCCTTTGACCCATGGCTGGAGCTAGAGCAGCTGGAATACAGGGAGCAGTGTCCTGAGGCTACTCAGGGTGACAGGCACTGGGCCTGGCCCACAAACTATTCTTCCCTCCTAGGCCTCCAGGCTTGTGATGGGAGGGGCTGCCTTAAAGGTCTTTAAAATGCCTTCACATTGTCTTTGCCAATGCAAATTTCTGCAGCCTGCTTGAATTCCTCCCCTGAAAGTGGACTTTTCCTTTCTATCACATGGCCAGGCTGCAAATTTTTCAAACTTGTATGCTCTGCATCCCTATTAAATATAAGTTCCAATTTTATGTCATGTCTTTGCTCACATGTATGAGCATAGGTTGTTAGAAGCAGCCAGGCCAGATCTTGAACTCTTTGCTGTATAGTAATTTCTTCTTCCCAGTCAATTGCTGTGGCTTACACCTGTAATCCCAGCACTTTGGGAGGCCAAGGCAGGTGGTTCACGAGGTCAGGCATTTGAGACCAGCTTAGCCAACAAGGTGAAACAAAAATACAAAAATTAGCTGGGTGTAGTGGTGGGTGCCTATAATCCCATGTACTTGGGAGGCTGAGGCAGGAGAATTGCTTGAAACTGGAAGGTGAATGTTGCAGTGAGCTGAGATTGTGCCATTGCATTCCAGCCTGGGCAGCAAGAGCAAAACGCTGTCTCAAAAAAAGAAAAGAAAAGAAAAGAAAAGAAATTTCTTCTTCAGTCACCCTAAATTATAACTCTCGAGGTCAGAGTTCCGCAGATCTCTAAGGCCAGGGACAATGTAGCCAGGTTCTTTGCTAAGGCATAACAAAAGTGACCTTTGCTTCACCTCCCATTAAGTTCCTGATTTCTATCTGAGACCTCCTCAGCCTGGACATCATTGTCCATATCACTATAAGCATTTTGGTCACAAACATTTAACAAGATTCAACAAGTCTCTAGGAAGTTTCAAATTTTCCCTCTTCTTTCTGTCTTCTGAGCCCTCCAAACTCTCCTGCTGCCTATTACCCAGTTCCAAAGTTACTTCCACATTTTCAGATACCTTACAGCAGTACTGCTCTCCTGGTGGCAATTTTCTGTTAGGCTGTTTTCCCATTGCTATAAAGAAATGCCTGAGACTGGGTAATTTATAAAGAAAAGAAGTTTAATTGGCTCACGGTTCTGCAGGCTGTATAGGAAGCATGTTACTGGCATCTGCTTGACTTCTGTGGAGGCCTCGGGAAACTTAGAATCATGGCAGAAGTTGAAGATGGAGCCAGCACTTCATATGGCTGGAGCAGGAAGAAGAGAGAGAGGGAAGAGGTGCTACAGTCTTTTAAAGAGCTAGATCTTGGGATAACTCACTTATTCATTATCACAAGAACAGCACTGAAGGCATAGTGCTAAACCTGTCATGAGAAACTGTTTTATATGATCCAGTCACCTCCCACCAGGCACCACCTCCAACAATGGATATTACAATGTAATGTGAGATATGGTGGGGCACAGATCCAAAGGATTGAGTTGCCTGTTTGACATTCAAATGAAGAAGGTGAATAGACAATTGGGTATATAAGTCTGGGTGGAATGGGTTGGGAGTATCAATTGAGTATTGGAAACACATAGATGGTATTTTAAGCCATATGACTAGATGAGATACCAAGGAAGGGAATATAGGTTTTTAAAGAGGGAGAGAGAAAGTCTCAACATCTGAGCTTTGGGACCCTCCAACACATCGGAGAAGTTGGAAGAGAGAGATAGAGAAAAACCAGAAATGTGATACAGAGAGCTAAGTGAATGAAGTGTTTCAGTGAGACAGAAGTTGTCAGCAATTCTTGGTAGATGAAATAAGATAAGTGCTAATAATTGACTATTGGATTGAGCAGTGTACAGGTCATTGGTGATCTTGATAATGCTCAGCAGAGTGAATTTAAGCTGAAGTGAATTTATGGGAGGAGAGGAATTGGAGGCAATGAGAAGAGACAACCCATTAGGAGTTTTGCTGTAAAGTAGGGGACAGAAAGTTGTTCTTTGGGAAAAGAGGAGTTAAGAAGTTTTTGTTTTCTGTTTTAATTATGTGTTTTAAGGTGGAATAAATAATAATCATGTTTGTATACTGATGGGAATGATCCATCAGAGAAAGAAAAATTGCTGGAGCAATGTCTTTGTCCAGTCAAGGGGGATGGGATTTAGTGCATAAGTGGAGAGGCTGGCATTAGATAGGAACATAGACAATTCATCTGTTATGACAGAAGGGAAGGTGTATTATATGGATATAATTCTTATATAGTAGGTGGGAAGATGTGGTGGGGGCTTTTGAAAATTATTTTCTTATTTCTTTTTTCTCAGTGAAATAGCAAGCAATGCCATAAGTTGAAAGAGAAGATAGGGATGTTAGAGACAAGAAGAGAAAAAAGTCATCTAGGAGAATGAGACAGGTAATACACAAGGGGAATGTAGTCTGATTTCTGGGTGGAATTAAAGCCCCATTTGAGATTAGTAGTCACGAATTCAAAGTGACATTAGCCAGTTGTGATGTCTCACACCTGGAATCCCAGCACTTTGGGAGGTAGAAGCAAGTGGATTGCTTGAGCCCAGGAGTTTGAGACCAGCCTAGGCAATATGGTGAGATCCTGTCTTTACGAAAAATACAAAAATTAGCCAGCTGTGTCAGTGCATGCCTATAGTTTCAGCTGCTAGGAAGTCTTATGTATCAGGATCACTTGAGCCTGGTAGTTTGAGGCTGCAGTGAGCCATGATCATGCCGCTTCACTCCAGCCTGGGTGACAGAGGCCCCTGTCTCAATAATAATAGTAATAATGATAATAATAAAGTAATATCAGTCAGCAGCCACATTAGCTGCACAATTGCAGGTGCCAAATAAGTAGAAAGTTGGGCTTTTGCTGAGCAAGTGAAATGAAGTCAGAGGTAAGTTGTCAGTGTATACAAGAGAGTGATTATAAACCATGAATATTTGTGATTATATTTTTCATAATAGCCAAAACCTAGAAAAACCTAAATGTTCATCAACTAATGAATGAATATACAATGGAATATTAGCCATATAAAGAAATGAAGTACTGTTATATGCCACAACATGAATGAACTTTGAAAACATCATGCTCAGTGAAAAACCAGATGTAAAAGGCCACATGTATGATTCCATTTTTATGTAGTGTCCTTAATGGGCAAATCCACAGATAAGATAATTAACGCTATGATTGCAGCTGAGTGGAGGAGTAAAAGGGAGTGACAGTTGATAGGAACATGGTTTCTTTTTGGAGTGATTACAATATTCTGGAATTAGATAGTGGTAATAGTTGCACAACTCTAAACATACTAAAAATCACTTTAGAAAGGCAGATTTTATGGTATGTGAATTATATCTTAATAAAGCTGTTATAAAAGTAACATGTTAGTTCACTAGAAATTTGCTTATCTCAAACTCAACAAATTAAACAGCTCAGAAATTTAGTCTAATCTGATGTAGGACTAAGGTGAACAAGTAGCTGTGTTACAATGTTTGCAGTCTCTTTTCAAGTTTGAAGATTACAGTTGTTTGTTTCTCAAACTTCCCTCAGTATTAAAATGTAATTGGCTAAGTTGCAGAGCTTGTGAGGAGAGACCAAATCTGGCTCTGCCTTAATTACTTAGCATATTCATCTCTCCATCCCTTCCTTTCTCCTTCCGATTAACAAACCTTTACTAAGCTATACAAATCACCACGCACTATCCTAGGTACTACTGGTGATACAAAGATGGATTGGACTTGGTCTCTACCCTTGAATGTGAGGTTTAGTGGGGAAACGAGTTTAGGAACTTGGACCACATTTCATTTTTAAGGTGAGGCTACTCTAATTGTTCTTCAGCATCCTCCCATCTATAGCTTATAGATAAAGTATGCACACAAGGCATATCAAACTTATTTGGATCTTCTTTAAGCTTGAAACATTCTTCCTTTTGTCTCACGTTCTTTCTCCTGTTACTTCAAAGTATTTTGGGGCTTATCAGATGAAAACCCATAATAATTTTCTTTCTTCTGATGCTCTAGACCTGAAATGTTTTTTACAAAAACCTCAAAATTCAAAATTATGATGTATGTTAGGTAAAGTGTGCATACTGGTGGTGTCTGCAAAGCAATTAATGTTTACCTTGCAGAATTGTTGTGAGGGGTCAGTGAGAATACATAATTCATATATGGAAGTGTCAGACAGAGTACCTGGCAGGAGCTCCTCAATAAATATTATTATACTTTCTCACTTTGCTAAGATCTACAAACACTAATTTTATATATGCAGATATGTGGAGATTAGAGATAAAGACCTAAACAGACAAACCCTAATTCCAAAGAGTTTGCCATACATTGATGGAAATTAATTGGTTCAGAGATGTTGGCCATGTCTGCCTTATTATTTAATGACTTAATTAACTTACTACAAATCTATCCATGTTTTCCATCTTGGATTTTTATATCATAAAAATGTAGAATTCTTAGCTCTTGAAAAATAGATACTTGGATAATGCTTTTTAATGATTATGAGCTAATTATATTTTGAATCTCATGCCTAACTGAAATGTAATGTTGCATACTGGGCTTTGAATTTACTAACTAGTTCTTCTGTTATCTTCCTAGAATGCAGCTGGTTTGTCAAAATCCAAAGGAAGCCGAATTGGATTTGATAGCATACAGTGGGTATGTAGAATAAATAAGAAATTTCTCAATTATAATGTTCATTTAGTTCATTCATTTACTCCATAATTATTTGTTGAATGATGGCCTTTTACTAAGTGGTTTATATGCAATATCTTACTTAGTCCTTAAGGAAACTTTAAGAAGTGAGTAAATATTGTTACTCTCAGTTCACTTAGAGAGATTAAGGTTAGTTGGCCAATAATTTGTTAAGACCAGATTCTGTCTGCCTCTAAAACCCTCATTCACTGAGCTATGGTGTTTCCCTAAATAAATGAATATGTGAATCAGATTTATTCAAGTAAGGGAAAAGTAATGATCAGGAATAAAAATCTATTCAACATAGTTTCTTTATAAGATGAGGGGAAACCAGCAATATATACAATATATCCTTGTTTTACAAATTTCAGAACCTGCACATTGATTAAATATATTTTCCTATGTTTTAAAACTAAGGTTAGAAAGAAATAAAAAACAACTTTTATTCTGTTAGTATACATTATGGGAATGACCAGATATTTCTTGATATACTTCAGCCTTTGGCTTCTCTATAACCAGAGATGTGGAAGGCTTTAAATTAGAAGTGGCTTTTCAGATCACTGAAAAAAGATCACAAGCAGTGGTCTTTTTAGGTCATTGCTAACACCAAGTAGATTTGAACTGCTGTTTAAAAAGTAAGTCTGGGATATCCTGTTACCATTCTCCTCAGCACTCTATAAGTATCAGTGTAAAATCTAATTTGTTAAAAATAGCAATTGTTTTACTCTGTAAATTTAGGATATTCAGAAAATAAAGGTAAGTATGATATACTTGGAATTTATACTACCCAGTCAGTTATAAAGATTTTAGATTAAATTAAAAAAGGGTATTTTGTATGCTTCTCTGTAGCCCTTCTCTACCTCCATCCCACACTTAGGAAACACATACACATAATACTTGGACCAGATTTATCATCCTGTGGTTAAAATAATTTGCCGAGATTCAAAATTCAGTATTTAACAGCCAAAGGCAACAGGAGTGATCTATCATAAATTTTAACATTATCAGTTGTGATGATACTTGGAGAAACATAAATTTTTCACGTTTGCCATTTATTAGGAGTCTTCATCTGTACACTGAAGAGCAATTTCAGAAAAAAATTTAAAGCTGTGATAGCTTCAATGGGATAAAAGATTTTCCTTTATCAGTGTTAACCAACAACATTCTGACAACATTCCCAAACCTTTTCATAAATAGAGCAGTTAGAGTAGGTACAGATTCACTGATACATTTTAAAATGGAATTTATGAATAATGTAAAGCTTAAAATAATAGGAAAAGGTAGCTTGACCCTATCCTTTTCATTCAAGAGATGATCCTTGAGGTGGGAGAAAATAATGGATTTTTTTCAAAGTCTTTACTTCCACGGTACACAAGCAAAAAGTTGAAGGGCAGCTTACCACATTCAGTGAGTTCTCTTTATACTCTTTTACATTGAGGGGACTAAAAAGTATTGTAAATGTGGTCACTGAATCACTATATTTGCAAAATCACAGGAAGGGAGGAGTACTAACGTACTCTCATTCTAAACTTTTAGAAGGAATAAAAGGTGAAGTCTCATCAATAAGTGTGATATTGAGCCCTGGTAAAATTCTAGGGCTCAATGTTTAATGAGTTATTAAACAGATGACTTGGGAGCACTTAGAAAAGAAAATGATCATAATTAGGAACTAGGCTTTTACTAAGAACAAGTCCTGCCTAATTTTATTAGGTTTTAATAAAATTTTAATACAGAGACAGATGAATACACTATTATGGTCTCAGCCTAACCTCTTTTCAACAAGGTGTTTTTCATTCTTATAAACAAAATGAATTACTGAAGATCAGATGATAATAGTGATTTAGAATTAATAGGATTTAGAATCAATTGGACATGTTTTCCAGGAGCATTAATGATTGTATTGATAACAACTTGGAGGATATGTTTAGAAAGTGAGTTATAGAATCTTTTCTTGACTCTGACGTACTCTGTATTTATATTAATAATGATAATGAAGCTGTGTGTTCATCATATTTGTATTTAACACCAAGCTGAGATCCATTCAACATTTAAACAACTTTTATATAGTAGTTCTGTTATCTCATCTTTCTTCCAAAACCATTTCTTTCTTGTTTTTTCCCCTAATATAAAGCACAGAAAGCAATAACCCTAAAAGACAAAAAAATAACTAAATTGGACTATTAAAATTTTAAACTTCTACTCATCAAAAAACACCATTAAGAAAATGAATAAGGATGTCACAGAGTAGAAAATGTTTGTAAAACATGTATCTCACAAAGGAATGGTATAAAAGATAGATGAAGAACTCTCACTCAACTCAGTAATAGATTTTTTTGTTCATGCCCTTTATCAAGTTGAGGAAGTATTTTATTCCTGATTTGCTGAAAGTTTTAAATCATGAATAGATATTGAATTTTGTCAGATGCTTTTTATGTATTGAAATTATAATAGTTTTTCCTGTTTATTCTGTTGATTTGTCAAATTTTATTGGTTGATTTTTTAAATGCTAAAGTAACTTTTCATTTCTAGGATAAATACTACTTGGTCATGATATTTACTTTCCTTTTTTAATCTTTTTTTAGTTATTGGAATTGATTTTCTTATTTTTTATTAAGTATTTTTGCATCTGTGTTCATGAGGGATGGTGGTCTATACTTTTTTTTGGTAATGTCTTTGTCAGGTTTTTTTTATTTTTATTTTTTTTGAGGTGGAGTCTCTGTTGCCCAGGCTGGAGTGCAATGGTGCAGTCTCGGCTCACTGCAACGTTCACCTCCTGGGTTCAAGTGATTCTCCTGCCTCAGTTTCCCAAGTTGCTGCGATTACAGGTGCATGCCACCACACCTGGTTAATTTCTGTATTTTTAGTAGAGATGGGGTTTCACCATGTTGGTCAGACTGGTGTCGACTCCTGACCCCAGGTGATCCACCCGCGTTGGCCTCTCAAAGTGCTAGGATTTCAGGCATGAGAAGTTTTGCTATTAAGTATTGCACTGGCCTCATAAAATCAGATAGGAAGTATTTTCTCCTGCTCCATTTTCTAAGAAAGTTTTTGTAGAATTGGTATTATTCTTTAAAACTGATAGAATTTACCAGTGAACTATCTTAAGTCTGAAGTTTTTCCTTGCTATTTTAAGGGCAGTTTTTTTTTTTTTTTTCCTAACAAATTCAGTTTCTTTAATAGATATAGGGCAATTCAAATTTTATGTTTCATCTTGTGATAGCTTTGTTAAGTTCATTTTTAAAGAAATTTGTCTGTGTCATCTAAGTTGAATTTTTGGTGTAACATTGTTTATTCAGACATTTTACTTAGCTGTTTCTCACACTGAATTAATAAAACCCGGCATTTACGTAATATTCTACACTGAAAACAAATAATGAGACTGATTCCTAGCTTTATCTCATCCTTTATCTTTAAAATTCTTAATATTTTATCTATTTATTTATCTTGTATATATTTTTATGAGTTCCTTCAGATTTTCTGAATAAGAATTTATTCTTAATTTCATGACACACGTTTTTGATTAGCAGAAGTTTCTTTAAATTAAGCCTTGCTTTCATTGAAGTAGGCTTTTAGGCAGTAGTGTATGCCAGATACTCTGTTTATCTTTGCGGCTCTTAGGTATTACTTACTCCTAAGTGTGATTTAGTCTGCTTTCATTCTGCTTTTGAAATTTTTTCTTTCAGTAGGGGACCCGACTTACTATCTAGCAGATTTATATTTTGAAATATTGCAGTATTAGAAAAGCACATTATATATGGCAGTCATCAAGCAGGCAGTGTATTTTGGTCTGAGTCTTTTGCTTAGAAGGATTATTAAGTAGCATTACAGATATAAAGAAAAATGGTACAAACAACTGATTTTTGTTTTTGAAAGATTAACAATACTGATTTTTAAAAGCTGACAGATAGTTCTCTGAATTTTGCTTGAAAAGATTTTGCTGATACTAAGAGAATAATTTTGTCAGGCCCCACATTTTCATGTCAGATACCACTTCCTCTGAAATTTCTTATCCTTTTGATGTACAGTAAATTTGTAGCTTTCTGGTCTGTACTTTTATAATATGTTGTATATATATTTTTGTTTTGCTTTGTTTTTGTTTTTTTTGAGATGAAGTCTCACTCTGTCACCAGGCTGGAGTGCAGGGACACAATCTCAGCTCACTGCAACCTCTACCTCCTAGGTTCAAGCGATTCTCCTGCCTCAGCCTCCCAAGTAGCTGGGACTACAGGCGTGCACCACCACACCCAGCTAATTTTTGTATTTTTAGTAGAGACGGGATTTCACCATGATAGCCAGGATGGTCTTGATTGCTTGACCTCATGGTCTACCCACCCCAGGCTCCCAAAGTGCTGGGATTACAGGCGTGAGCCACTGCACCCAGCCCACATGTTGTATATGTTTTTATTATAGCATATTTCACCTTATGTTGAAAGTATTCATCTTTCTTAGAACACTGCTTATTGAGAGCAGAGACCATATGTGTTATTTAATTGTTTATATTTTTTAGCACAATGATAAGCATGTATCTATTGGGTAAACACTCTATGCATTCTTATACAATGAATGAATAAAAATGTAATAAAATAGGCTATTGTGTTGGTTTACTGGAATTATGAGAATTCTTTTTCTCTCAAACAGCGTGCAGTTAAAAAATTTATTATGCTAACATCCAAACAAAATGTACCAGTGTTTCTTATTGATCCTTTGATGTTGGAATTGATTGACAAGAACTTTGAACAAGTCAAAAATACTTCTTATGGCTCCACTTCAGAATGCAAGTTTTTCTGTGTTCCAAGAGACTTTACTACATTTGCACTGCAGTATCACCTAAGGAAGAATGAGGTAAGTGATTTGCTTTCAGATAATGGAATATGTCTCTTTTTTACAAAATAATATGGGATTAGGCTAGTTTAAAATGTAAAACATTAACACATTTTCTTAAAACACTTCATAAATTGTATCAGGAATATTTTCAGCTTTAAAAAACAATACAGTTAATCACTAAGGCAAATAGGGTATTTATTTTTCTTATATAATGAGAGATTAAAAGGTTAATGGCTATTGATATTAGTTTAGCTAGCCACTGATGTCAGAACTTATATCTCTGAAATTCTTTACTCATTTCCCTCATTATCACAGTATAGCTGTCATAACTCCATATATCACATCCATGTTCACAGCAGGAAGACGAGAGGAAGGATGCTGCTTTTTTGCCTGGGAAGACTCCTCAGTATCAGTATTTTTAGGTCATTTCTGTTGAACTGTTTGATATCTCATAGAAAAAGCCTACAAGGCTTATAAATAATTTTTACTAAGAATATTTTATACTGTCCCTTTATTTTGCCCAAATGAAATTCATAGAAATTATAACCTTCCTATATACATAATTCCCCAAATCAATGTAATGTCTTAACTATAATATAATGTAGAAATAAAAGGAAATGATGTGTAATTCAGTGTGCAGATGCTCCAGCATGACTATACTGGAAGACATAATAAGGTAATTCAGATGCTTGTGTTTAGAAATAGGATCACAGAATGTAGTAGCTACAAATATAAATTTATGATATGAATGGTATTATTGTTGGTAATATGATTTTACAAAGTAGTGAGCAAGCTTCCAACAAAAAAAAAGTAAAATTGTCTCTCCCTTGACATGACTATTGTATTCCTGAGAAATAAAGGCTCAGACAATTATAAACAAGTTTTTCACTACGTGATTATCTGACAGGACACTTGAAATTTAGTACACAGGATAGATTTTCATATTTTGGATTGTAGTATGTCTAGTGTTCTGGGCCTAGGACTCTAAATGCCAATTTATTAATATGATATACCAAAAATATCCCCACAAATTTCTAAAATGTCTGTTGGGTACAGTCCCACTTGCCTTGAGAACTATTATTTTAGAAGAAGGGGAATATGCCACAATTGGCAAAACTGATATACCATAGTCAGAGGAAGAAGCAAAATCTCAGTCATGCCCAGAATCAGCATATGGGTTCAAGTTTATCCTTTTATACATATGACATCCTACTATTTAGGAGATTCAAGAGCCCTTGAATAGTCTCCCTGACAACGTCCCCCAGTATAGAGCTAATTAGATTGTTAGATCTAATAATGAAAGGCTCCATTTGCATGTGATTTTTCTTTATTAATGCCATTACTATAAAATGAGCAAACCTCTGCCAAGGCAAACTGGGAGTGGACTTTTGCAGCACAACCTTGACCTAGGCCTTTATATCAATTGATCAGAACAACTATTTTCTTTTTTACTTCTCTTGTTGATGGTTATAAGAGAGCAAACCATATCATAATTCTGCCTATTTTATCTGTCATTCTTTCCTCCTATAACCCAAGGTCACGTTCTTCTCAAGATGTGGCTAACCTTTTAAATATTTCCTGATTTATCAGCTGATAATGCCTTTCTTTTATTCTATTCAGTAGTCTTTCCCTGAATTGGCTAACCCCATGCACAATCAGTGCTTTCTACTTCTTAGGTGTACCAAGAAAGAAAAGGGAAAAAGGGAATATTACACTTGATAATGAAACAAATGATGTTGGAAAATGAACCTTTTTTTATGTTATGTTTGTTTACTTTCTAATGATTTGCATTATGATGGTGTTCTATTATGGTAGTATTTTAAGGTGTTGGGATATAAATTATGAGATGAAAGAACTACTTTTTTGAAGGACTTTTGAAGATAAAGGTTATAAAAGTTAAATTAAGAATTCCAAGTTTAATTTTAAGTGCTGTTCTTAAATCAACATTTACTTTATAGAAACTACCCAAGAAACACTAACATGAGCATTCTCATTCCAAGGAAGGGATTTGCGTTAAGTTTCATAAAGACCCTTTTTTTTTTTTTTTTTTTTTTTTGAGACAGGGTCTCACTTTGTCACCCAGGCTTGAGTGCAGTGTGCGATCTTGACTCACTGCAGCCTTGACCTCTCAGGTTTAAGCGATCCTCCCGACTCAGACCCACAATTAGCTGGGACTACAGGAACACGCCACCACACTCGGCTAATTTTTTTTTGTATTTTTTGTAGAGATGGAGTTTCACCGTGTTGCCCAGGCTGGTCTCAAACTCCTGAGCCCAAATGATCTGCCTGCCTCAGCCTCCCAAAGTGCTGGGATTACAGGAGTGAGCCATGGTGCCCAGCCCATAAAAAGAGTCTTTGGCTATATCTTTCCTGCTACATACTTTGTATTTTTGCTACTTTCCTTTATTCTCCCACCACTACCTTCTGTCCATCACCCTCATTTAAAAATATTGTTACAGAGCAGATTTGCATAAAAATATGGCTTAGTTCAATATAAGAATTACTTTAGTTTTGCTACTAGTATTTGGCTCTAAATATTCAATGTTTAAATATTGTTTCTTGATGTTTGATGCTTCTTTGGTTCTAGGAAGGCTGGTTTCGGATAGCTGAGAATATGGGATTTCAATGCATAAAGATTGAGAGCAAAGATCCCCGGCTAGATGGGATAGACTCACTTTCTGGAACTGAAATCCCCCTGCACTATATCTGCAAATTGGCCACTCATGCGATCCACTTGGTAGTCTTTCATGAGAGGAGTGGCAACTACCTCTGGCATGGCCACTTGAGACTCAAAGAACACCTTGACAGGAAGTTTGTTCCCTTCCGAAAGTTACGGTTTGGCCGTTATCCAGGAGCTTTTGACAGGTAAGTTCAGAGTCAAAAAGTGAAGTGTGAAATCAGTGTTGTTCAGTCATGAATTCTTGCAGTGTTTTTACATTTGTGTATTGAAATCTAATATATAACTTATCTAAGTGTTTATAATAACATTGTTGTTAATGCCTCCAAATTAGAAGCAACCCAGATGTCCTTCTACAATAAAAGAATTGACTGGGCGCGGTGCCTCATGCCTGTAATCCCAGCCCTTTGGGAGGCCAAGGCAGGTGAGGTCAGGCGTTCGAGACCAGCCTGGCCAACATGGTGAAACTGCATCTCTACAAAAAATACAAAAATTAGCTGTGCATTGTGGTGGGTGCCTGTAATCCCAGCTACTAGGGAGGCTGAGGCAGGAGAAGCACTTGAGCCCGGGAGGGGTGACCATTGCAGTGAGCCAAGATTGTGACACTAACACTCCAGCCTGGGCAATAGAGCAAGACTCTGTCTCAAAAACAAAAAGAAAAACTATAAAAGAATAAATAATTTTTGATATTCATATAGTAAAGCATTACACAGCAGAGAAAAATAAACTAGAAGTCTGTGCACATTGTGGATGAATCCTACAATGCTGAGTGACACAAGGCACAAAAGAATGTAAATACTATGATTACTTTTATAAAAAGTTCAAACACAGGCTAAATTATGTTATGTATACCTTTGTAGTAAATGTATTAAGAAGGCTAAGGAAGAGGTACCAGAAAAGACTGGATAGAGAAGTCGGGACAGAAAACTACAGGGAAGCTGGCAGAATTTCATTTCTGTGGTAGAGACTTTGGTGTTTACTTAATAATTCATTATTTTGTGCCTTTGTGTTATATGCACTTTCCTGTATATTTTTTTAAACTGTGTGCAAAAATTTATCTTTGGCTATCGCAATAATAAAAATAAATGCTTCTTGTGAGAAATAGTTATTTGAAGAGACTTAAGTAAAATTTGATTAGCTATAGTTTGTAATAGTAACAATTAAAGGATTAAAAACATTCTTGAAGTTACACTTGGAGTATGAAGTTTCTAAACTAGAATTGTCCTTTTTATTCTCATTTTGAAATCAGTAATAACAATGTTACAATCTGTTTTGAATAGCAGAATCTTGATGTAAAGGTAGCAGTAAATATTGTAAGGATTTTCACCTTAAAAACTCCTTCTCAGCAACTTCCAGTGAGACAATGCTTATCTGTTAAACTTGAGAAGTGTAAGAGTATGTTTATTGTTGCCTTCTTTATACACACACACACACACACACACACGTTTTCTCTCTCTTTTTCTATCTAGAATCATGTGAGATTGCCTTCATAGTAGTACTTAAAGTCACATATTTGAGAACGACTGAAAAAGGTATTCAAAACTGAAGTCTTCTATATTTTTTGTGTATGAAAATTCAAAACTTTTCTGAACCAAGCCATATTTTCAAAATAAAATGACCAAAAAAATGAGGAGAAATGGAGAAAAATACTTTGTTTTTTGTTTTTATTATTGGTTCCTCTTATTTTAGTCAAAAATCTTTTTTTTTTTTTTTTTTTTTGAGACGGAGTCTCACACTGTTGCCTGGGCTGGAGTGCAATGGTGCTGTCTCAACTCATTGCAACCTCCGCCTCCTAGGTTCAAGCGATTCTCCTGCCTTAGCCTCCAGAGTAGCTGGGATTACAGGTTCCTGCCACCATGATCAGCTAATTTTTTTTTTTTAGTAGAGACAGGGTTTCACTATGTTGGCTAGGCTGTTCCTGAACTCCTGACCTCATGATCCACTCACCTTTGTTTCCAAAACTGCTGGAATTACAGGCATGAGCCACCATTCCTGGCCTTAGTCAAAATCTTAATACTCACTGTTCTCTTGCCACTTTTTTGCATTTTTTTTTTCTTATTCTGTATTTCAAATAACCTTCCTTAGGGAGACATTATCTTTTAGTTTTTTAAAGCTTTGTGAATTTATTTCAAAGTTTTATAACTCAGTAAAGTTCAAAATTGTCAGTTACTTATTAAACATAAATGTGTGACAACAGATAAAAACTGTCTCTGCATTGTAGAATTTTATATGAATAGGAATGTAAAACTCTCAAATAATATTTTTAGAGTATGGGATCCAAAATACATAAGATAGATTTGCAGATTAGCATTTTACCCATTAATGAGACTCTCGGGCCATTGTATTTAACTTGTGTGACTTAAGGTTAAAAACATTTGCTTCTCTAAAAGTAAACTGATAATTAAAAATTTTGTCACATAACTTTCTGCTTAAAATGCCAAAGTGTGTATGAACAAGTATAAATATATAAATATATAAATACATTAACAAAATAATTAAAACTCAACTGATGTTTGATGTTAGCTTTTTCAAGGTCTTATTAAAGTTGCTAATTGATAGCTGAAGTAATTGATGAAAATATGCTTGATGTTTAGGTATTTTGCTAATGTTTGATATTTTTAAGAGGTTGCCAGTATTCTGGGTTAAATCCTTTTAATAAATTTTATATTATTGTTATTATTTTATTTTACTTTAAGTTCTGGGATACATGTGCTGAATGTGCAGGTTTGTTACGTAGGTGTACATGTGCCATGGTGGTTTGCTGCACCTATCAACCCGTCATCTAGATATTAAGCTCTGCATGCATTACGTATTTGTCCTAATGCTCTCCCTCCTCTTTCTCCCGACCCCCCATTAATAAATCTTAACTTTTGTTTTCAGGCCAGAGTTACAGCAGGTTACTGTTGATGGACTGGAAGTTCTCATTCCAAAGGATCCAGTGCACTTTGTAGAAGAAATACCACACTCTAGGTTTATTGAGTGTCGGTATAAAGAAGCTCGAGCATTCTTTCAGGTTAGAGACAACCAAATGTCCACTTTTAAATTAAAGAAAATGTTGGGATTATTTTTAATATTTGAGGATGGTAAGCTGAAGGGACTTACGAAAATAGAAAAGTAGACATCCTTTTTTGATGTGTCTGTTTTCTTCTGGCTTGTTTTCTTTCAGTTTTTTTAAAAAGTAGATTAAAAATTAACCTTAAAAAACTATTTTCTAAGTGAATTGATATTTATTTATTGTTTTATTTGAATAACTTTAATAAATTTAGCACTGGCTTCTGCCTTTAGTTAAGACAGCCCATTAACTTTGTGAAAGATGGGATATTCTCAATCCACGTAGGATAAAGCCACTATAGAAGATGGATCATGTAGATTTAGAAAAGACTTCATAAAAATATGATTTGTTTCAGAGTTGGCATTGAATATGGTTTTTTTTACATTTATGAAGGTTTTTGAAGATAAATGCTACACAAAGACTAAATGCTTTTAAAACTTTATTCTCCTGCTGCAGCTTTCAATTCAATACACATTTAGTGAGAGCTAAATATTCCCAGGCTTCTGGCCCTGGGAATATAAAGATGATTTTGAAAGGCATGAAAATTCAGCTCTAAGAGATGACATGAAACAGAGATACAGTGAAAACAGGCAAATTTACAGTGGGGTTTTGGTACCCTAATTCTTTCACTTGCTCTTTATTTTCTGGGGTTCCCTGCCAAGAAAAGCTATATCCACGAGGGAAGAAACACAATGAAGTATGTTACTGTCAAGCGCCCAATACCTACAAGTCAGGTTTTTCTAATATAGTGTAGTGGCACCTAGAGCTGAGGCCTGACAGCCCAAGTGGGCCTTCCTAGCCCTATTTCCTTAAGTCATTGTGGAGCTGGGAAATTATGCAGCCAGTCTCATGAATAAAAAGCTGGAAAACCACATGTGTGAATGGGCCTACTTTAGTAGAAAAGTGCTGCCTGACATATCCCTACCACATAGTAACGAGATGTAGAAGAGATGGTTTTATGCTTAAACTTGACCACTCTTCCTGTCCTAAGGGAGTTTGCTCTTGTTGTCATCTCAGTTATGCAATTATCACAGTGAATCATGAATATCTGTCTTTTCCTCTTACCGGATTTTATGAACTTCTTGATAACAGGCATGTTCTTTTTTTTATTTGCCTGTGTTGGCCCAGTATCTACCATACAAAGAAAAGATCCAATAGGGTCAGTTTTCAAATTAAAGTGAACGTACATGTATTTGAACACTTGATGGCGCCAAACAGTCTTAAATATAATGCTTGATGTAAAGCAATGAATTAATCTAATAGACCTCATAAAGCAGTCTCCTTTTTTTAAAAAAAATAATTTTTTAAAAACAATTTTAAATACATAAAACCTGCAAGTACACTACCAATACCTTTTTTTCCTGAACCACTTGGGAATAACATGTTGACCAGATGCCCTACAACTTCAAAAAATTTAGTATTTTTAAAAAAGGAACATTCTCTACGTGTCCTAATATTAAAGTTAGGAAATTAAAATTTACATTTTTACTATTTAATCCCTGTTCAAGTTTAGTCAGTTGTCCCAGTAATAACCTTGGTAATAAAAGGATTCAATTCAGAATCACATGTTGTCTTAATTTTCCTGTCTCTTTAGTCTTCTTCAGCCTGGGACAGTTTCTCAGTTCTTTTATTACTTTCATGACTTTAATACTTTTGAAGATTACACGCCAGATGTTTTGTGCAGCGTCCCTCATTTGGGGTTTGTCTGGGGGTTCCTCGTGTTAGATTTAGGTTATACTTCTTTAGAAGGTTAGAAGTGGTGCCCTGTTCTCATTACATCTCATTGGGCACAGCATAATTTTGTTTTGTCCCATTATTACTGATATTCACATTGTTCACCTGATTAAAATGCTGTCTGTGAAGTTTCATATCTTCACCACCATGAAGTTTCTGTTTTTCCCTTTGTAATAATAAGCATCTGGCAAGAAGTTACTTTAAAACTATGTAAATACTGTTTTCCTCATTACATTTTCAGTTTATTTGTTCATATCAGTATGCATTCATGGTTTCCTATTTTACCCAATGGGTTATAGTTCATTATTTTCATTATGTAGCTTGATCTTCAGATTGTTCCATATTTGGCCAGTAGAAACTCCTTCACAATGTTTTCTGTGTCTTTTTGACTTGTCTCAGTTATTTTTTGGACACTTTATTACTTTTTGACACTATAAGTTATTCTGGATTAATCTTGTAATTTTCCTACCTTTACCCTGGAGTCAGGCATTTCTTTAAGTCCTGTTTAGAAGCCAAACCTGGATGCCAGGAATACCCATTGCTATTTGGGTTTTGCTGCAGACAGTTTCTCTCAGTGGGCAGGGATAGGGTGTGTATGTTTGTGTGTATTTCTGTATCTGTCTCTTGAAACCTGTAAATTCACATTGATATCTCCAGTCAAGTTATAAGTTCCAATTAAACACCATAGAGTTCATTTCCATATTTGTGACTCCCTTCTCAAATAATGAGAAACTTGAGTCCCACTGTCCTTAGTGTTTGCTTATTTGTTCAGTCTCCCTGTATGTAATGTGTCCTCCCCTCCCTACCCCCACCACGTGGTTGTTCTTCTCACCCTACCAGGGCATTGCTGTCCCCTGCTGGGTTGCACCCAGGTGGAGAAACTCTTCTTACCCTGTTCAGGCTGTGACTTCCCATACCTGGCTGCTCTTCTGCAGGGAGGCTCTCCTCACCCTGCCTGGGCTCTTACTCCTCACCCTGGACACCCCCCTATCCTCGTCATGTGGATCCCCTCATTACCTGGCCGGGCTCTGACACCCCACACCAGGCAATCCCTTTGCACAAATACCTTTCTTGCTTTGCCTGATCTACTGGTTTTAGTATCGAATAGTTCAGGAAGGGAAGGAAACATTATTTACTTTTAATTATTTTCTCAATCTATGAAGTTCAAAGCTAGAATAATATACATATTCCTGAATTTGATTTTGTTTCAGCAAAAACCATCACAAGGTAATTAATGAGCTCCAGCCTGTTGAGTATCAGTGAAAAACCAAAAGGAAAGTTGGAATACCTGTACATCTGGCCCAGGAATATCTAGATAGGAACATTCTTGTTTTACTTCTGCTAATTTGCTCTAAGATTTTGGGCAATTTTCTGAGCCTTAGTTTCCTCAGCTACAATAAAATTTGGTACCTTCCGTCATCCTATTATTTGATATAAAATTTGTGGTTTTGAATTCCAAGATTCTTCTTGGGCTTTGTGTCCCCATTCATTGGCTGAACAGGAGAAATTAAATAAACATGATACTTAAATTAGAATATTAATTTAGCCTTTTTTAGAGGAATAGTATTTCTAAGATTTGTACTTGGAATTTATTTTTATATAATTACTTATTTATTTTTAACTTTTAAGTGCAGGGGTGCAGGTGCAAGTTTGTTACATAGGTAAACTTGTGTTGTAGTATTAAGCCTAGTACCTGTTATTTTTCCTGATCCTTTCTCTCCTTCCACCATCCAAAAGGACTCACTGTGTGTTGTTCCCCTCTATGTGTCCACCATGTGTTCTCATCATTTAGCTCCTACTTGTCAGTGAGAACATGCAGTATTTGGTTTTCTGTTCCTGTGTTAGTTTGCTAAGGATAATGGCCTCAGCTCCATCTGCGTCCCTGCAAAGAACATGATCTTGTTCTTTTTTATGACTGCATAGTATTCTATTGTGTTTATATACTACATTTTCTTTATCCAGTCTATCATTGATGGGCATTTAGGTTGATTCCATATCTTTGGTATTGTAAATAGTGCTGCAGGGAACACACACATGCATGTGTCTTTATAATAGAATGAATGATTTATATTCCTTTCAGCATATACCTGATAATGGAATTGCTAGGTCAAATGGTATTTCTGTCTTTAGGCCACTGAAGAATCACCACACTGTCTTCCACGGTGCTTGAACTAATTTATACTCCCACCAACCATATATAAGCGTTTCTTTTTCTCCACAATCTCAACAGTATCTGGGGTTTTTTATTTTTTATTTTTATTTTTTGTAGTAGCCATTTTGACTGATATTAGGTAGTATCTCATTGTGGTTTTGATTGCATTTCTCTAATGATCAGTGATGTTGAACTTTTTTCATATGATTGTTAGCCACATGTATGCCTTTTGAAAAGTGTCTGTTCATGTCCTTTGCCCACTTTTTAATGGGGTTGTTTGCTTTTTCTTGTAAATTTAAGTTCCTTATAGATGCTGGATATTAGACCTAATATCTATGATTTGCAAACCATAGTTTGCAAAAATTGTCTCCCATTCCTTAGTTACCTGTTTATTCTGTTGATAGTTCTTTTGCTGTGCAGAGCTCTTTAGTTTAATTAGATCCTATTTGTCAGTTTTGCTTTTGTTGCAATTTCTTTTGGCATCTTCATGAAATTTTTGCCTGTGCCTATGTCCTGAATGGTATTGCCTGAGTTGTCTTCCAGAGTTTTTGTAGTTTTGGGTTTTACATTTAAGTCTTTAGTTCATCTTGTACAAGCTATTTTTAAATGAAAAAAAAGTGTGTATACTACATTTAAAGTTTATAATAGATGTTTAAGGTATATAGGTGTATGCACGTATGCATTTTAACACATACTAGGATCAGTTCTAAGAAATGGAATTTCTAGCCAGGTGCGGTGCCTCATGCCTGTAATCCTAGCACTTTGGGAGGCCGAGGCGGGTGGATTGCCTGAGCTCAGAAGTTTAAGACCAGCTTGGGCAACATGACAAAACCCTGTCTCTACAAAAAATACATAAAGTAGCTGGAAATGGTGGCATGCACCTGTAATCCCAGCTACTTCGGAGGCTGAGGCAGAAGAATCACTTGAACCCAGGAGGTGGAGGTTGTAGTAGGCCAAAATCACACCACTGCTGCTCTCCAGCCTGGGCACAAAAAAAAAAAAAAAAAAAAGGAAGAAAAGATGGAATTTCTGAGAGTGTCACAGTGTCATGTTAGGAAAGGTATATCGGGGTGGGAGAATGTCGATATGGGGACAGTACCAGCAAGAGGTAACTGTCAGACCTGATGTTTTCATAGAGCACAAAATTTTCATATCTGCTATTTAATCCTTTCAGTCACTCTGTGTAATAAGGCAAGGATTCTCTTAACAGATAAGAAAATTGATGTTTCAAGATGTTAGTTACACTGTGATTATTGGTGGAGCATGGACCGAGTCCTAGATCTCTACCTCTTAACTCCAGGCTTTTGCCACTATAACAAGCATTAGAAGATGTCCCTCATTCCAGTCATATGTTGTAAGAGCACTCGTGGCTTTGAGGAAAGGGTTGTGTTCAAATTAAAGAAGGGATCCTGTGTAATTTGTATATTCTGTAGACAGTGACTTATCTGCAAGAAACTCTTCTTCCTGAAGGTAGGGTACTTTTTGCTTAAGATCTGTATAGTCCATCTGGGATCTATATTCTTGTCTGCTGTATTGTAAAAGAATCACAGGATATTTTAGAATGTTGGAGGCATGGGAGGGGCTTGGTCAATCATATATTCATTTGCCCATTCATCAGTATGTGTTTTTCAGATATTGTGTGCCAGGTACCATTCTACACCTGTAGATACAGTGATGAAGAGATGTGTATTTGCCCTCAGAGAACCATCTTTACAGTCTGTTGGAGGAAATATAAATAAATTGATGATTAGGATTAAATATGATATGAATTATAGTAAAGGTATTTACAAGTAGTAACTATTATAAGCTTGTTAAGGAAAAAGATATTTCATTTGTCATCGTATGTCTAGAACCAAACATGATTCTTTGTTCTATAAAGGCTGAAAAGAAACACTTCCTGGATAAGAACTGGAAGAATAAATACATATGTCTTCCTGGGAAAAATGAGGAATGTTTCTCAGAGGTTGGAGCTGAGACCTGAAAGATTTTATTGGTCAGGGGCATATCAGACAAAGGAAACAGCATATATGAAGTACGGAGGCTTGAAAAGTTGTGGTATATTTGAGGAGTTACAAGTTATTGTGATATATTTGGGGATTTAAAAGTTATGATACGAAGTGTGAGGATTGTGCAAATGAGGCTGGACCCCAGTTGTCAGGGACCAGAACACAGTGTTTTTGTCCACTAGGACAAGAAGTTTAAATTTCGTCCCATAAGTAGCGAAGCATCACTGTAGAATTTACAGTGCTTTCCTCAGCTCTAGAATACTCTAAAAATGAAGAGAATCAGAAAACCAAGATGAATAAATGATATAATATTTTATGACCTTATAATTTGCAAGACATTTTTTCTCCTTCAATCTTCACAGCAATCCTGCAAAGTATAATAATGATCCTTAAACTACAAATGAGAAAATTAGATATAAGAGAGATTTGTTTGTTCTTACATTCTCTCATCCATTCAGCAAATATTCAGGTACTATTCTACCCACTGGAGACATAATAATAAAATGAATTCACTTTCCTCATAGAGCTTATATTCTTCTGATATAATTATGCCTATGGTCACAGCTAAAAAGAAGTGTACTAGATTTGATCATCTGATTCAAAATCTCAGGCTCTTTCTACCCTACTACACAGTCTCTAAAGACTAATAGAATCATTGAATGGTGAAAACATTATTAAATTCATTTTGTTCCAGCTATGTTTGTAGCTCTCATAATTAGCCTTATTTTATCCTGACTATCCAGCTACTAAATTGTGATGTAGAGGAGGGAGCTGATAAAAGGATGTCTCATCCTTTGGAAATCCTGGTTCTATTCTTTCCCTTTTAATTTCTCTCTCCTAGAATCTACTCTTACATGCTCATTTTAGTGCAGGACAAACAAGTAACTATAAAATGGGATTTTTATAATAGAAAAAAGATGATATGGGGTTTTCTTTTTTTTTTTTTCTTCTCCTGTCTTCTCTTTT